>NC_085841.1:104734507-105039150 GCF_035594765.1 Anolis carolinensis
TGCGGGCAGTTCTTAGATGTTCCAAATTACGATGATCAGTATGAACCTCAATGGGAAATTTGGCCCCTTCTAACCAATGTCTCCAATTTTCAAAGGCTGCCTTTATGGCCAAAAGTTCCTTCTCCCAAATAGTGTAATTTCTCTCTGGGGCTGTTAGTTGACGGGAGTAAAAGGCACAAGGATAAAGATGTTCTCCCACTGGTTGCATGAGTACAGCCCCAATTGCCACATCGGAGGCGTCAGCCTGCACAACAAAAGGGGTTTTAGGATCAGGGTGCCGTAGAATTGGCTGGGACGTGAATAACTTCTTTAGTTGCTGGAACCCTGTCTCTGCTTGCTCCGTCCAGCGGAAAGGCTGTTTTCCACGGATGCAGCTGGTGATTGGGTCAGACCAGCGGGCAAAGTCTGGAATGAACTTGCGGTAGTAGTTCGCGAACCCCAAGAAACGTTGCACTTCTTTCTTGTTGGTTGGCGCCCGCCATTCCAATACTGCTGAAACCTTTGCTGGGTCCATGGAGAGCCCTAGTGGCGAGACACGGTATCCCAGGAAATCTACCTCTTGTAGATCAAAAGCGCATTTTTCCAACTTGGCATATAGTCCATGATCCCGCAATCGTTGTAACACCATTCTGACGTGTTTCTCATGCTCTGATTGTGATCTAGAAAACACCAAAAAATCGTCCAAGTATATGATCAAGAACCGATCTAGATAATCCTGGAAAATATCATTGACAAAATGCTGGAACGTTGCGGGAGCTCCGGATAAACCGAAATTCATGACTAGGGACTCGAATAATCCGAATTTAGTCTGGAAGGCGGTTTTCCACTCGTCCCCCTCCCTGATGCGAACTAGATTGTAAGCCCCCCGGAGATCCAGTTTGGTGTAAACCTTGGCCCCTCGAAGCCGGTCTAATAGGTCCGAGATCAAAGGCAGGGGATAGCGGTTCCGCTTCATGATATTGTTCAATGCTCTATAGTCCACAACCAAGCGTAGGTCCCCTTACTTCTTTTTCACAAACATCACCGGGGAGGCAGCTGGGGATTGAGAGGGTCTGATGAATCCCTTGCGAAGATTTGACTCTATGAACTCCCTGAGAGCTTCTTGCTCTGGTTCAGTCAGGGAGTAGAGGTGTCCCCGCGGGATCGGGGCCCCCTCCACCAAGTCAATGGCACAGTCATATGGTCTATGTGGGGGTAGTTTCTCGGCTTTCTTTTCATTGAAAACATCCCAAAAGTCTGAATATTTCTTGGGTAAGGTGATGATGGGCTCAGCGTCTGTGGCATGGCAGACCTTGGCTACTAGACAATGGTTTTGGCAATATTTTGAAGCAAACTGTAGTTCTCTGTTGGTCCAGGAGATGTTTGGGTCGTGGAGCGTCAGCCATGGAATTCCCAAAATCACAGGGAAGTGGGGCACCTCGGTAACAAAGAAGGAAATCTCTTCCAGGTGTTCCCTTATCCACATCCTGGTGGGTTCGGTCCATTGACTTACTGGACCCGTCTTTAGGGGACGGCCATCGATAGCCTGCACCACCCGGGCGTTCTTGAAATCGTGATATTGTAATCCCAGAGAGTTGGCATACTCTCTATCGATGAAATTGTTTGTTGCTCCTGAGTCTATCATGGCATGGATCATGATGGGTCCTTTTTTCGCTGACCACAACGTGACCACTAGGAGAAATAGGACCCCGGTTTGCGGCTCTTGAGTGGGGTTCTTGACCGGGTTGGCGAGCCTCTCTACGCCCGGTCGCTGGCTTCCCCCGCCGGCTTTGCGCCAGCCGCCTCGGCCGTCTCCGTCTCCGTGGAGGACGCCGCCGCCAAGCGAGCAGCGGGCTTTCTCTTGGCTGGACATTCTCTGGCGAAGTGGCCCCCGTTCCCGCAGTACCAACAAAGGTTTAAAAGTTGGCGGCGGGCCTTTTCGGCAACATCTAATCTGGGACGCACATTGCCCAACTGCATCGGCTCCTCCTCGCTTCCTCTGGGGTATGGGGCTGGGGGTGGGGGTCTCCACACTGGACGTGGCTGAATACTGGCGGGAGCGGGAGGTTTTACTCCTGCTCTTCCACTCTGGCCTCGGAGCCACTGTTTTTTGTTGGCAAGCAGGACTTCGGCTCGTAAACATTGGTCGATAAGTCTCTCAAGAGAGTTTGGAGGCTCCACCTTGGAGATTTCTTCCTGCATCTCGATGTTGAGACCCTCACGAAACTGTCCTCTGAGGGCTATATCATTCCAACCGGTGTTTTGGGCCAGCACTCGGAACTCGGCTATGTACTGGGACAACGGCCTGTCCCCTTGGAAAAGGCGCCGGAGTTTATGGCCGGCCGCCTCTACATTGTCCTCGATCCCCCATGTCGCCTTAAGGTGATTCAGGAAGTTTTGCACGGAACTTAGGTGCATGGAGCCCGCATCAAATAGCGCTGTCGCCCAATTGGCCGCTGGCCCTTCTAGGAGACTGTAAATCCACGCCACCTTGACGTCTTCTTGGGGAAACTCGGCTTGACGGGCTTCTATGTACGCCTGGCATTGGCGACGGAAAACATGAACCTTGGAGGCTTCTCCAGAAAACTTGGTTGGTAGCGCTAGGGCAGGGAGACGGGCTCCGCGTTCCTTCAAGCCCCGTATTTCTCCCTCCTGCGTATGGAGTGTATCACGGATTCTGTCTAATTCATCCTTGGAAATGGTGTAGCTGAGTGGTTGGGCTTCCACCCCGGTTCCTGTAGACATCCTGACCTAAGGTAATTGGTGCTTAGGGTGGCGGAGTCAAACTGTCAGGACCCAGGCTGCAGAGCACCAATAACCATGCGCAGAGGCCAGATTCTATCTAATATCTTTATTAAAGGAATATATAAAGTCAATAAAAACAAGTGAAGAATATAGTTCAGAAGTAGACCTTTCAGGAACGGTCAAATTTAGTCCAGGAAAACAATGTCCAATATGTGATATTAGAGTCCAAAGTTATAATCCAATAACCGAAACACACACTTTGCCAAGCAAAGTGTGGGGAAATGACAGGGTCCTTTAGTCCAATGGAGCTTGACAACAAGGCTGGAAGCAAGCTAGATTATTGGCAAACAAGACTTGATACGTGGCAACAAGAGGCAAGAAGCAAGAACGAGGTCCGTGGCGAGGTCCGGGGACAAGGCAGGCTTGGAACTAGAACAAGGTCCGTGGCAAGGTCCTGGAAACAAGGAACTGGAGTAGCGTAGTCCACACACGACCTCACTCCTGAAGCTGACGAATTGACTCCGCAAGGATTTCCTTGCGGGTAAACACCTATATAGGATCTCGTTTTCCCGCCAAGGAACACTTTCCCTGGGGAACAAGAAGTGAAACCCATACTGTGTCCAGATGCATGACTCCTTAAGATTTCCCAAGGGAAACAGGCTTAATCAGCTAATTGTCTGGCAGCGATTCTGGCGCTTCGGCAATTCGCTTCCCTAGCGCCTCTATCTCGATTATAATTATCCCGGCGAGAGAACGGGGGAGATTTCTGCTCAAGGCTTCTTTGGCTGACTTCTTGTGGGCAAACATCTTGCAGGTGCAGGGGCTCCAATTCTGGCTGAAACGGTGGGAAACCCAAGTTTTTCTCTTCGTCCGCCACAATAATACTAGGAAGGGGACTACATGGCCCATGAGACATCACACAGAGGCACCGTAAAAGGAGTCCAAACAAACGTCGTTTCCCAGGTGGTCAAACAGAGCCATAGTTGAGGTAATCCAAGGGTCCAGGAAGGACGAGAGCCACATTCACGATAAGCCAATCCAAACATCGTCACTAAGGTGGTCAAACAGAGCCATTGTCTAATCAATCCAAGAGTCCAGGAAGGGAGAAAGCCACACTCACGATAAGCCAGTCCAAATGTCAAGAATTCTCAGGAAACAGAACTCCAAGCTGCAGAACCCAAAACCAAAACCCAACACGAGAACAGGCAGCGACAAAATACACACGATACAAAACCAACACTTTGCCTTCTGCCAAGATTCCCCATTTCAGAGCCTACTTTTAACTTACATATCATTGTCCGATGATGAGCTGGCCTCCACCCCATCATCATCTATAACAGCTGTCCTTGTCTTCACACACGATCCCCTGTTTCCATCCCTCCAGTTCCTCCATCTCCTGTCAAGACTTAGGTTTCCCCACGACTCGGATGTACCTCCCGTTTGCCAATCCTCACATCCTGAAAACCCCACAAACGTGTTGCTAGAAGTTGGTTCTGCACATATGTTCCCAATCTCTTGTACCCTAGTCCAATCCATTGTGTTCTCCCCATCCTCATCACTCCCAGACCCATCATTCCCAGAGAAACCCATAAACGATTCATCATCTGTAGGAGTAGAAATATATCCCGGATCTTCTTCCTCTCCCCTTCTTCAGCCGATTCCTGCTCCCAAGTAACCCTTTTTGTGCCTCTATTCCCATCCACCACATTTCCTTCCTCGCTGATTGACTCCCTGCCACTTGAAAACCCTTTGAATTTGTCTTCATCAGTAGGTGCCATAAGTATATCCCGGATCCATTCCCTTTGCTGATCTTCATCTGACACCTGCTCGCGATTACCCTTTCTTCCCCTACTGGTACTGCTACTACTGCTTGCAACATTACTTACTGACTCAACTACAACATTCATAATAGGAAAAAAGTGGTTTATTAATTAATTTAGGGGCCCCAAAGTGACTTAAAGTGTGAGGTATTAAATGTATGTGCTTTTTCAAATATATGATGAACACTTTTTCAAATGTACAATTTTTTCATGCATACTTCACAGAATAAAGTGTACACAGTTTTATAGATAGACAGATAAATAGACTTTACTCTCTTGGACTTATTTAAAGTTATACATTTTTGTATTTTAATCTGTTTTAGGGACTGCACTACAAACTTCAGAAAAGCCTCGATTTTGAGGTCTGGAAAATTTGCATTGAGTTTGTGAACTGAATGCATTTCTCATTCAGGCCTTCTCTCTAATAAGTGTATTTATGTTTGTGGCCTCAATTATTCCTTGTCTTCTACAGCATTGTCATAGATCTGTCATGGCTGACAGCATACCCAGGGCCAAGGAGACAATTTGCATTGAATAATCAGTCATGCTAAATTGCATCATTTTTGTGACAATTTAAGAGGAGATGATAAAATAGTTTCTCTGTTGTATATAACAGTTAAGACATTCAGACATTAAACATACAACACATATTCTCTTACAAAGTCAGGTGGATAATAGCTCAAACATTTTTCTTTTTTAAAAAGAATACAAATGGAAATGTTTGAATCTCTTATGTACATATTCACTAATGTTTGTGAGGATAGTGGCAATATAAACTTCACTCCTTGCAAGTTCCTACTTTTAAAAAAGTTATTCCTTTCATGCAACTTTTTGAATTTTCTGAATCTAGGGGAAACTCAATAGGCAATTTCCTAGGACAAAAGAAACAAATGTTCTAATCTTTCATGAATGATTTCCTGGAATTGTTATATTGTGGTTGAAATGTGGTGAAACATCCCATCAACTTGAAGGAATTTGGAGACAAAAATTAACTCCCTGATAACAAGGAACAGGCTTGAGGTATATGGGACCCACAGGCTCCGCTTTTCACTTCCCAGAATTAAAGAGTCCCAAGAGAGTTCCTTATCTCAAACAAGAAGAGGAAAAAACAATTTATTGACTTTTGTGTGGAGATGTGTAAAATAAGTATTGTTCCTTCCAAGATCCACTCCCCCACCTTACTTCTCACAGTGCTTACCTCTTCTTGGAGAACTTCATAAAAAAGTATATAAAAATACAGCCTGCGTTTGTTTGTGCATGCAGAACTCGAAAAGTAGTCAGCCAATTAACTTGAATGTTTGATACAGTGTTGCATTCCAATATGTGCATGTTTTTAGAGACAAATGAATCTGAGGGAGGTAGAACCACAAATGATGGGCTAATCAGTACTACTCCAGCTTCCACAGTCCACTGCAATTTGCACCAATGACAGATCAGGACCAAACCTGGCACACAGAGCCTCCCATGAACCAATTTACATCCTGGTGCAGTTAGAGGAGGACAGACCACAGATAATGGGATTTGCAGTACCTTCGCCCGAAAAGGCTTCCACAGACAACTGCGACCCCCACGAATGTCAGACATGGACCAGATTCAGCACACAGACACCCCATTACCTACTTCACTTCCTGGTGCCAATAGGAGGAGGATGGACTATGAATGATGGGATTTGCAGTACCTTCACCTGATTCAGCTCCAAATTCAACAGACCACAGAGACCCACATAAATGTCAGACCAGGACAAAACTAGGTACACAAATGCCCCATGAAAAACAGAAAATACTGGAATTTTTTGAGGGAAACAGACCTTGATTTACAGGAGTCATAGTTCACCAGCAACCAGAGAAATTGTGACCCCCCACTAACAATGGACTGGAACCAAATTTGGCACAGAGAACCCCCATGACCAACTGAACATACTGCTGTGGTATGTTAGAATTGACCTTGATTATGAGAGTTATAGTTCCCCCCTACCCAGAATACACTAAACCCAGCCGACAACGGATCTGGACCAAACTTGGCACACAGACCCAACATGGTCAACTCTACATACACATAGAGTCCTTCACTCAATTCAGCTCCAACTTCAACAGACCATAGAGACCCACACAAATGACAGATCAGGACAAAACAAAGCACACAGACTCCCCATGACCTACAGAAAATACTGAATAAGTTAGGAGGATATTGACTTTGATTTCCAGGAGTTATAGTTTAACTGCACCCAGAGAAATTGTGACCACCACCGACAATGGACTGGGACCAAACTTGGCACAGAGAGCCTCCATGACCAACTGAACATACTGCTATGGTATGTTGGAATTGACCTTGATTATGGGAGTTGTAGTTCACCCTTATCCAGAATGCATTGGACCCAGCTGACAATGGATCTGGACCAAACTTGGCACACAAACTCAACATAGCCAACTCTGCATACACGCAAGAGTTGGGGATGATTGCCCAGGGAATCCCACTCATTCCAACCGACATGGCGTTCAAGTAGAAACGAACACAATTACCAATATGCCTTGCATTCACAGTGACTATAAATCAAGCACAGGGGCAATATTTGCAAGTGTGTGGTTAGAAATTTGAAACAAAGGCTTCCCTCCCGGGCAATTATATGTTGCATGCTCCAGAGTTGGTAAACCATCTGAACTAAATGATTATGCAGAAAACAAACAAACCAAAAATGTAGTCAATCTGCTAGCTTTACAATGAAAAATGATTTTTATACCCCCCTCCTCTTTTCCTTTCCTTTCCTTTCATTCCACATAGACACAGCAACGCAAAGCAGGGAATTGAATTGAATGATGTGTTTTCTCAGTGAATCTGTTTGCAACAATACTATTAGTAATTTACACATTCATTAAATATAATACTGAGCCACAGCGAAGTGTGTCTGGGTTTAGCTAGTAGAAGTATGAAAATTGAAAGTTAATTGTATTCCACCTTGTATCTTAACTTAGAAAAGACAATTAGGTCAGTTTTTCTAAGAATGCAATTGTGGAGGAAGCTTACATCTCATTGATTTCTATTTTCTAATATAGATACACACAGTAAGAACTTTGACAAACAGTAAATAAAATTACATTCAGAGTGCTTTTTCATCACTATAGATATGCACACTGGAAATGTAAGTGTCTTGTATACAATTAAAAATGATAAGTGCATTTGGTCTGCTGCAGAAAGCTCAGGAAAATTTGCATAACAAGAATTCTGGGTGTTTTTCATTCAAATAAAGTGAAAAGAAAGCAGAGATTTAAACAACTATTGAGTTTGTCACAGAGCATAACATTTATTTCTTATTTAATTATGCCTCCCATCCCATTAACATTGATAGTTACAGCATGAACAATCTGTCAGGGTGTATTTCACAACCAGGGTGTTTATGTAGTATTTGGTAAGAGATATTTAGCGATTCCCCTGACAATTTTCATTCATTTGGTCAAAATGTTTTGTCTTTCTTTCAAATTTTTGATGGTTTACACTGTGCCTCCGGTGGCACAGTGTGTTAACATGCTGAGCTACTGAACTTGTGGACCAAAAGGTTGCAGGTTCAAATCTGGGGAGCGGAGTGAGCACCCACTGTTAGCCCCAGCTTCTGCCAACCTAGCAGTTTGAAAACATGCAAATGTGAGTAGATCAATAAGTACCGCTCCGGCAGGAAGGTAACAGTGCTCCATACAGTCATGCTGGCCATATGACCTTGGAGGTGTATATGGACAACGCCGGCTCTTCGGCTTAGAAATGGAGATGAGCACCAACCCTCAGAATCGGATACAACTGGACTTAATGTCAGGGGAAACCTTTACCTTTTACCTACCTGAGCAAAAACCAATAAATTCATTCCAAATTTCACCTTCAACTGTTCATTTCAAATTTTAAAATAATATACTTCTATTGCTACTACTTTTAATCTTCTGTAAATTGTCAGGTCAATTCTCCATTGTGACAGTTGTGCATTTGGTTCTTCAACATACTAAATATAATATATTTAGATTTTCTTCTCATCTTGAAGAAAATAGAATATTTTATGAAATTGTAATTTTATCAGTAATTCTTTCAGTTTGTTGTTCTTGCTAATTAAACAGCTAAGCTCTTTTGTGTGTGACCTTTGCAAAGTGTAGATGTACAGAACAAGCCAAATCATGCAGCTCAGTAGGTTCAGTGCATTTTAAATTTAGTGCATAGTGAACTAATCCATCTGTTTGTAGATATCTTTGTCCCAAGACAACACTTCATTAAGAGACACACACTTTGTCCTTCATGATAAATTCCCTCTCACTTCTTAACTGTTAAAAGCAATAAAAACCCAAGAGCAATCAGTCTGTGCATTAAAATTTAGGACCTCAAACTTCAGTTTCATTTAATGATTACATGGGATTCAGAGACTTAAGGACTACAATTCACATCTCATTGGCTCAACAACAAATCTCTCCAAAGCTATAGGGTGTGGTTTCCATGAATATGGATCATGTTTCTCAGCCATAGACCTAGGCAAAAGAACTGGTTTAGTAATCCAAACAAAAGCATACAATTTTTCAGACAAGCACATTATTTGCTTGCATTTGATGATATTAAAACAGTTGTGCTTGGTAAGTGGCATGACTCATCAATGTACTCTGATTTTTTTTCTTCATTTCCAGCATAAAATCTTATGTTTTAATTTCTCCCTTGTATTGTCTATTTTTCATTTTCCATCTTCTCTCTCCAACTTTGATACAATGATTAACTACCATCTTTGCATTGGTGACTCATTGTAATATAAGATAAGATAAAGGTATAATACGGCTATCCTTTAAAAAGGTGGAAAGCCTAGTGATGTAGCTATAAAGAAATATTTTAAATAAAGGTGTTTGAATCAATGAATTCCCCCCTTTTCCAGATAGCAGGAATATGTAGCCAGTTTTGCAAATAGCTGAGCAAAATATTTTTTTCCAAATGTAGTCAGTAGGAGCTTGACTATGATTCTGAACGGTCCCCATGAAATATGTAAAACTGTCTAATTTCACATAGATTTGAGCCAACCTGCTTTTCTAGATGGCACCAAACTCTTATGTGATAGTGAAGAGAGTCTTGCATGGTCAATGACCTGGAACATTTTGATTAGCATCTACCATCACTTTAGATTTCTCCCATTCTTCTGAGTTCAGTTGCTATCTCCACTGTAGATGGAAGGAAACTGAAAATTGTTCACATCTAGAACTTTGTATTTTCTCTTTGTATTCCTTTGGAAACTCTCCCCATACCTTTCCACCAAATTGTATTTTAAAATGTTCAATGGAAGTTTAAAGTCACTGCCATGCTAAACCTTGATGGTTAAACTTAATTGTCATGTAGACACATTTCTTAATTGGGGTCTCAATCCCTTATTTTGCCTACATCCTTAGCTACTCAGCAGATACATTCATTAAAAAAGACTCAGTGAGAACACTGTCGGCTGTAATGATAACATGTACAGAAAAGATCCATCATGGTCTTTGTATGTGATTCATATTTAATAGAAATATAAAATTACAATTCATATTTAATATACATTTCAGTTTGTGTGGATCAAAAGCATAACAATTTTATCTGAGTCAGAATGTATCCTCTTTTCTGCTTGATGAGCACTCTTTCTGTCTTTCTCTGTACTCACGTAGGTAGCTCAATAGTGTGTGGCAGACAAGCATATCAGCTTCATAGACTTGCTGTGTACCAGATACATATTTTACTTCTATGCACAAAGTCTTCCTTCTGAATATAAAATGTACATGTTTGGTGGGACTCAAAGCTTGCGGTCACATCATTGACCCGTATGCATAACATGGTCTTCTATGTTAGGTGGGGAAGAAGGGCAGTTGTGAAAGATGTAAGGTGGTATAGGCAGAGGAAGTCCTGTCTGAGTTTTTATAAGGTCATATGTTATGCTGCATGGGTGAAGGAACAGATCAACAGTTTTCCTGCAGAAGAACAGAAGAACTTCATCCAAGTTTCTTTAAAAAGTCAGAGAGCTCTGTATTGTACTTTGGCAAAATTCACCTTAGAAGACACTATTTTAAATATAGTTTTTATATTAGGAGCCTTACCAAAGCAATCTAATGAAAAAGCAGGATGTTATAAAAAGAATCACAAAATTCTTTGCCAAATACAAGAAAGATAGTAAACCAAGAATAATAGAGTTGGAAGAAACCATAAGGACCATTCAGTTTAACTCCCAGCTATGCAGGAATATACAGAAGGCTATCTAGTAGGCATGTGCGATCCATGAAAAAAATGGTTCAATACTCGCTTCTAAAGTAGGGGGCGCTGGCGCTTCATTTCTAAAGTCATTTCTGAATTTTGAAGCAAAAAATTTCAAAACTTTCCAAAGTTTCCGAAGCTTCGTATGTACTTCGTTAATGGCAGATGTGCATGCGCATAAAAGAAAACATTATTGTCAATGGGGAAAATTGAGGGACCTCTCTCTCCCTCATGTTTTGAGCTATCCTAATGAAATTTGCTACAGTGGTAGAACACATTTACCACTGTTAGCACACCAAATTTCAGAACGTTTTCCTTATCCTCTGATGTTTGGTGAATTTTCATAGCTCTTATCATAAACCATTTTTTAATAATTGCAGAAATCTGTTCCTGGTTTGAAAGTCTTATTTCCTGTTTCATTGGGTTGTCTTTACTTTGAAAGTAATTGTTCTACTTCAGAAACTTTGCTTTTGTGGCTGAAACCTTGTTAAATTGGTGGAGAGAGACTCAACAAACCATAATGTGCTATTTTTATAGGACGATGTCACTTGCTGTTTTTATGACAGAACCAATTAGGAAATGACATTTATCAACCAGGAACAGAAATCATAGAACACCATCAAATCACTCCTGATAGATGGCCACCAGCCTCTGAATAAGGAAATTTGTTCCTGGTTTGAAAGTGTTATTTCCTGTTTCATTGGGTTTACTGGGGCTGAGAGTGTATGACAATCATGGCTGAGTGGGGAATGAAGCCACAATAGTAGTCCAACTCTCAAAACACTACACTACACCATGCTGTCCCAAAAAGGAGCCCACTGCTTCTGCCTTTGAGGCTTAGCCCCTCACGAGTGGCTTTCTTCCCTATGAGGCTTAGCCCGCTTCTAATGTTACACTATGTCTTGGGAAAAAACCTCAGTCTTTTGTTTTTTATGAATGCTCCCATGAGAAAATGTATAACGATGTGGGTGAACTAGAATTCCCAAAAGTCTTGGGTCAACCCTCCCAAAACTCCCCCAGGATTCACAGCTGTGTGCTAAGATCCATCACCTTTCTTCTTATCCCAGATTATATGGCAGTGGGGTCTCATATAATCCAGTTTAAATCAGATAATCTGGGATAAGATTCTGGGATATAGGCCACTGTAGATCCAGCCTGATCTTGCAAATGAGGAGGAGGAGGAGGAGAATATATGTCCCCACTGTCATATAATCTGGGATAAGAAGATGATCTAGAAGTGGGTTTCTTCCTGCGCTCAGGAGTTGATGGGGCTTATACATGTCACATACACAGGAATACTACTAAAACATAGATTTAAAATGCAATCTTTTCCCTTCCCAGAATAATAATATATATATATATAACTTAAGTCCCTTTCCGTCTCAAATCTAGAGAGAAAAGTGGGGTGCCAATATTATTATTATTATTATTATTATTATTATTATTATTATTATTATTATTATCAGGGTAATTTAAAATAATAGGGGGGAATTGTGGAAAATCCTTAGCAGGGTGATAGTTTGCTTTCCCTGCCCATTGGGTGGAGAGTTCTAGTTTGGTGTTTTGCCAGCACATTCGGATTGATCCCCCCTCCTTTCCCCCCTTTCCTCACTTAACGTTTCTGGCAAAGGCAGGAGGGGTTTTGCAAGGGAGATCCTGCAAAATTAAAGCACTGCAATTATCAGGCTCTCTCCCTTCTGCAAGCCCCGGTTTAAGCGCAGGAAGACGAAGTGGTTTGCAAGGGAGATCCTCCCTCCACTTTTGCAAGCCTGGGTTTGAGCGTGGGAAGACAAAATCCAGGCTCCCTCCACTCCTGAAGCCAGTTTAAGAGACCCATAGAAAGCAACCACTCCCAAACGGGAATGGGGATTTCTCTCCTGAATAACAAAGATTGGTTGCATTAGAACACTTTCCCATATATCCGAAGGTTATCCAAAGGTATTTAGAGGCATGGGCACCAACAGTTCGAATTGGAAGGTTAATTCTGAAGTACCAAACCACCTCGGAAACCCCTTTTGGATCTATTTTGAATAATAAATTTATTACGATAAATGAGGTTTTCCGAAGATTCGCCCATGCCTACTATCTAGCTATGGGTTGTTGTATGTCTTTCGGGCTGTGTGGCCATGTTCCAGAAGCATTCTCTCCTGACGTTTCGCCCACATCTATGGCAGGCATCCTCAGACAACCTCACAACCTCTGAGGATGCCTGCCATAGATGTGGGCGAAACGTCAGGAGAGAATGCTTCTGGAACATGGCCACACAGCCCGAAAGACATACAATAACCCTGTGATTCTGGCCATGAAAGCCTTCGACAACATATCTAGCTATGGTTTAAAAACCTCTAGAGGAGAAGACTCCACTTCACTTTGATACAACATGTTCCATTGCTGAACTCTTACCATCAGAAAGTTCTTCCGAACGTTTGCTTTAAAAGGAAATATGCAACATTTGGCAATATTCCAGACTGAAAATTTATCTTAAACATCTCTTTTATGAAGGAGAATGCCAAGCAGCTGTGAATGGTTTCCCAGATATTTCTGTTCTGTCCTCCAGTTGCTGCCTATTGATTGTGTATTCTAACTGCATCGTTACAGCTACTTTTGACAGTGTTCATAATGAAAAGACCCCCTTCTTAAAGATGCTAAGCATGTCAGTTTCTTGAAAATTAATTTGAAAAACTTTCTGAGATCTCCTCATTCACCTTCTTCTCTTGCTTCTGAAGAGGAGATGAAGGATGCAATGCTAATGAAGAGTGCAAATACCATTCTCTGACTTATGGAATAACAGCTGTCAAACCCCCAATCACATTATTGTAAGTAACTCTTAAGTGCTTGAGACAGAACAAGAAATGTCTTGATTTTATCCATATAGTCATCTCTTATAATATTTTATTCCCAATGTGCATTAAGTTGTTTCCCAATGTTTTAGACGATTGATTGTCAGGGAATAAAATTTTCCATAATGTAAGCAACATTAAATACCATATGACCATAGTGGCATTGTTTCCTCTTTCACCCAATACCTTTATAAGAATTTACATTAAAGCCAGTTAATTGTAGGATAATTTAAACAATGAAACATAGAAAATATTTACTTACAAGTTTCATTTGAATGCATACTAAACTGTAGTTCAGCATTTCTTTGTTTATATAAAAAGTATTTTAAATCAATATACTCTGACAACATACACTCATAGCATACACTAAAATAAAGCACATCTGAAAAAGCTAATAATTAAAAATAAATAAAAATAACAGTAATTGTCAAGAGTCAGACGCCAACTAGAGAGCAAAATAGAGTTTATTCAAGAAATAGCCCAAAAAACAAGTCACAAACCTAAAAAAGGCTTAAAACACTTAGCTTTCAGTGTTATTAAGCAGTTCAAACAAAAACTATGCCAAAATTGCGAATTGATAAGTAAACTGGATCATTCAGGGAAATAATCCGGATTAAATTTAAAGTTCTTCAAATTAGCTCATAAGTTCTGAGCAGACTTAAAATAAACTATCAAAGCAAAGCAAAAGGTTTAGAGGCTCCAAAAAATTCCCAAAGTCACAAACTAGCGATAGCAGCTCAGAAAACCCAAACAGGAACCCAAATTGGGCGAAAGAGTTCTCTACTGAGCAACTCAGTAAGCAATATTGGAGGCTGTTGCTAAGCAACCGCCAGACCCAGGAAAGCTGGCGCGAAAGGGAAGCGACTCCAAGCCGCTGCGGAGGCAAACACCAGGCTGTGGAATTAAAGGGGCAGAGCAAGGAGGCATCGTCAAATCGGTCTGGAGTCAAAGCAGGAAGAGCAGCGATAATCTGCTTCAAGAGTGCAGGCAACACCAGGAGCCCAAGGAGCGAAGTTAAGAGACGTCGTCAGGTCGGTCCAGGGTCAGGAAAGGAAGCAGTGACAGGGTCGGGAGGCAAGCCAGGAGTCGAGAGCCATAGGTTGACACAAATTAGAGAGTGATGCCGAGTAGCGTTTAGGAGCAAAGGCAGAAGCAGAGTCGAGTTCCAGGCCATGGTCCAGGGGTTGTAGTCATCAAGGTTCACAAAACGGGATGGCACAGAGAGCCAACACGATGAAGGTGAACAGCAGATCTGAAGCAAAGTCCCAGTCCAGTCTTCAATAACACATACAGGAGTCCCAGTGGCGCCCAGCAACACCTTGCCACACGCAAAGTAAAGTGGCCAACCATTCCCTATTTATCCAGGTCTCCCTGGGCATCTAAACCACCAATGCCCAAAAAGCAGGTGTTCAAACTTCTTAATCCCAATCAGAACTCCACACAGCTAACGCCCTTGGGTCAGGCGTTCCGAATTCTTCATCAGAGTCCCAACAATCCTGCCCACGCCCAGCTCCATCCACACCTGTGGTCCCATCCTCACTCCTCTAAGCAGACCATGTGGGGTCTGCTTCTGAAGATACCCAAGCTTCCCCAGTGTCAGCAGTATCCATGGGTCCCGATTCCTCCCCAGGCATCTCTGGTGCCCGTGCCCAGTCAGTGCCCACATCCTCTGTCACCACCTGTTCCCCAGCATCCATTTCTTCTACAGACTCCCCATCTGAATCCTCCTCAGAGGATTCCCCATCAACCTCCCTGATCCTCTTCCTGTGCAAATCCTCCAATGAGCCCTCCTCACGAGGGTTTTTCCTTCCTCTCCTGATCCCACCACTATCATTCACAGTCCCCGAAGGCGCAGTCACAACAGTAATTTAGAAGTAACTTTCTACATCACTGATTACTCAAGAAATGCCTGTTCCAAAAAAAAGGGGGGTCTTTATCTTTTGGAGAAAGAAGAACAGAGATAGGCTTAGGCTAATCTCTTGTGGGATAGAATTTTACAACCTGGAGACAGCAGCTGTCTCCAATGTTAGAATCATAGAGTTGGAAGAGACCACAAGAAGCATGCCGTCCAACCTAATGAAATGCTAGAATACACAATCTAAGTACTCCTGACAGAAGGCCATCCAATCTCTATTTCAAAATCTCCAGAGTAGAATACTCTACTACTCTTCAAGGCAACATGTTCTCACGAGACAAACCTGTAACATTGGTGGGACCAAGAGAAAACATCACCCAAAGAAACATAATACTTGAGCAGAGTTATATTAGAAATAAGGTATTTCCAATTATTTGGATTTAAGCTGCATAGGTTTTCATTAGTCTTTTTAATTCTGCTGAGAAGCAAATGAGCAACTAGTAATAAGGGAGTTCAAGCTGGGCATCCAGATTCAAGGTTGACCCAAGGAATCACAAGCTACGAAGATGGGATTTCAAGGGGAAAGTCACTCCATCCAGTAAACTGAATCCATATTTCCTAATTTGCCTTTTGATTGACCAGGAGTATCTCTGTTTTGTATGGATTAAGGTTCAGTTTGTTCATCCTCATCTAAATCCTTTACTGATAGAAGGTATAGTACCAAGACATCTTCATTGAGCTTTGTGTCACTCTGGTCCCCCTTTTCTCCTACAAATAGAAATGAAAATGAAAATGGGAGCTATTCCTTTTTTAGATAGCTGCTTGTCGTTAAATCAAAGATGGTTAACTGCTACATCATAGAATCATAGAGCTGGGAAAGACTCCAAGGGTTATCCAATCCAATTTATGGCCATGCAGGAACACACATTCAAAGCACTCCCAACAGATGGTCATCCAGCTTCTATTTAACAAGCTCCAGAGAAGGGAACTCCACCACACTCCAAGGCATATTCCACTGTTTAACAGCTCTTATCCTCAGGAGGCTTTTCCTCATGATTAAGTGGAATCTCTTTGGACATATTTGCTCTATGCATTCCACATCTGACTGCCAGTTTCTTCTTTTGTCATTTCAGTGATAGAGATATAAGACCAATTAAATCATGGGAGACTATTGCAGAGATCTGAGATTTGGCTTATAGATTGCAAAAGAACACCACTGAACTGAGCTCTGCTTTGTTTTCCAAAAAGCTATTTCACACCACTGTGATTGTTCTTTGAAAGCCTGAAAACTGGGGCTTATCCTGGAATAGATATACACATAGTTGAACTCTGCCTTATAAATGCTTGGTGAGAAAGTGTCCACATTGCTGAGGATGACATCTGGTCCTTTCCATATTATTTTGGCACTATCCCAACCTCATTTCTGGAATGCATTTCTCAAACCCACATCAAATTGGATTTTTCTGAATGTCAAAGACATTTAGATCTACCCATGATCTCAATGGTATTTAATAAAGCTGTGCAAAAATTTAGACATGAGTTGTAAGTATTTTGGCAAATTTGTACTTACGATGTGATTTAGGAACCCAGAACTGCCCCCCGCCAAACACAGACAAATCAAAACACACACCTCCAACAAGTTCAGAAGTTTGTTGGTGTTTGTATGTCTCCATGACTCAGCTTGTTTTTGAGCACAAGCAAACTCTCCTAGAAAGTGCATCCAAACATGCTCTGTCACATACTCTACCCAGCTTATCAGGGCTGAGGAAGAGGGGAAGAGAGGAGGTGGAGCCCTGACAGCTGGCATTTCTCCATTGCAGCCACAGCCAGTCAGCAGCCACACTGCCTCTTCTCTCATCATTCTGAGAGGGAGATCAATTGAGGTATTAGGAGCTTATTTTTGGTCCATTCTCCAATGCTTTTGCATGCAGCTGCTAGCTTTTTAGCCTAGCAGTTTAGCAGCTACAGCCAACCAGCTGCAGCCAACCAGCCAGCTAGCGACAGCTTAGGAGCTCTTTAGGATCATGTTCTTTTAGTGTGTGGTTTTGCCGCGCCAACCCCGCAGAATGAAGAGGCCACACACATGATTGGATTAACTAAGGACAACTTTTATTAGTGTTACCTAATTAATTCACTAGATCTCTACTAAACCAATCATTGTGCAAAATGTGATCAGAACAAATACAACTCACCGTGAACTTGACAGTGAACTTGGCAATAAACTTGGTGAGGATAATTTCTGATTATCAATTTCTGCTTCCCAATTCCTGGGCCCCCTGTTTCGCCCGGCCCCTTATTTATTTACATCATGTGGCCAGTTTATATTTCCTATCCTCTCCAAGTGGGCACCTAGCCTGTGATCCAAATTCAATATCATTTCTGTTTACAGGAAAGCCTATTTAGTGTCCCCTCTCCTCCCAATCTGCCCTGCTGGAACAGTACAGGGTTGGTGAACCCCCCCCCCCCCCCAAGATGGAGAGGAAAAAAATTCCTACCCGGCCCCCCAGGGGCGACCACCTCAGTTGTACTGTTAATGGGCAGGAGAGTCGGGATGCCACTTGAACCAAGATTGAGGAGGGTGGTGGGCCTCACCTGGCTCCACCCTCCCCTCCAAAAGTAGTCCCAGAGAGACTATTTTCAAAAAGAGCCTCTTTCGCGGTGGAGGCAGCAAATTCCTCCCTCACCCCAGCTTTTGCCATGCCACCCCCGCAGAATGAAGAAGCCACACACATGATTGGATTAACTAAGGGCAACTTTTATTAGCCTTACCTAATTAATTCACTAGATCTCTACTAACCCAATCATTCTGCAAAATGTGATCATAACAAATACAACTCACCGTGAAGTTGACAGTGAACTTGACAGTGAACTTGGCAATAAACTTGGTGAGGATAATTTCTGATTATCAATTTCTGCTTCCCAATACCTGGGCCCCCTGTTTCGCCCGGCCCCTTACTTATTTACATCATGTGGCCAGTTTATATTTCGTAGCCTCTCCAAGTGGGCACCTAGCCTGTGTTCCGAATTCAATATCATTTCTGTTTACGCCACAGATAGGGGCAGGTGTCTGCCTCATCCCTATCCCCCACCAAGCTCTCTATAGCTGCAGGGATGCCCGTCTGAATGCGGGCCAGGAAGCAGTCATTGCCCTCATCTAGCTCATCTTTTTCCTTCTTGTCCATGTCCTTAAAGTAGAGGGAAAATATGTCTACTTATTCATTCCTCAATATCTTATCTACTGTTTTTTATTGAGGTGTGACCCCAAACGCACCGCTCGCATAGGAGGCGGGGCCACTGGCCATTTCTCCGTTCCCCAATATTGGTTTTGCTCATCATCGATGGCTGACAACCCTGAAGTACCTGTGCTACCACTTGAAGTGGGTTGACTCGACCTCTGTGCCTGGCTGTGCGTGGGCATAGGTGCCAGTGAGGCCCCTGTGCATTCCCCTCTTTCGGGCTTGCTGGATAAAGTAGTGTTGCAAAGGGAACAAAGGGCTGTCTTAGCAGCCCCCACCCCCACTGCCAGGATGGATGCGGGGAGGGGGGAGCTGTGAGGGCCATGAAGGGATGGAGAAACTGTACCGTGGGAAGAAGTGAGACCTCCGCATCCAGCCCCGCCCACCAGCTGCCATGTGGCACTACCAGCTCCCATGAAGCCCCAAGAAACAAAGGGGTGGAAAGCCCAGTTTCCAAGCACTCTGCCATGTGTACATACAAATGCTCAAGAAAAAAGCCTCCCTGGATGCCTCCACCCTTTCCCTCTGCCGTCCAGCAGCCGGGGGGTGGGAGAGAATGAGGGAGCTATAATGTGTGAGAGGAAAAATAAAAATAAAATAATGCCTTCAAAGAAACCAAGTGAGTGAAAGTCTCTCCCTTTAGGTCCCAAATAGAAGGGAATCCTAAAACATGTGGAGGTCGTCTGGGGCATTAGGCCCCATATACTCACATGAACTATGGTAGACCTGCAGGCTATGACCCCAGACATCCATCCTCCACACCACTTGACCTCACCTAGCTCCACCCTCCCCTCCGAAAGTAGTCCCAGAGGGACTATTTTCAAAAAGAGCCTCTTCCATGGTGGAGGCAGCAAATTTCTCCCTCACCCCTTTTCCCCATTTACTAGGATTCATTTTTTTTGGGGGGGGGGCTTTCAATTTACTAAGGATTCAGCCAAGGTGTTGAAATTGGAAAAAAAATCCCTAAAAAATCAGTAGATTTGTGAATCTTTTTGAAAATTTGGAGGAATTATGCCCTGGTAATGTTGCAGCATTAAAAATAAATTCAAGGTAATAGCTCTTGAAGGATTTTTTAAAAAAAGTTATTCGTGTAAACGTACAAAAAGTTGAAAAAATCAGTGGATGAGTGAAACATTCTGAAACTTGGGAGGGGACCTAAAATGGTAAATGTGTCTTACAAGTGTAGCAGGTTTCATCCTGATAGTCTTTTAACAAAAGCCCCAGAAGTGTTCCCATTGGCACAAATAAGCAGATTAACAAAACAAAATATCAATGAATTTTTTATGTTTTGAATTTGAAACAAAACAAACCCCTCAAGATAGTTTAGAAACACTTATGAAATGAAACAAGAGGCATACTAAATTCATATTTTGAAATTAAACATATTTTAGTCTAGTATTTAAGACTGAAACAATTTGTTTGCATTGCAACATAATGCATAAGCACAGTTCTTTGAAAATGGAAAATGAATATTTTGAGTGCTTTGCAGCCATGAGAAGAAAAGGAAAGGAAAATCCGAGACCAGAGCTTGTGCATTTATTTATTAATATACTTTATATATTTAAATTTCTGAAGGTTTTAAAAGACTAAAAGCATATTAAATCTCTTATGAGTTAAACATGGCCAATTAAAACCAGGTATTTAAAGAGATGCAAACAATAGTCTAAACATAGTATAGACCAGATATCAAAACCAAGCTGCCCAATTCACCATTTTTTTTTAGTTCAGACCAGTCCTCCTCCCATGGACTATCTGGGGGTTGAAGGGCATTATATTGTTATTTTTGTTAGGCGATCCCTCGTAGGCCGAGGATGATGGTCCTTCAGTTACAGGGTCTTGGGAGTGCGTCTGTAGGTTGCTGAAGAGACCTATTCTTGATCTGCATGTTTTCCCACAATGAGGACATCGGTTTCCAGGTGGAAGGCGGTCCTGGTCAGGGTTGGCTTGACGGGCCTTTCTCTTGGCACGTTCCTCCTTTAAGCCCTCCATTTGTGCCTCTTCGAACTCCACAGCACTGCTGGTCACAGCTGACCTCCAATTAGAGCGCTCAAGGGCCAGGGCTTCCCAGTTCTCAGTGTCTATGCCACAGTTTTTAAGGTTGGCTTTAAGCCCATCTTTAAATCTCTTTTCCTGCCCACCAACATTACGTTTCCCATTCTTGAGTTCAGAGTAGAGCAACTGCTTTGGGAGATGGTGATTGGGCATTTGGACAACGTGGCCAGTCCAGCGAAGTTGATGGCGTAGGAGCATCGCTTCAATGCTGGTGGTCTTTGCTTCTTCCAGCACGCTGATATTTGTCTGCCTGTCTTCCCAAGAGATTTGCAGGATTTTTCTGAGGCAACGCTGATGGAAACGCTCCAGGAGTTTGGTGTGATATCTGTATACCGTCCACGTTTCGCAGGCGTAGAGCAGGGTTGGGAGGACAATGGCTTTATAAACAAGCACCTTGGTCTCTCTAAGGATGTCCTGATCATCAAACACTCTCTGCTTCATTCTGAAAAATGCTGCACTCGCAGAGCTCAGGCGGTGCTGTATTTCAGTGTCAATGTTGACTTTTGTGGAGAGGTGGCTGCCAAGGTCAACGGAAATGGTCAACGTTTTCTAATGTTACACCTCTAAGCTGTATTCCTGGCATTGCAGAGGGATTAGCTAGTGCGTGTTGAAAAAGCACTTTGGTTTTCTCGATGTTCAATGAGAGGCCGAGCTTTTCGTATGCTTCTGCAAAGGTGTTTACTAGAGTGGCTTGTATGTCTTCTTCTGAATGTGCACAGACTATGTTGTCATCGGCATATTGGAGTTCTATAACAGATGTTGTGGTGACCTTGGTTTTGGCTCGCAGTTTGCTGAGGTTAAATAGCTTGCCACCTGTCCAATAGATGATTTCCACACCGGTGGGAAGCTTCCCATCAACAAGGTGAAGTATCATAGCGATGAAGATGGAAAATAAGGTCAATGAATGCCATGTACAAAGGTTGGTTTTGTTCCCTATATTTTTCTTGGAGCTGTCGTGCAGTGAAGATCATGTCCACTGTTCTTCTGGAGGGACGGAAGCCGTTCTGGGATTCTGGGAGGGGGTCTTCTGAAACAGGGAGAAGGCGGTTTGCAAGGATTCTTGCGAGGATTTTCCCAGCGGAGGTTAGAAGGGAGATACCGCGATAGTTCCCGCAGTCTGTTCTGTCCCCTTTCTTGAAAAGGGTGATGATGGTGGCATCCTTGAAGTCTGCTGGGATTTTCTCAGTCACCCACACCTTTTCAATGAGCTGGTGGAGTTGTTGTATCAGCTCAAGTCCACCCGTTTTGAAGATTTCAGCAGGGATCCCATCAGGTCCGCTGGCTTTGTTGTTTTTTTGTTGGCTGATGGCATTGCTAACCTTTTCCAAACTAGGCAGTGCTGCAAGCTCATCCCTGATTTGTTGTTGCGGGATTTGTGAGAGGGTCTCTTCGGCCACATTGGAGCTGCGATTCAGCAGGTTCTGGTAGTGCTCTTTCCAACATAGTGCAATTGATGTTTTGTCCTTTAGAATTTTGGTTCCATCTGATGAGCGTAGAGGCTGTATGCCATGGCTTCTTGGTCCATAAATGATCTTTGTGGCTTTGAAAAATCCCTGAGCATCATGGGTATCTGCAAACTGTTGGATTTCTTCAGCCTTCTTTGTCCACCAGATGTTCTTGCGTTCTCTGGTCCTTCTTTGGACCTCAGCTTTTGTACTGGCATAGATATTTTTCTTGGCAGCACAGTTGGTGTCTCTCTGCCATGTTTGGAAGGCTTTCCTTTTGTTATCAATTAGCTGTTGGATCTCTTGGTCGTTATCGTCAAACCAGTCTTGATGTTTCTTAGTTTGGTATCCAATGGTTTCTTCGCAGGCTGTGATGATGGAGGTCTTCAGTTTGTTCCAATGTTCCTCAACATTTTCGGAGTGTTCTGTGGGTAGATGATCTTTGAGTGTTGTTTGGAGAAGGGCTCGTTTGGAGGGCTCCTGAAGGGCTTGGGTGTTCATTTTACGCCTTGTTTTTCTTCCTTGGAGTCTGCGTTTGGGGACGATCTTGATAGCCATCATGGATCGGATTAACCTGTGGTCTGTCCAGCAGTCATCAGCACCTGTCATGGCTCTTGTGAGAAGCACATCACAGCGGTCTCTTGCACGTGTAATTACATAGTCCAAGAGGTGTCAATGCTTTGACCGGGGGTGCTTCCATGATGTCTTGAGCTTGTTTTTCTGGCGGAAGAGCATGTTGGTGATGACAAGGTTGTGCTCTCCACATTTGGTGAGAAGCAAGATGCCATTCGAGTTGCTGTTTCCAACCCTGTCTTTTCCTATGATCCCTGGCCACAGATCGGAGTCCCATCCGACTCTGGCATTAAAGTCCCCCAGGAGGATGATTTTGTCCTTCTTAGGTATCTCTGATAGGATGGTGTCCAGCTGGCAATAAAAATTTTCCTTGATGTCTTCGTCAGCATCTAGAGTTGGTGCATAGGCGCATATGATGGTTGCCTGTTGGTTTTTGGCAAGGTTAATTCAAAGGGTTGAGAGTCGTTCGTTGATGCCAGTGGGTGCTTCAGTCAGGTGCTTCACCAGGTCATTTCTGATAGCAAAGCCAACTGTGTATTCTTCGCTCTTCTTCAGGCAGTCCCTTCCAGAAGAAGGTGTAGCCTCCTTTTTCTTCCTTCAGCTGTCCCTGTCCTGCTCTCCAGGTCTCCTGAAGGGCTGCTATGTCAATGTTAAAGCGTTCCAGCTCCCTTGCAATGAGAGCAGTCCTGCATTCAGGGCGTTCGCTGTCAGTGTTATCCAACAGTGTCCGTACGTTCCATGTTCCAAAGTTCATTTTAATTTTTTGGCCGCAGAGTGGTGATCCCTCTGGACGCGGCAGTCCAGTCAGAGATAAGAGAGGCAGACTATGTTTAGGGCACCTTTTCTAGCCCTTTCTCCATGTGGGGTGAGCAGAGCGGATCCTAAAAAGGGCTGCTCAGTCATGGATACAGCTGCTGGACTACTCAACTGCCTCGGTCCTTGAGGTAGAATGACTGAGTCCATATCCACCGCCCATGTGCCAGTCTGTGACTAGAGGCTTCCAGATTTCACAGTCCTGCCCCCGTCACCACTCGCTGATTGCCATGGGACTTTTGTAGGTTTGTTTTTATTTTTGTTGGAAGTGCGTGATTTTTTTTAATGTGTGGAGGTCGGTGCACGGCCAGTCAACACACAGTCTTCACTGAGTGAGGTTCCAGCAGTGGTGTGGTTAACACAACGAGAGTGACTTCTCAGTCTGTTGAAGACTTCTTCCGCCTTCACAGCCGTTGTAACATGAATTATATTATATCAGTCTATACTGACCATATAATGCAGTTTCAAGCTCAATTATATGGCAGCATAGATAGGTTTTTAGATGTAGGTTTCATTTTGGTCAGGTGGGACAGTATATAGGTCATGCTCTTGATTTCATAATCAGATTTCTTCCAATGTGTTAACATACATATTTGATTTCTCTAATTAATTAAGACCCCATTTTTTCTGATGTGGAAACCAAACTGAAGTACTGAGATATTTCATTAAGACCATCTACTGGATCAATAAATAACTCAACAACATTCTCCTTAGTCAGTTTTCATTCTGCCCATTCATACTTTCATTATATCCCTTTTAGTTTTGTTTGTCATTTATATGCATACAAGAGAAGATTCGAGTTGCCATATTCATTTACTTGGATAGTTATTTGATTAAGTAGATTTGAAAAAGAAATTTGTTGAACCATTTTCTTATGGAAATATCAATTCAGCAACTACTAACCACAGACTGGAACAAAACTATGCTTGGGAATGTGTACTTTTATAAGATTTGTGATTCCTTTCATTTAGAATAATGTTTGCAAAACCCAACATACAGTTAAGAAATATGATAAAATGAAGGTTTTGTATTTTCAAACTGTGCACAAACATATTTTAACTAAAGCAAAATGCATGCAAAGAAGTCTACATTAGAAAATGCAGGAAGGGGAAGGGAGCACATAATACTTACATGAGTTCCCTTGTGAAAAAAACACAGCCTTGAAATCCAGATAGAAGGTGTATAAAAATGCAGTTGAAACTCACAAGAGAATAAGAGGGAGAGATTTTCACATCCCAGCTACTTGTTAAATAAGTCTTATTTCTGTGTAAAATGACACAGATTTTCAATAATGAAAGAAATAGTTAATCCATTTTATGTTGGATTTTTTTTTCCATGAGGCATCTATATTTTTACTACCCCCACTGATTCTGTTGAAGGGAGTTCCTGTGTCACTTTGACATAATAAGAAATTTCACTGGCTTTTCTCATCTATTCCAGTCTTATCTTCAAAATGTAGATGCAAATGATGTAGATACAAATGTAGATGCAAATTCCTTTTGCCTCCATCGAAAAGCTCTTTCATAGAATGCTGGCCATCTATTGAAAGTGTAAAGTCATATTGACTTTGTTATTAACGTTAAATGCCATTTTCATTTTATTCCTGATTTAGAGCTTTAAAACCCCCAGCTTAAAATAGCATAGCTAGGCTACACAGATCAAGAGTTTACAAATGGCAGAACTCCCTCCTGCTATTTTCAAAGCAAGCATGACCATGAGAAGTCCAAATTAAATGGGATTCTGCTTTATTACTGAGTGTTCATGCGGCCCGCCCTGTTATATTGCTTTTTTGATTTTGTGTTGTACTGTACATGATTATTTATTGTATTGTTGTAATTGTATTATGATATGTTGTTTTTATATTTTGCTATATTGTATTGTCCTGGGCATGGCCCCATGTAAGCCGCCCCGAGTCCCCGTTGGGGAGATGGTGGCGGGGTATAAATAAAGTTTTATTATTTATTATTATTATTATTATTATTATTATTATTATTATTATTATTATTATTATTATTGGCCGTGAGCATTCAACATTGATAGGGTTATGAATATTTTGAATTGTGGAAATTCTGTGGTGTAAGATTTTTAAAAGCTTTTAAAATGTTTAGTCCCATGCAATGTGAAACTGAATGAAAAGCATAACTGTAGCCAGCCATGAAGGTCGCCAGTTTCTAGGATGGGAAAGGAAGCTTGATGAAGAAGCTTTTAATCTTCACACAGGGTATTTCTTAACTCATGGCAGGAGCAAGAACTTTCCATGGGTTAGAAAAATCAGATTTCCAATAATTCTCTCAGGTACAGACAAAAGATGGTACACAAACAAAGTAGTTATCTGGAGCACACCTACACTGTCCACTTGACACAAAGGGCCACCAAATCAGTCTCATGGCAGCTAAAAATGCATGGAGATGATGTGAGTTAATGCAGGCTCAAAGCTATTTAACACAGCCTTGAGCTGCACCATCTAAATTCATGTGTTACTCTGAATTCTATCCCAGAATGTCAAGCAAACCACAACTTTGTGTTTGCTTGAGATTCTGCCAAAGTGGCACTGGCCGCAACTGTTTATATAGCCATCTTGTGTTCCCTGGGATTGGAAGACCAAGAATCATGGTTTCTTCATTATGGAGGCCAGTGGGTAAGACATGGGTTGTATTGGTCACTCATCACCTGATGTTGGTCAGAACAATGAGACAATCAGAAAGGAAGGGGGGATTCCTCCTCCCCACACATCACTCTGGAGCTCTGGCCAACGTCTCTCCAGGAGATCTCCTGGTCACCCACCTCCTCAGCAGTTGGCAGAGGAGGTTGCAGTCCAAACTATCCTGGGATCAATCCAGTGTGCAGTATGCCAAATTAAACCCCAGGATAAGTAGTCAATGTAGAACCACCCCTTGTTTTCTGCAAGAGTCTGTTGCACCCCTAGGCTGCAGAGGCACCTCAAAACCACACTGCAGCCCCAGAATATAAGCAACGCAAGCTGTTTATTGAAGATTACATGCAAGCAGTAGCAAATCAAAGTTCAAAGTTAATGAAATAAGGGTTAAGTCCACAAGGAACAAAATACTTGAGAATCTTGAAGCAAGAGTCTATAAAGGTCACACAGAAGATCAGAGTCCAGACAAGATATCAAAATTAGTCCAAGCCACAGGATCAAACTGGAATGCAGGAGACAAAACTCAAAGAATAATCCAAGGAACAAGATCAATGTTGGAACACAAGGCAAGATCTTGACTGGAGCAGGAATCCAAAATGCAAACTACTGGAACATGAACTGAATACCCCAAAATCCCCAAAGGCAAGGACAAGACTGAAATAAGACTCAAGGCACGAATGAATTGACATGGAAGTTCACAGGAACATGGAGCATAAAGCAGGGGTCTCTCTTTCAATGAGCAAAGTTACCACCTCTGAATCTCTCTCAGAAAACAGTTGCTCTTAAAGGTAAACTCAAGGCCTCTTTCTGTGGGAAGTCTGTTCATTATTCTTTATCAATAACAATCTACGGCTGTGCCGAAAGCCCTCCCTTTCTCTTCTCTTCTGATAAATAGCTTTCATTGGACAAGCTCATTAGACTTATCACAACTAAAATCCCCATCTGGCAAAAGAAGGTCCAACCTTGACTCCTTCAAGGAATGTGGTTCAAGCTGTCAGCTTGAAACCATTGTGTGCCTGTTCCCAGAATCCTCCAAACCAAACTCTGGCTGTCCTGGGACAGCAGTTTTCCCCAACTCTAGCTGCATAGGAATCTCAGGCTCAAACCCAGAGTCCTTTGACAAATCAGGGGCAATCCCAGAGTCAGTAGCAGGAACAATCACAGGTTGAATAGGCCCAACCTCAGGCTGGGGTACAACAGAGTCATTGGTGACTCAAATGTAATGCTTTTTTACACGGAGAGTCATCCAGAATTGTAATTTGTGTAATGATCTTTCCCCTCACAGTCTGATGAAGTTCTTCCTCATATTGTAAATTAGTTTGAGAAAGTTCTCCACTCTCCAAAGTGAATTTTGAGATCACACAGGGCTGTAATGGAAAAGGTCGCTGCTGCCAGCAAACAGGCCTTTTTCCACCTATGACAAGCGAGGCAATTGGCACCCTATCTATCTGATGAGGATCTGGCAACAGTCATCCATGCCATGGTCACATCTAGGCTGGACTATTGCAACCCCCTGTATGTTGGCCTTCCGATGTCTATGACCCGAAAGCTCCGTATTGTTCAGAATGCGGCAGCCAGGCTACTCACAAGAACACCCATGAAATGCCATATAACACCAGTGCTGCAGCATTTGCATTGGCTTCCAACTGATTACCGTGGTCTATATAAGATGCTAGTTCTGACCTTTAAAATTCTTTATGGCCAGGGCCCATTGTACCATAGGGACCGTCTCTCCTCCCATCATGAGAGCCATGCGTGAGTTAGGGCCTTTTACCCTAGCACTTAAGACCTGGCTTTTAACTAGAGCTTTTGATCTATGTTAATTTTATCAATATTTGTATGTATGTATTTTTATCCTTTACAATTTAGCTTGTAAATCGCCTAGAGCATCTTGGATGGAGGGTGATTAATAAGTAATTAAATGATGCTGATGCTGAAAAGGGACTACTATTTCACCATTCTTCCTCTACTGCTGCCCATTCTGATAATGGGCATACAACACTAGCCAAGTTTCAGTCATGGATTTGTATTTTTCTAATACAGTTTCCACGTTGTGGAATACTTTGCTAATAGAAACACATTGGATGTAGCTTTCTGGCTGCCTTTTTCCAGGGGTGGATGCATTCATTTAGGTTATATTTATAAAATATAGAATTTTAATTCTGCTATTTTGTTATTTGTTAGTTGTGTTACAGTAGAATTAATTCTATTACCATTATATCTTAAATCAAGAAGAAATTGTGAATGATTATATTTAGTATGGGCTGTAAGTTCTGTGTTAAGGCATTTAAAAAAAAATGCAGCTCAGGGAGTTTCCACATCTTTAGCAAGACCTTGAGGTCAATGTAATCTAGTCATCTGTTTAACACAATTGGGACCATTCAGGCAGACTTTTCTCTTCCTTCCATCCTATTCCTTTTCTTGCTCTCTGTCACTGTACAAACATAATCCCTGTAGTTGATTCTGATCCAGAAGGAAGAACAATCTGAATGCTATTGCCTCCTGGGTGACCTGTAACAGCTCTGTCTGAATTATTTTCTCTGCTTATTTGATTGTAAGGTGCAGTCTGGTTTCCACTATCAAAGGAAAATAAAGTAGAACTGAATTTGTTCTCAATGATTGTACTCAAAATTCTTTTTTTTTATAAATGCAGCATGTTTTCATAAATAATATTTTATTATCCAATATTCCATTACCTGTTTGTTTCAGTTGTTGACATTTCACTGTTGAGAGTTCAACACTATGTGCTAATTACCGTGCAATGGTATTTAGAATTTGCCAGTACTCTTGGTGTTTCAATTTTAATGAAGAACCACAGTCAGAGGTGATGATTCAATGGCTAGTCACATTGGTATTGCCATAACGATAATACTTCAAGAAGGTATGCAGCATTCAGAATCAAATTCATTGCTAGTTAGGCCCTTGCTAACAGTAAAAAGGCACAGAGTTTTATGTGCTTTGTGAGCTTCCATATAAAATAGCCAGCAATTGGATCTCTAAACATATCTGTATTTTTGTGCTTGTTGTGCAGCTTCAAGTCATTTAAAGCTTATGATAATCCTAAAGTGAATCTATCAGAGGGATTTCTTAGTAAGATTTCTTCAGAGGGAGTTTGCCTTTGCATTGCACTGAGACCAAGTGGATGTAATCTGCCCAAGGTAATCCAATGAGTTTCCATGTCAAAGTGGGGATTTGAACCCTGTTATCCAGAATCGTTCCCCAATGCTCAAATCACCGGACCACATCGGAACCATAATTTTGTGGAATATATTGCAAATAATACAATATATTATATTTAATTGGTTAATGCTTCCTTCTAATTCTAATGAAAGGTACACCATTATAAACTTTCATATTTTCAGACTCTGCTTTTTTTTTTTGTTCCATACAGTCAAGGTCTGGACAATAGCAAACAGATCAAATTGAAAAAAATGACATTGTATATAGTGAACAACAGCAGTGAAAAGTATTCAAATTATATACTTCAGCTCTTCATAAAGCACTCCAATGATTACCATTTATTTTGAAATCTTTCTGAATTCATGCTATAAAAGAAGGGGAAAGCATCACATCTTTTTGAGCTTATCTTATTGGGTGTGCCTAACTCTGTAATTAAGGCTAGCTGCTCTGCTGTTGTTTTGAAGGCGAGGCTAGGCGAGGCTAGGTACTTAAGTTGATTGTCAGTTAACAGTAAAGTGAGTGACTGTTTCCTGTTGAAGTTCAACCCAAAGGCTCAACCCAAGTGGCAGTTAGGTTCCAACAGAAGTGAGGGAGCAAGATGTCAGCTTTGCTCCTTTGCTTTAGGCAAGCCTTGTTTTAGATTGCATTAAAAAGCATGTGTGCTTGACTCTTGTCTTAGATTGCATTAGGAAGCTGAGTGTGTGCTTGACCACCCTTACATCAAAACACATTGTTACAGTACATACAAAAAAACAAAACAACATTTAAAAAGCAGTCTGCACATAACACACACTATAAGGGTCCTGCTTGGTAACTTCACTCACCAAGAGATGGAACAAAAGCAACAACTTCCTATCACTTGCAAAAGCTGTGGCATGTTCAGCTTCTTTGCACAACACTCAACTACATCTGCACCAAGTATAAACAGTTGACTCTAATGGAACAGAGGATCCAACATCTTGAGGACCATATTAAGACCCTTAAGGACATTCAGGAACTCGAGCTCTTCTATCATGCTGTTCTAGATGCACAACCATCATTGCACCAACTCCAACATGATAGGGAACCTTATGGGGAGATCAATTCAAATATGGACAACCCTCAGGCTTGAAAGGAGGTCACCCGTAGAAAGAGACACAGGACCAGGCAGCCTCCTCAGAATTCTTCTACTCAGCTTGAGTTACACAACAGATTCCAAACTCTTACACCACTAACACTCAGTGGGCCACTCTCAACCAATGCGTGGAGGATAGCCCTGATGGGGATGATGCATCACCATCATAATCATGATGATGCTCCATCCCCAATCGTAGACCAGGAGCAACAGGAACACCCTTGGGAGAGTGATGGGCTCTTGGATGCAGCTCAATGGATTGTCCTTGATGAATGAACTTGGGATGTCGAGGAGGAGGACAACACTTTACACCTACACAACCCACTTCAACAGGAACACTTTTCAGGGGACCTACACACTACCTTGCACAAAAAGGACCCTGTCAATCCTCAAAAGAAACAGGTCTTGGTAATAGGCAACTCCCTCCTTAGAGAAACGGAAGCCATCATCTCCAGACTGGATGGGATAACTCGATAAATATCCTGCCTCCCGGGTGCAAAAATACACCATATCACTCATAGAGTCACCAGGATCTTAAAGCCCCATCACCTTCCCCACTCATGTTGATTCATGTAGGAACCAATGACATCACTAGGCATACTTTTCAAAAGATCACAAACGATTTTTGAGCTCTCGGAACAAAGCTAAAACTGTATAATGTACATGTGATCTTTTCATCCTTCCTCCTCGTTGTTGAACGTGGCTCTACAAGGGCCAGAAAAATAGTACAGGTTAAAATGGTGCCAGGGTTTGGCTTTCTCGACTATGGCCTGCTTTTCCAGGAGGAAGGCCTACTGGCAAGGGATGGGGTGAATCTCACACAAGTAGGAAAACACCTTTTTGCTCACAGAATTGCAAACCTCATCAGGCACACTTTAAACTAGATCAGCCGGGGGAGGGGGACAACAGCCTCATGAACAGTACTTTACTCAAAACCATAGGGAATCACCTAAAGGCTAAATGGAGGGTTGCACAAACACAACAAGGACCAAGTACTGAAAGCATAACTATCCCAAATAAACAGCTCAGAGGAAGGTCCCAGGGGCTAACATGTCTTTACACTAATGCACAGATCATGGGAAATAAACAAGATGAACTCCAACTCTTAGCACAACACCACACTTATGATGACATAGGCATCACTGAAACTTGGTGGGATGACTCTCATCACTGGAATGTAGCCATTGAGAGCTATAACTTCTTTCACAGAAACAGAACAAAGGGGAAAGGAGGGGGAGTAGCCATATATGTCAAAAACAATTACGTTGCAGAAGAGATGCAAGACTGCAATCTGGGAAACCATCTGGATAAGAATCAAGGGAACTGGGATTCAAAAAGATCTCGTTGTGGGGTACTACAGACCTCCATGCCAGGATGAAGAACTCGATGAAGCCTTCTGTCAGCAGTTGATGAAACACGCAGAAAGAAGAGACATAGTAGTCATGGGCAAGTTCAACTATCCTGATACCTGCTGGAAAACAAACTCAGCCAAACGTAGGAAGTCCAACGAATTCCTCGCTTGCCTTACAGACAATTTTATGATCCAGAAGATAGAAGAGGCAACAAGGGGATCAGCTGCTCTCGATCTCATCCTAACAAACACGGAGGGCCTGATCAGTGCAGTTGAAGTGGTCGGATCCTTAGGGGCAAGTGATCATGTGCTCCTGCAGTTTGCGATACAAAGGAAGACCAAAACTAAGACAAGTAAAACCCACACTCTGGACTTTAGGAGAGCTGACTTCCAAAAAATGAAGGAAATACTGAGCCACATTTCATGGACAAGAATACTAAAAGGCAAGGGAGTTAAGGATGGATGGGAGTTTTTCAAATGTGAAATACTCAAGGCACAAATGCAAACAGTGCCAACAAAGAAAAAAAAATAAGACAAGTGCAAAGAAGCCAGAATGGATGTCCAAAGAACTTCTAACTGGGCTATGACTCAAAAGAGACCTGCACAAGAAGAGGAAAAGGGGAGAAATAACCAAAGAAGAATTGTCCTCCAGAGATATATTTCAACAGGAGGGGAGACTCACAGGGTAGGTGCTATCCAAAATATTTAGGCCCAAATCCTGAATTAACATGCAGTTCTTAATGGCTGGTAATAATCTTGAGCAATAAGTAATGAGTTCAAATGTGATCAAGAAGATCATAGAACAGACTGGAATGAAACCAGATTTCTTAAAAGGAAAATCCCCCCCCCCCCCCCCAGAATTTCAAAATATAAATTGAGATTTCTTAACTGGAATTCCAAAATCCAGAAGACCATAAAACTCAAAATTGTTAACATGAGTGGTTGAGGTAGTGATAGTTCAATGTATACAATATTTTTTTCATGCACAAAATTATTTTAAATATATCGTGTATAGGCTTGTCCGATCGATGAAAAAAATGTTTCAATTCTCGTTTCTAAAGTAGGGGGTGCTGGCGCTTCGATATAGAAAGTATTTTCGAATTTTTCACCCAAAAATTTCAGATATTTCCGAAAATTCGTAATGATTCTTAATGTTTCTAAAATGGTGGACGCGCATGCGCAATCGCCAAAAAAAAAAAAGGAAACCGGGGGGGTGGACTTTTACAGGGCTCTCCCGCCCTCATTTCTTGGGCTATCCTCATCAAATTTGGTACAGTGGAAGATCACATTCAACACTCTTTGCTCAACAAATTACAGAAAGTTTCCTGTCTCCTATGATTTTTGGTGAATTTTCATAACTTTTTATAATACACTATTTTTCAATATTTGAAGAAACCTGTTCCTGGTTTGAAAGTCTTATTTCCTGTTCAATTGGGTTCTATTACTGTGAAAGTCCCTCTTCTACTTGTGTAGACTTTGGATTAGAAACGCAGCACACGCCACGCAATGCCTTGACAGGATTGGCAATGTCCTTTGGAAACTATTTCTTCCAATGTACCCTTTTAGGTTTGAAAACAATGTGTGTCTTTGTGATTGATGCAATAACACTCAGCCCGGGGGCCTTGGGATTACAAATGGAGCGTGAGGGAAGCAATGCCCTCGCAGGAACGCACACGTCCTTTGGAAACTCTAACTTCCAATCCCCCCCCCCCTTTTAGGATTGCTAAGAAGGACTGATCTAGTGATTGCTAAATTCAAAAAAAAAGGCAGAGGTCTTTAGAAATGGAGCGTCAGGAAAGCAATGCCTTGGCGCCCACGTCCTTTTAAAAATAAAAATTGCCTAAAGCCACAGCAAGGACTCTGCCAGATCTCACAAGCCCCAAGCCAATTTCCCCCCCCCCAAAAAAAACACAATATCCAGTCAGCAACAACAGCCAGCCCTTAACAGACCCAACCCCCAGAACACTTAGCCCTCTCTCCCCTCAATGCAGGCGGCTTGATTCCCAGTGCAGCGCGAACCACCCTCTCTGCTCAGTAACCCATCCCCGAATGGCTTGCCTGGGTTGGGGAGGGTTTTTTTATAGAGATCTTACACGTGGACGCGGAGGACGCTAGCCCCCACCTTTTCCAGCCATCGTGGAAGTCTCTGATTGGCCAGGGAGCGGCGGCCATTTTAGGCTGTGCTAGGCTCCCATTCAAGTTAGGTTGCAGAAACAAAAAAATTTTAAAAAAATATTTTTTTAAAATATAAAAAAAAAAATTTGGAGGAAAAAATTTAACGAAACATTAAGACACAATTAGAGAATGGGCCAACAATGGTTCGAATTACATTGCCAGTTGCGCCCAGGGACAACGTTTCAATACTCAGTTCAAAAAGCGAGAACATTCCGAAACAATTCCAAAATAAGAATCATAACGAATTTTTGGACAACCCTAATTGTGTATACAATTTCATTCTGGCAATTTGTGTCTATGAAACGGAAATGAATGGGATGTTCAGAATTGGGTTCCATCTCCAAAACGTCTCATTATGAAAAAAATTGAAATCCCAAACACTTCTGGTCCCAAGCGTTTCTGGTATAGAGTACTCAACGTGTATTAAATCAGCCCTTTCAAAATTCAACTTGTTTAATTGATTTTGAAGTTAAGATAGACATCTCAAAGTTTCTTTTAATTTAATGCATTATGAGCACTGTTTTAAATCACTCATCCCTTCATCTTGTCTGCTGAGATTTCCAAGGGAGCAGAACCAAGCAAATAATTTATAACTAATAATTTATTCAGAAAACCTTGTCTGTTCTGTTTGAAAAAAAAGTATCTCATATTTCAGGTGCCACAATGGAAGGCACACATCTAAGAGTAAAGAGGAGAAAATATCTGTAAAATAAGTAAGCAAGTAAGTAGGTTACATTGGAGCATGTAATATATTATTCTCTATCAAAATTTGGATGGCTTAAGAAAAGGCAAAATACTTCTCAAAAAGAGCTGTAAGATTACAGTAACTACCAGAAGTAAGGGTAATCCATTATGTCTAACATAATAGAAATAACATCTCCAGGTTATGTAATCACCCACCAGATGCGGGGTGGGAGGCGGGGGGGGGGGTGGCTATGCTCTCCCGAGAAAGCTTTTCTCTTAGGGCAGTTCCTGTTGTGGACATCTCTGGCACTGAATGTGTTGGTCTGGTGTGGGATTCCCCTGAGAGCATGGCCTTTCTGCTGGTGTACCGTGCGCCTAGTGCACCAGCAGACAGCCTATCCCAGCTGCTCGAGACTGTGTCAGAGTGGTCCTTGAGGTTCCCCAGACTTGTTGTCCTGGGGGACTTCAATGTCCACGCTGATACGGATTCTTGCTCAGCAGCGGCTATGGACCTAGTGTCTACCATGGAGACACTAGGACTCTTGCTCTGCAGTACTGGGCCCACACATCAAGCAGGACACACGCTAGACTTGATCTTCAGCGCAGGAATTCAAGTGACCCAAGCCTCTATTTTAGAGGTTCCATGGTCGGATCACTGTGCCCTGAGAGTCAGGCTGGAGCATGCCTACCCACCTGGCAAGGGCGCCGAGCCGATTTGGGCTCGCCCAAGAAGACTTATGGAACCTAGTAGGTTCCAGAATGCTCTGAAGGATCTGGAGCCTGTCAGCGACTCAATCAATGTGCAGGTGGACACGTGGTACATCAGGCTGTCCAATGCACTCGACGAGATCGCCCCTAGACGCCCTCTCCAACCCTGCCGAAATCGGTCTCCTTGGTTCACCGAGGAACTTCGATCGATGAAGCGGGAAAAGAGACGGCTAGAGGGCGTGTGGCGAGAACGTCATGACAGAGCTTCGAGATCAGCTTACAGGGCATTTATGGAGTCCTATGAGCATGCTACCATCGAAGCAAAGCGAGTATACTATGCCTCTTTGATAGAGTCCGCCAACTCACGCCCGGCAAAATTGTTCAAAATAAATAGATCTCTAACGACGGTTCCTACCAACCCAAAAAGTGATGATCAGGCCCCTTCAGCCGAGGCTTTTCAAAGCTATTTTGCTGACAAGATCTCACTACTACGCCGGGACCTCCCCGCCACAACTGATACAATGAGAGAACTTGAGACTCCGTGGCCACTTGCTGGGCCCACCCTCGACCAGTTCATCCCACTGGACGCAGAGGCTCTCGATAGGCTCATAGCTGCAGCTAGACCGACCACTTGCTCCCTCGACCCGTGTCCCTCTTGGTTGGTAAAATCCTGCTTGGAGGGATTATGTGACCCGCTGCTGAAGATAATAAACAGCTCCCTTGAGCAAGGAGTCTTTCCAGAGGGATTAAAAGAGGCAGTGGTCTCTCCTCTGCTGAAAAAACCAGATTTAGATCGTTTGGTTCCCTCCAGCTACCGCCCAGTTTCGAAGCTTTCATTTCTGGGCAAGGTGATTGAGAGGGCAGTAGCGGTGCAGCTGCAGCAGTTCCTAGACAACACAGCCGGACTGGATCCTTTCCAGTCTGGCTTCCGTGCGGGGCATGGGACAGAGACTGTATTGGTTTCCATCACAGATCATCTCCGATACCAGCTTGACCGGGGCGGGTCGGTGTTGCTTGTGTTATTGGATCTCACAGCAGCATTTGACACAGTCGATCACAATCTTCTGACCCACCGCCTTGCCGTTGCTGGAGTTAGGGGGACAGCTTTAAATTGGCTGGCCTCCTTTCTTCACAACCGTGGACAGCGAGTGGAGAGGGGAGGCCTGGTCTCTGAGAGGTCCCCTCTACATTGTGGGGTTCCTCAGGGGGGCATTCTCTCCCCTCTGTTGTTTAACATCTATATGCAACCACTTGCTCAGCTGGTCCGAGATTTCGGGCTCGAGTGTTATCAATATGCTGACGACACTCAGCTTGTGTTAAAGATGGAGGGCCGACTGGAGTCTGTACCCGACAGTTTTCACCAGTGCCTCAAGGCCATTATTGGATGGTTGCGTTCCAGTAGGTTGAGGGTGAATCCAGCAAAGACAGAGATCCTATGGCTGGGCCAACCGGGCAGTGGGGATATCCAGTTGCCAACCCTGGATGGCGAAGTGCTATGCCCGTCTTCACTAGTAAAGAGTCTGGGAGTCCTCTTGGACCCTTCATTGACGATGGTCTCCGCTGTTACCAAAACTGGCTTTTTTCATCTTCGACAGGCTAGACGGCTAGCCCCCTATCTATCTAGGGACAACCTGGCTACAGTGATCCAGGCTACAGTCATCTCAAGACTGGATTACTGTAATGCCCTTTACATTGGCCTTCCTGTGTTGGTGATCCGGAAGCTCAAATTGGTGCAAAATGCAGCTGCCCGGCTCCTTGCAGGAGTCCCGATAAGATGCCACATAACACCAATCTTACGGCAGCTGCACTGGTTACTAATTGAGCACCGGATCACTTTCAAAGTGATGGTGCTTACCTTCAAGGCCTTACATGGTCCAGGGCCGATGTACCTGAGGGACCGCCTCACCCCCTACAAACCTCAGAGATCCCTCCATTCTGAGGACCAAGACCTGCTGGAAGTCCCCAGTTTTAAGACCTTGCGTCTAACTGCAACTAGACGCAGAGCCTTTTCAGTAGTGGCGCCATCTCTGTGGAACACCTTGCCACCTGAAGTTCGTGCCTTGCGGGACTTGTTGGCCTTCCGCAGGGCATGTAAGACACACCTGTTTCGGCAGGCTTTTGAGTTCTGTTGCTGATGTTTTAAAAGGTGCTTTTAGGATGTTTTTAAGATGTTTTATTAAAGATGTTTTTAAAATGTTTTTTAAATTGTTGATTTTAGCCGGTTCTTGTAAGCCGCTCCGAGCCCTAGGGGAGTGGCGGCATATAAGTTTGAAAAATAAATAAATAAATAAATAACACTGGTTCTGACAGCCATCTTGGGTCAAGGTTTATGATACTCTACACTTTTCATCTTTTTCCTCTATTATACTGTAATATAATTTATCATCTAATAAACTTTTTAAGAATCAGTCTTAACTTCCCATTCTTGCATGTCATTGCACAGAAAGAATGCATGGATAACTCAGCAAGGTTAGGTAAGGTTTCCCCCTAACAATAAGTCCAGTCATGACCGACTCTGAGGGTTGGTGCTCATCTCCATTTCTAAGCCAAAGAGCCGGCATTGTCCGCAGACACCTCCAAGTTCATGTGGCTGGCATGACTGCATGGAGCGCCGTTACCTTCCCGCTGGAGCGGTACCTATTGATCTACTCACATTGGCATGTTTTCGAACTGCTAGGTTGGCAGGAGCTGGGGCTAACAGCGGGCACTCATTCCACTCCCGGGATTTGAACCTGGCACCTTTTGTTCCACAAGTTCAGCAGCTCAGCACTTTAACACACTGTGCCACCAGGGGCCAGAATATCTCAGCATAATGTATAATATTTTTAACTCAGCATAATGTATAAAATGAGGGCAAGTTTTGGGGGCAAAATTATGGATTTTGATGAGAGCTGTGGATAAGTTGAGGGTGATTCAATGGAGAGGAGAAATGACTAGTGATGCTTGAAGGGGTCAGCACTCCTGGTTACCACCACCATTTTCTTGGAGAAATGGCAATATGATGGCAAGAGTAGATGGAGTAAATGTTTCTTTTAGGTTCTCCCAGAACAGATAACACTCTTGCATTTTGCCATTCTATTCAGAGTTAAGAATTGAGGTACAGTATTTACATTGACCTATGGATAAGTAAAACAAGATTTTTGGAGTTCGGTTTCTAAAGTATTTTTTTAAATTTATACATATGTATGTATTAGGGATGGGCAAATCTTCGGAAAAAGTCATTTATCATTATAAATTCATTATTCAAAATAGATCTGAAGGGGTTTCCGATATAGTTTGGCCCTTCGGAATTAACCTTCCAATTCGAAGCGTTGGTGCTCATGCTTCTAAATAGCTTCGAATAACATTTTATTTGAAGTGTTTTACTTCAACCAACCTTTGCTATTTAGGAGAGAAATCCCCCTTACCTTTTGGAGTGGTTGCTTTCTATGGGTCTCTTAAACCGGCTTCAGAAGTGGGAGGAGCCTGGATCTTGCCTTCCCGCGTTTAAACCAGGGCTTCCTCTCCTTTGCAAAAAGGAGACAGCCTGATAATTGCAATGCTGAATTCTGCAGGATCTCCCTTGCAAACCACTACCCGCGCTTAAACCCAGCCCGGGTCTTGCAAGAAGGGAGAGAGAGCTTGATCATTGCAGGGCTGTAATTCTGCAGCATCTCCCTTGCAAAACTCCTCCTGCCTTTGCCAGAAACTGTGAGGAAAGGGGGAAAAGAAGGGGGGGATCAATCCCAATGGGCAAAACCCCAGACTAGAACTCTTCACCCAATGGGCAGGGAAAGCAAACTATCACCCTGCTAAGGATTTTCCACAATCCCCCCCCATTATCTTAAATTACCCTGATATTATTATTGTTGTTGTTTTATTATGACACAGCAAACAAGATAGATATGCTGGATTTCGTATCAAAAAATCACAAGTCGAACACTTCCCAAGTGTCTAGGACTGTGTGATGTATTTTCGGATGATGCACGCAGATTCCAGCAGGGTGGCCTTTTGTAGTTGACAGATCGTAATTTTGTCAATGTCTATTGTTTCCAAATGCCGGCTGAGATCTTTTGGCATGGCACCCAATGTGCCCATCACCACCAGGACCACCTGTACTGGTTTCTGCCAGAGTTTTTGAAGTTCAATCTTGAGGTCCTGATAGCAGCTGAGTTTTTCCTGTTTTTTTTTGTCAATCCGACTGTCACCTGGTATGGTGACATCAATGATCCAAACCTTTTTCTTTTCCACAACTGTGATGTCTGGTGTGTTGTGTTCCAGAACTTTGTCAGTCTGGATTCGGAGGTCCTACAGTATCTTTGCGTGCTCATTTTCCAATACTTTTGCAGGTTTGTGATCCCACCAGTTCTTTTCTGTTGGGAGGTGGTACTTGAGGCATAAGTTCCAATGAATCATTTGGGCCACATAGTTATGCCTCTGTTTGTAGTCTGTCTCTGCGATTTTCTTATAGCAGCTGAGGATATGATCAATGGTTTCATCGGTTTCCTTGCACAGTCTGCATTTTGGGTCATCAGCTGATTTTTCAATCTTTGCCTTAATTGCATTTGTTCTGAGCTGCAAGGATCAGGCCTTCTGTCCCCTTCTTCAGTGTCCCATTCGTGAGCCATAGCCAGGTCTTCTCCTTGTCAGCATTTCCTTCAATTTTGTCAAGAAACTTTCCATGCAATGTTTTGTTGTGCCAGCTGTCAGCTCTAGTTTGTAGTGCAGTTTTCTTGTACTGATTCTTTGTCTGCTGTGCTTTGAGGAGTTTCTGATTTTTTACTTCAATCAAAGCAGGTTCTTCACTTTGCTTTACATGTTCTGCCAGGGCATGTTCTTCTTCTTTGACTGTTTGTTTTACTTGTAAGAGTCCTCTGCCCCCTGATCTTTGAGGCAGATATAGCCGGTCAACTTCACTGCGAGGGTGCAGTGAATGATGAATGGTCATGAGTTTTCTTGTTTTTCTGTCCAAATTGTCCAGTTCCACTTGTGTCCAGTTTATGATGCCAGCAGTATATCTTATGACAGGTATGGCCCAGGTGTTTATGGCCTTGATGGTGTTGCCTCCACTGAGCTTGCTTTTCAGAATTTTTCTCACCCTTTGTGTGTATTCTTTGCTGACCACAGTTTTCACATGTTCATGCTTGATGTTGTCCAGCTGTAATATGCCCAGATATTTATAGGCCTCTGGCTGGTGACACTTTATTGTTTGGCCATTAGGCATATTTATGCCCTCACTTTCAATGATTTTTCCCTTCTTCAATGCCACTGTTGAAAATTTGTCCAAGCCAAACTCCATGCAGATATCAGTGCTAAAAATTCGGACTGTGTTGTTGTTGTTGTTTGTTGTTGTTGTTGTTGTTGTTGTTGTTATTATTATTATTATTATTATTATTATTATTATTATTATTGGCACCCCACTTTTCTCTCTAGGTTTGACACTGCCCTATATCTCAGGATCTGATTACAGATTATCTGATTTAAACTGGATTATATGAGTCCACACTGCATCAGAAGAAACTCTCCTGAGTGCTTTCCCTCTTAGAAGTGGGCTACGCCCCATTATCTTCTTATCCCAGATTATAAGGCCGTGTTCAAAGCAGATAATCTAGGATCAGATCCTGGGATATAGGGGGCAGTATGGAAGGGGCCTCATGATCAATCTACACTGCTCTATATCCCAGGATCTGATTCCAGATTATCTGATTTAAACTGGATTATATGAGTCCACACTACAGATAATCTGGGATAAGAAGAAAGGTGATGGATCTGGACCAAGATTGGCACACACCAGCTGTGAATTCTAGGGGAGTTTTGGGAGGGTTGACCCAAGACTTTTGGGAATTGTAGTTCACCCATACATTTTCTCATGGGAGCATTCATAAAAAACAAAAGGGACAACATGGTGTAGTGTAGTGCAGGGGTTCACAGTCTCTCAGACTGCTGGGGGGCCAGACTGTGGTGAAATAGTCCAAAATTAGGATTGTTGTTGTTGTGTGCCTTCAAGTCATTTCAGACTTAGGTCAACCCTAAGTTTAAAATTTAGGACAGGGGCCAGGTAAATGGCATTGAAGGGCCAATGGCCCTTAGTTTGGGGACTCCTGGTGTAGTGGTTTGAGAGGTGTCCTACGATTATGACTTCATTCCCACTCAGCCATGGAAACCCACTGAGTGATCTTGGGCAAGTCACACACTCTCAGCCCCAGAAAACCCAAACATTTTCAAACCAGGAACAGATTTCCTTATTCAGAGGCTGATGGCCATCTGTCAGGAGTGATTTGATGGTGTGCTATGATTTCTGTTCCTGGTTGATAAATGTCATTTCCTAATTGGTTCTGTCATAAAAACAGCAAGGGACATCGTCCTATAAAAAATAGAGCATTATGGTTTGTTGAGTCTCTCTCCACCAATTTAACAAAGTTTCAGCCACAAAAACAAAGTTTCTGAAGTAGTACAATGACTTTCAAAGTAAAGACAACCCAATGAAACAATGAAATAAGACTTTCAAACCAGGAACAGATTTCTGCAATTATTAAAAAGTGGTTTATGATAAAAGCTATGAAAATTCACCAAAATTCAGAGCATAAGGAAAACGTTCTGAAATTTGGTGTGCTAACAGTTGTAAATGTTTTCTACCACTGTAGCAAATTTCATTAGGATAGCTCAAAAAATGAGGGAGGGAGAGGCCCCTCAATTTTCCCCATTGACGATAATGTTTTCCTTTATGCGCATGTGCATCCGCTATTAACGAACCAATTTAGAGCATTACAAATTTTTGGAAATATCTGAAATTTTTGATGGGAAAAATCAGATATAGTTTCAAAAATGAAGCGCCGGCGCCCCCTACTTTAGAAGCGAGTTTAGAACCATTTTTTTCATGGATCACTCATGCCTAGTATATACAATCTTTCATTTTTTTTAATGTAGGTTGGCATATTTTGGTAATATTTACTCTTGGCACTTATTAAATGGGTGTGAAATAAGGATTGAATACTATTGGTAGTCTCTGCTAGAACTCAGTTTGTTGAATAGTGAGTCAATAGGTATGTAAATTTTATTGATGCACTAGGTTGGCTTAAATTGGGACTATCAGTAGAATTTAGGCCCAAGAGAGCAATCATGCATTAAGAGGTAAATCTTATTGAACTCAGTTAGACTTACTCTCTCAGAAATCTATGTAAGATTGGCTGTAAGGTGAGAGAACAAAAGGAGAAAATGTAAGGTTACTTAATTCCTCTCAAGGAACTAGATACTGTATAGACAATAATGAGTTCATTAAGGACCCTCTCAGTTTCTGCAGATTTGGCTTACTTCTCAGCAAGCATTACCACCAAAAAGCAATGAACAACCATGACAGGATATTGACCTGCAGTTGGACTTCCCAGTGAATGGATTCTTGGCTTGTGTTCCACCAAGTCAGCATAGACCATGGTTTAAAAAGTTGTAGATTTCGCAGAATGTTTTTCCCCTGTCTATTTTACTTTTTTCTCTTACCCCTTCTATCCCTAGAGCCACTAGGAATGCAAAGTGTTCTTCACTCATTCTCAAGGAAATTGTATAATGCAGGATATTTTTCAGACACAGAGAGATTCCTACATCTGTGAAATTACGGCCAGGTGTATTCCTGCACTGTAATGCTTATTTTCATTCCATTGAAATGTCTGGATGCTTCTTCAGCTTGGGCAGGGATGTGCATCATCATTACCCTGGGGCACTAGACTCACCACAGTTGCTAGGGATGTGCTTGAATCATTCATTAAATCATTCTTTGAATCATTCATTGAACATTGGGTTTGCAGATTTATATTTCTTTACCCAGCTCCAAAACCAAACATGGATTTGAATGACACTTTCTCTTGGAAATCTGTTCATTTATAAACTTTCTATGAAATTTGTAATGCAATAAGAATATATTCAGAAATGTATATGCTTGAAGGAAAACGCATATTCTTTGAAAACATATGCTCAAGCAAGCTTCATTCAATGAGGTCAAAGGCATATTTTTTGGAGGGAGCAATGTGCTTCCCACAATGTGATAGGGACATAAGTTGCAGTATGGAAACAGAAGAAATGTGGCAAGTTCAAGCTTTACATCTGATCAAACCTCTTGTTGTGTGCCTTGAATTAATTTCCAACATAAGATGAACCTATCACATGGATATTTGACCAGATTTGTTCAGAGGGGGGTTGCCTTTGCCTTCCTCCAAGGCTGAGAGAATGTTATTTGTCCAAACATCTCAAACATCTGACTATTAATAAAGATCTTAGACTACTTGCTATATAAGCAACATGAGACTTTCCAAGATGGATGTGTAATTTGTTTACTTTATCAAGGTGAGTGCACCTTGTGATATGATAATAGACGGGTTTATAGGAAAAAGAAGAAGAAAGAGTGAATTATGTGTGTGATAATTAAACTGGCACATGTATATGCCAGGCTAATTATGCCATTTCTTGGGACTCTACTCTTGGCAAAAGAATTATAATTCCACAGCTAGGCACTGGCAGGGTTCATAATTCTTTCTTTGTTATTTCTGTTGACTTGATATGCAAAGTTATTGTTTGTGTTAGTAGCTGGAATCAAAAGCAACAACTGTGAATGTTGGAAGGGAAATTTGAAATAATGCCTTGTGGAACAAAGTTACTCATGTAAAAAAAGGATATTTAAGCCATGGATACCATGCCACCAAACCTCAGTATATCTAAATGGTTTAGAATTTAAGTTACAATCTATGTCAAATGATCTGCACATTATGTTTAACATGAGTTAGCCCATTATTTTCAGATAATCAAGCTGTGAAAAAATATCCTCCTCCACACCTACTGTTTTTACCATTTCCTCCTGTGATTTTGATTTTCCTTCCATTTTGATGCTCATTGGGAGCAGGTCTTCAAGGTTTCTGAAATTCATGTTTATCTACAATTTTAATTGTACCACCATGTCTGAAGTAGTGATATAATCGTATTAAGATTTAGAACATAATGATGCAACTAGTGTGTGAACTGGGACTTCTTGATTTCCTGGTAAGACTTATAGTAGCACCATTAAGGGGGGAGGCAGCCAATAGAGACATTCTTCCTGTGTTGCTGTACACAGAAGATCTTCCATGAAATCCACTCCTGTACTTAAAGTGCTGAGCTGCAGACCGAAAGGTCCCAGGTTCAAGCCCAGGGAGCGGCGGGAGCAGCCGCTGTTAGCTCCAGGTCTTGCCAACCTAGCAGTTTGAAAACATGCCAATGTGAGTAGATCAATAGGTACCGCTCCAGTGGGAAGGTAATGGCGCTCCATGCAGTCATGCCGGCCACATGACCTTGGAGGTGTCTACAGACAACGCCAGCTCTTCTGCTTAGAAATGGAGATGAGCACCACACCCCAGAGTCAGACATGACTGGACTTAACGTCAGGGGAAACCTTTACCTTTTACTTAAAATGGAAGGAGATCTGTGCCCCCACTCCACTTCTTCAAAAACATATTCTTGCTATCTTAATAACTCATTTTCACAACTTCCTTTACTTCTAATTTAGACCTCATCTTCCCACATTACATTTTTGGTCCTTCCTCATCTGCCTCACAAAATGTGCTTTTTTAAGCTCTTCCCCAAAGTCTTCATATGGAATACTTTTTAAGGTGTTACTTGACCCTTCCATATCAAAAAGACTTCCAATATTTTGCTGCCAAATGCAGGGTTCACTTCATAAAAACAAGGAATAAGAGTGGCTTCTTAGACAGGCAGGGGGAAATATCTCTTTCAAGATCCCAACCACTGCCAGCATTAAATGTGGGACACCCTGCCCAAAGCCCTTTACATTTAGGCTAAGGGAATCTTTTTCTTAATATCCCACACCTTTGCCACGCCTTTTTAATATGGGATCTCTCAAATCCCACTTTGACGGGGGCAAACCTTCTTTCAGGATCCCAGCCACTGCCAGCTATAAAACTTGAGTCTGTGCATGTACATGTATGAGAGGATGTGACACTGAGGGAAAATATGTGAGACGAATCTTCCGCTGACTCTCAGTAGAGCAATTCACCACTCAGGAACACTGTCTTTATTAAAAACAAAGAATTATTTATTTATGGTTTCTCTAGTCCAAAAAGCATAACTTGTTGCAAAGATTTACTTCTTCAGTTTCATTTGTACATAATATGGACAATATCTTTCATTCTTTAACATTAACAACTTGACTGAAATTTTGTCTCTACAGTATTCCTTTTCCTCAGCTCTTTCTCACTGGAAACCTAAACCTAATTTACTTCAGACATCTTCTTTCTAGCTCACCAGCTAGAGAACTTTAATAACTGAACCCCAGACACACACAAGTCTTTCCTCTAGTTTCCCTCACTAAAAACATGAACATAACTGAACTCTTTTTAAAACATTCCCTCCTTTTCTCATCCAGCTAGCTCCGCCCCTTTCATGCTAGCTTTGAAATGGTTACATTTCTACAGAAGCAGCTACGTTACCATAGTGACACATAGCCAATCATCAGTAGCTAACTCCTGCCCACCTTTATCTCTGAATCAACATTAAATAACATAGACAGACAAAAATCACCAATAAAATAAGGCTTTCAATTACACCATCTATATCATTTTGATATATTTCTAAAGGAAAAGACGAAAAAGTTTCTTATATACATAAGAGGCTTGTCATGTGGGGATCCTCTCCAAATGACTTGTTGGAAGAAATCACAGAGATTCAGTGTGCTCTTTCCTACTGAAGAAAACAAAAGTTTTATATTTACAATTTTAGTAACTGAACAAATGGGCTTTTCTGTATGAACATGATATGTTTTTTTTAAAAAAAAAACCAGAGCAAAATATATAAACAATAGACATGGCTTTATTTCACATTGTTTTTATTAAATATGAATGCATTTCATTCAATTTGTTATTTGTTTTGTCTAGTAACCTTGAAGCATAAAGAGAAATTGGCAGTGCATTACTGGGCATTAAAGAATGGCTTGTCAAGCAAGGATGTGACTACATTTTGGCCACATCCCCCACTCCCACCCTTTTCATGCCATTTATCAGGATTTGGATCTTTGCCCTCAGTCACATCTGTCAAATTCTTCATTCAATATTCAATCATTGTCTGGAACCATTGTGTAATTAAAGAATCGTTTATCAGTGATGACTCATTTTGTGTTTTGTCTCACTGTCATTTAGCTGTCATTCTCTAAAACTTTTATTGATAGGAAAATTAATCCAATGGGTCTAGCTCCCTCTTGCATTTTCTGCTTGGTTCAAGAGCCTTCTCTTATCATGTTATCTAGGGATATAAATTTTTGGATATGTTCCTCTAGTACATCTTGCAGAATAGAAATGTACATTTCCATCATTCCCATAATAAATGATTTTAAAAATGGTTTCTGTAGTTTGGTTTTTATTAGCCATTTGCCATGCATCAAGTACTACTGCTTGTTCTTCTTTTATTCTGCTTTCTCTCATGATGTCAATAAAAACTTATATCACATCAAATAGTCTTAATAAGTTTTTGGTTTTAATTACTAATGTCATTCACTCATGCAGTAACACACATTTTGATTGAATAGACCTTTTTGGCAGTCTTAATAATATCTGCAGTTTATTTATTTTGCCATTAATTGTCATAATGATTTTATAAAGTGTTTATATAAATGCTAGTCAGTTTGATGCCTCACCCAGAAATTATGATTACAGCCTTCAAATCATTCATTAAAGAGATAACAAAATTGGAGAAGGGGAAGTAGTGATGATTAGGGACCACCTAGACTAGCTGTGGTCATATTTTTACTATTTTACAACCTCCTCAGATGAGCAAAATTGTCCATCATACAACAGTCCCTCTTCACTTGTGGCATGGAGCCCTCCAGCTCCCATCCCATGACGTAGATTTACTTTTGGTGGGGCTCTGTGGTGCAAGTGAAGAGGGAGCATCATAAGCTGCTGTCACAGCAACTTAGGAGGCTTCTTGTATTGCATAGGCAACAATGGGGGAAAGTCAGGCAGTGGACGCTTCCCCCATGGGATGAAAGTTATTATCTATGTACTATGTATGTACTTAGTATGTCATATTTTATATTTTAACTACAGTAGAGTCTCACTTATCCAACACTCGCTTATCCAACGTTCTGGATTATCCAACGCATTTTTGTAGTCAATGTTTTCAATATATCGTGATATTTTGGTGCTAAATTCATAAATACAGTAATTACTACATAGCATTACTACGTATTGAACTACATTTTCTGTCAAATTTGTTGTATAACATGATGTTTTGGTGCTTAATTTGTAAAATCATAACCTAATTTGATGTTTAATAGGCTTTTCCTTAATCTCTCCTTATTATCCAACATATTCACTTATCCAATGTTCTGCCGGCCCGTTTACGTTGGATAAGTGAGACTCTACTGTATGTTGATTGGGCTTGTCCCCATGTAAGCTGCTCTGAGTCACCCTCAATTTTAGACCTATTGGGATGAAACTTGCTACTATGGTAGAACACATTTACCACTGTTACCACCCACCCCCAAAGTTTCAGGACGTTTCACTTATTCACATATTTTTGGGATTTTTTTTTTAAAAAAAATTATGAACAACATTAAAAACTACAAGAGCTACTGTGTTTCCCTGAAAATAAGACAGTGTCTTATATTAATTTTTGCTCCCAAAGATGCACTAGGTCTTATTTTTCCATGAAGAAGAATTCACATTTATTGTTGAACCAAAAAATGAACATTTATTATATACTGTATAGTAGTTGTCATCACAAACCAGCATAACCAGACAAACTGTGAATCCTATCAAGAATTTCTTGTTACTACCAATATTTCCATGGTATGGTATGATCCTGCATGGTGTGGATCTATGGTATGATCCTGCATGGTCTGGTGTTCTGTTCGTTGGGTATGCTTCCAAACAAAAACTTTGCTAGGTCTTACTTTCGGGGGAGGCCTTATATTTAGCAATTCAGCAAAACCTCTACTAGGTCTTATTTTCTGGGGATGTCTTATTTTAGGGGAAACAGGGTATCTCCATGAAATTCTATTTTCAATAATACAACATAATTAGGGTATCATTTCCCCAAGTTTCAGAAAGATTTGCACATCCACTGATTTTTAGGGAATTTTAACCAACATAAACTTGACAGTACTATTTCACTGGAAGACCACAGGGGCTATCCAGTCCAACCTTCTTTTTTTGTGTCAGGAGCGACTTGAGAAACTTCTAGTTGTGTCTGGTGTGAGAGAATTGATCATCTGAAAGAATGTTGCCCAGGGGAAGCCCAGATGTTTGATATTTTACCATATTGTGGGAGGTTTCTGTCATGTCCTTGCATGGGGAGCTGGAGCTGATGAAGGAAGCTCAACCACTCTCCCTGGATTCGTAACACTGACCTGTTGGTAAGCAGTTCTGCCGGGACAAGGGTTTAACCCACTATGCCACCTGGGGCTCCATCTAACCTCCTTCTACCAGGCAGGAAAAGCAAACACTGTCAAAGCACCCCAAAATATGCCAATAAAACCTTTGAAATAATAATAATAATAATAATAATAATAATAAGAAGAAGAAGAAGAAGAAGAAGAAACCAAGGTAAACTTTGAAGTTACTACCTCTCAACATTGCCTACCTCACAGGGTTGATTCAACTCCCAACAATCCCTTTTTATCTCAAAATCCCTTTAGAGAATGAACATGGGTTTTCCCTCACCAAAACATTCAGGGAAGAGGAGGAGGAGAAGTTGGTGGCATATGGCGGTAAGCAGAATTATTGGAAATGAAGTTTGGGAAGGCAAGGACCCCTGTGGCTGAGAATTCAAAAGGTCCCATCCTAAATTATATTTCCCAGAATTCTGATCACATCCCGCATTAAAGCCTCAATGTGAGTGTGGTCTCTGCCTGTCTCTCTCTGTACTAATTATGTGCCGGAGGGACTTCTTACTTGCCCAGCCATCCAGCCAGGCATTTTCCCCTCCCTCCCTCCCGTGTGCCCCAGACCCCCCTTGTCACCTCCTCTGGGGAAAGATCAGGGCTTCTTCCTCCACTTTGGCCTCACCATCCTCTTCAGGGCCATTTGAGGGAACCAAACCCAGCCCTTCTGGGAGTGAAGTGGTACCTGCGTTGGCAGCCTGGAGCCATTTATTGAGATTTACACAACTCTTTTGAAAGTTATAGGTCAGTGTTTTGAATTTTAAGTTTTTGTGTGGGCACCATCTGTGTTTCTTAATATCTCGTTGTATGTATGAATCTGATGAAATAGATACGAAAAACGAATTACAAATGAGGTTTTGCACAGCCCTAAAAACCAAATGCAGAGCAATGATCAGGTGTGCTCTCTGCCTTCCAACATTGATCCCACTCAGCCTGCTCTCTTTGAAGGGTCAGCAGGAATGACTAGAGTGAAGTCTGTGTATTCTCAATGGTAGTCTCACTATTTCTCCATTGTTCCAAGTATTCTCTGGGGTTTCTCACAGACATCTGCTGTTCCACTGGGTAGAGTGCTTTTTCTTTAATCATGCAGTTGCACCAATTTGCCACTTTGCCAAATTTCCAAACTGCATTCTCGCAATGATACATTTACATACCTTTGTTACTGTGTGCAACTGCATTACTGCCACTTCTTTTTTATTTTTAGAGCAATTCACAACCCCAACTTTAAAAATTATAGAATTATTTTATATTTTATAACTATATAATATAAAAGAAAACATTCTGTTTGCAATTAGTGAGAGGTAGAGGGGAAACTCCCACCCCTGATGTTGTTTCACTGCCAGCATGTAGGTACAGAAATGGAAGGGACCCGTCACAGAAAGGTAAGTAAGAAGAACATTGAGGAGTTGGAAGCTATCGACTGGGTTTACCCATCAATAGCTAGGGACAGGAGAATCATAGGAAGGAGGTAGACCCTCAACATGATACACATGGCATTATGTGATAGTGACAAAGGTGACAGTCCAGTTACAATGCCAGTTTGTCTGTCTTGCACCCTCTGCCCAAATGTCATTCAAAACCACTAGTAGCCATTTGGCATGCAACTGCAAATCCTTGTAAATGTGACTTGAGCAAAGACATCCTGAATTTGTGCTTAGGATAAGCAGCCAGGAAGATCAAGCTCACCATGAACAGAACTCCCTCTAGGCTCAAAGTAAAAGCTGGTAAACATGTGTGTACTTTTCATGCGAAGCAGTATTTATTCTTTAAATATTTTCTGGTCTTTAACCATCTTATCACAAGCATAAACCTGGCCTGTTACACAGCCAGACTGTGCAGAAAATACTTATGATTAGATTTTAAAAGAGATACTGACTGTGAAGACTAAAATGTCAGAAGAAAGCTTATCAAAACCCAAAGGAGTATTAACTATCCAAATCCACCATTCCACTTGACTGTGATGAATGCTCTAGGAAAAAAGGCCAAAATGCTAAAGGATTTATGAAATGATAACAAAGTACTGTTACTGAACATATAATGATGATTTATATTTAATGTGTTGTTGAAGGCTTTCATGGCCAGAATCACAGGGTTGCCCGGAAAACACACAACAACCCTATTTATATTTAATTTAGAACATGTGGAAAAGTTAACATTTGATGTGTTTTTATTACAATGTTCATAGTGGTTGATAGTGGTTAGTAGATATTTGTTTTATCAATTGATTGATTAATTAATTTGTGAATTTGCAAAAATGTTTTGGCCTAATTCAACAATGGGAATCGTTGTAGTTGAGCCAGTAAGTAATGTTGCAAGCAGTAGTATGAGTATCAGAAGGGGGGAAAGGGCTACTCGTGAGCAGGTGTCAGATGAAGAACAGCAAAGGAAAAGGATCTGGGATATACTTATGGCACCTACTGATGAAGACACATTCGAAGGGTTTTCAAGTGGCAAGGAGTCAATGAGCGAGGAAGGAGATGTGGTGGATGGGAATAGAGGCACAAAGAGGGTTACTCGGGAGCAGGAATCAGATGAAGAACGGGAGAGGAAGAAGATCCGGGATATACTTACTGCTCCCACAGATGATGAGTCGTTTATGGGTTTCTCTGGGAATTATGGGTCTGGGAGTGATGTGGATGGGGAGAACACAATGGATTGGACTAAGGTACAAGAGATAAGGGATATATGTGCAGAGCCAACCTCTAGTGACACGATTGTGGAGTTCTCGGGACATGAGGATTGGCAAAGGGGAGATACATCAGAATCATGGGAAAGCCTAAGTCTTGACAAGAGATGGAGGAACTGGAGGGATGGAAACAGGGGTTCATGTGTGAAGACAAGGACAGCTGTAAGAGATGATGATGGAGTGGAGGCCAGCTCATCATCGGATAATGATGTGTAAGTTAAAAGTAGGCTCTGAAATGGGGAATCTTTGCAGAAGGCAAAGTGTCGGTTACGTATCGTGTGTATTTGTCGATGCCTGTTCCTGTGTTGGGTTTTGGGTCTGGGTTCTGCAGCCTGGAGTTCGTGCTTCCTGTGGATCTTCAACTTGGACTGACTTCTCGTGAGTGTGGCTTTCTCCCTCCCTAGATTGTGGATTGACTTGATGACGACTGCGTTTGACGGACTTGGAAACGACTTATTCTTTTGGCTTCTTCGGCAACGACTCTGGGATTATGGCTGGCTTTGGCAAACTCCTTCTTGCAGTTAACTCTTTGGAAACTGCGCTCTCTGGTGGAACTATTGTGTACAGCGCTGTTTGTTTGCTGATCACTATGACTGCTGTTTAATCTGGTTTTTCCTTCTGTTTAATCTGGACTATTTTCTGTTTGCCTTTTTGAGCCCAGTTTGTGTAAATCCTTTGAATTTTGGACAGAGACACTGAAGTTAAGTGTCTCTGAGCTTTTATTTGTTTTTTGCAATAAACCTTTTGTTGGACTAAATGGTGTGTGTGGCTCTTTAAGGCCTCTGTGTCTTGGCAGGAATTATGCAGCTCTATTCATGTTGTTGGACTGCAATTCTCAACTTTCTGCACCATTAGCTATGTTCAAAATCTTGCTCAATATTCTATGATACTTTCAATAATTTCAGCACTCTTAATGAAGGCAATTTCAGAGTTTTGATTTTATTTTCTGGAGGACTAACAATTAATAAATATCTGATCAAATTATTCAGGCATGATCTTCCCATACACAGAAGGATTCCAATGCAATGCTACCAGAATATTTAACATTAGCTGGAGCATTCACAGCTTGCAAGCATGATATTACAAAGCAGTACCTCTGCATACCAAAAAATATGTTGGTTTTCAGGAGCTGCACATTTGCAATTTTATCTTTCATACTACACAAGCACAGTACTGTACTACAATTCCACTTTAACTGCTATGACTATGTCCTAAGGAAGCTTGAGCTTTGTAGTTTGGCAAGATCCTGTCTGGCTGATGATCCTAAATGCTTTTCCCTAAACTTCACATCCCAGGATTCCATGCCATGAAACTGTGGCAGTTAAAGTAACATCATAGTATTGTTATTCTATAGTGTGAGAGGGATCTGGGTCCAGAGCCAGCAACAAATAAAGCAAAGCTTCTTTTGAATCTTATGGAGATCATTCTACATGTATACAGAATTACAGATATGTGTTGGCAGATCCATGTGTCTTTTGTATATGCTTTAAAGCTGGATTTCTAGTATCTGTCTTTTCTGTATTTTCTACTGGGGATTTATCTAAAGAAGGAGAATAAAATATTGTTGCACTCTAACATGACTAAGAGTGCTTTAGCACTGGCAATTTATTTGCTGAAATGACTGCTGGATGCATTACCAATACTGCATAGTTCACACTTGTCCAACAGCAGTTCAGTGTTAAATTACTTCTGGAAGGTTCTGCAATAATTTGTGCTGCATCTCCTGAAAGATTTTTAAAAAGTAGTGAAGATGGCTCAAGAGCAGTATCTAACAAGTTGTATCCTCCTGTGTAGAAATATTTGTGTAGAGTGTCCTTTGCTATGAGCACAATCCATGCTGCTTTTCTCAGTACAGGGGAACCTTTGAAAAAACACAGCCACAAGTCCATCTTTAAAGGGTTTATTCTGATGTCCAGGAACCCCTTCCATAAAGGGTTTAAATGGAGGGGGAAAGCCAAGGTGAGTGACAGGATGCCTGAAGGTTGGAATTTTGGGGCCAGCCAAAGTAACATGATCAGTCAAACTATATCTGCAAATTACCACCTAACTTACATATCCCTACTCCTTTCAAGAGTGCTTTCGAATTTCTCCTTCTATTCTGCCATCGCACCTTTTGATGCTAAATAGTTTAGTAGACCAGAAAGCTCTGACAAATAAAGTAACTGATTATAATTAGAAAAATATTGCCTTTCCTATTGCCATATGATAAACAGGGCAATCCTAGATGGGGGGGGGGGGAGAGTGAGAGTAGGTTTTTTTCCACCGATGAAACTGGATGTTGGACTAGAGTAGGACAGAGCGGTATTATCACATTTTGGAGCTGCAAATGTTTGACAGAAGTAATTCGATCCAGATCTCATTCTCAAGCAGACCATTATTCATGGTTAAAATCCCTGAAGAGTGACTCACAGTAGGGTTTTTTTATTCATACTCCCCTAGAAATGATATACAGAGATTATGGAAAGCCATCATAGCTGGCAACCATTGATCACCTCATCCTCCACAAAACAAAGAAAATAAAGAAATACTGAATAAACATGAATGAATTCATATTCTAAACTTGTGAAGCATCAAGGTCTTTAGAGCAATTTCTCTTTTACATATCTTCAGTTCTAACAACAGCTCCCCCTTTGAAATTATGGTAGATAAGCAATCAACTTCATGTACTTGCAAATCATAAATGCTGTGATCAGGAAGTAAAAAATATCCATGTGTTTGAAGGAAAGAATTGAGGGGGGAAATGTAACATCTGGTAATATCCAGGAAAACCATAACATCTGGTAATCATTCTGCTTTATATTCCATTTTATATAAATATGCATTCACTGTCTTTATCTCTTTCTTGATTTCTTTGTGCAACTACTGTATAGTTTATCTTCATTTTCTCAATAGAAAGATACATGCTCCTGAAGAAACTATATGGCATGATATTGTAGGGTTGTGTTTCAAGCTAGCTGAATCAATCTATCTATCTATTGACTTTATAATGAGCAGAAGAAGAATGTCACAAAGATTGTTTGGTCTTCACTCAGCAGAAATAGTGTGAAGTTTATTCCTGAGTTGTTATCTATTAAAACTAGGTCCTCTTGTCAACTATTCAGTGACCACACAGGAGCAGAATATACATTCATATGCATTAAATGATGGAAACACCTCTCCTGCAAGTATCATGACTATCCAGAAGACAGCCATTCACCATGGGGGAAAAGTGTCTCAAAATATATACATAGCAGGCCAATGACAACACATGAATGTGGCCTAGGGACATGTAAATATTGCCACATGTCACTTTTCAGTGAGCCTGCAGCTGACTTCAGGGGAGATGACAGCACTAGACAGCTGGAGTGGTGTCACTGGGGTTCTGACAGAAATCAAACATGGCAATGTACATATCTCCTCTGTGTCTACTCTGTCAAAAGTCTTTGCATGTCATTCTGCAGAAGTAGAAGGAGGAAATATTGTGAATTAGGGCTCTAATGAAAATAATGTATGTCAGTTTATTGATTGGAAGGGACAAAAAGGAATGAAATGTACTAATTTTTAATGGCTGAACTCAGAATATCACATTGTAATTTACTCTTGGTTGTCCATCTGTGTTGTGGTTAAAAAGGAATCTGAATTGTTATTTCATAGTGTACTGAAGACTTCCTTACAGGCTGAAAACACATATCTCACTAGGAATTATTTCAGGCACTGTTTCACAGATTTCATCATTGTGTGTTATCATGTGTTAATATAATGGGAAGATTAGCTGGCAAATAGAAATATTTTTAAATGGAACTATTATCTCCATTTAATCTCTTGCAATAAACAAATTCATTTTCCTGTGGGTAAGCAACAAAATAAATTGCTTACACTTGAGGGAATCAAATCAGAAGTGATCTGGGCAGCTAAGCAGGGTCAGGCCTGTCTAGTATTTGGAAGGGAGTCTGCTAAGGAAAACTAGATACTGTAGGAAATATTCAGAGAAAAGTAATGGAAATCTATTTTGAATATTTCTTTCCAAGAAAATCCTATGATAATGATGCTCATTATCATTTTATTTTGTGGCTCAAGGTGGGTTACAACATTGCTAAAAAAAATGCTAAAATACATAATAATCTAAATCATTCTATAAAATACACATATTAAAACATATTACTACAAAATACATATTAAAATACACAGAACAAAGATTAAACACAAGAAACAAGTTTAACATTTGTAATTAACGCTGGCTGGGTAGGCCTGAGAAAAGAGATAGGTCTTCAAATGTGTTTCAAATTCCAACAGGTCATTTAACTGTCGGAGCTCTGTTGGCAGGTTGTTCCACAGTCTTGGGGCAGTCAAGGAAAAGGTCCTCTGAGTGATGGTTGCCAGTTGGATTCTGAAGGGCTGGAGTAGCCGCACTATAAAGGACCTAAGTGTTTGGGCTGGTTTGTATGGGCGAAGGTGAACTTGCAGGTAACCTGGACCTAAACCATGTAGGGCTTTAAAGGTCATAACCAACACTTTGTACTTTGCCTGGGAACTAATTGACAGCCACTGGAGTGACTTTAGTATGGGTGTAATTTGTTCATTCCTGGATATTTCCATAACCAATCTGGCTGCCATATTTTGAATCAACTGGAGTTTCTCAACTTGGTCCAAAGGTAGCCCAATGTAAAGCACACTGCAGAAGGTCACTAGCACATGCACTACCTTGAGGTCACCAGCACATGCACTACCATATTTAGATCTAGGAAGGGGCGCAGCTGGCGGATCAGTTGAAGCACTCCTGACTGTCACATCTACCTGGTCTCACATTTAGAGAGACAGATCCAGGAGCACTCCCAAGCTGTGGACACTGGTTGACACCCCCTGGTTGACACATCCCCAGCCCCAGATTAGGACCCTTGATGGCAAGCACCTCTGCTTTGTTTGGATTCAGTTTCAACTTAGTTTTCCTCATCCAGCCAGTTACTTCTTCCAGGCATTTATTCAGAGCAGACACACAATTATTATAAGTTTTTTTATAAGGTATTATAATTATAAGTTAGAATCAACTTGAGAGCACATAATTAAAAATTAAATGCTCGATACAGCTACCAATGGGAGTTCACAACAGTTTTGGAAGTTGTATTCCCTCCGTCCCTGAAAAGTACCTGGAGCTGCCAACCTACTTTCTTGCAGTCCTTGGATCAGAATCAAATTATAAGAAGGAGTACAGAGGTACAAGAACTGCCTGTCCCACCACCTTCAAAAGCACAGTTAGGGGGACCATGGGAGAAGATAGACATTGATTATAATATGACATCTGACATGTGACATCTTTATTTTTAGAAATGAAAGCTAAGCATGCATTTATACCAGATTTCCTTTAAGTTTCCTAGGAGCCCCCGGTGGTACAGTGGGTTAAACCACTGAGATGCTGAACTTGCCAATTGAAAGGTTGGTGGTTCAAATCCGGGGAGCGGGGTGAGCTCCCACTGTTAACCCCAGCTTCTGCCAACCTAGCAGTTTGAAAACATGCAAATGGGAGTAGATCAATAGGAACCACTCTGGCAGGAAGGTAATGGTGCTCCATGCAGTCATGCCGGCCACATGATCTTGGAGGTGTCTATGGACAACGCTGGTTCTTTGGCTTAGAAATTGTAACGCCAAGGCAACGGAGCACCAAGAACCGAACACGGAGGCCAATAACTATCTAATATCTTTATTAAGGAAATATATAAGAATAATAAAAACAAGTAGAAAATATAGTCCAGAAGCAGACCTATCAAATGAGGTCAAATATAGTCCAGAAATATTTTGTCCAATAAATGATATTAGAGTCCAAAGATAAAATCCAATAAACTGAAACACACACTATTGCCAAGCAATAGTGTGGGGAATTGTCCAGGGTCTTTCAAGGTCCAAGGTAAATCTACAACAAGGCTGGAAACAAAACTTGATTCTAGGAACAAGGGCCGTGACTAGGAACGAGGCAAGGCAATTCTTGAATACTTGGATAGGCAAGGCAAGGAAACTGGATTTGCGGACTTTACGAAGTCCACACAAGGCTGGAAACACGAAATCACTCCTGAAGCTGCTCTGTTGACTCCGCACGGAACCTACCGTGCCAGGCACCTATATCTGGGCCCCGTTTTCCTGCCAAGCGGATGTCCAGCGTTCTCTTTCCCTAGAGAACAGGAAACGAAACCCAGCTTTCTCCAGATGTGAGACTCCCTAGATTTTCCCAGGGGAAACATGGCTAATCAGTGTCTTGTTTAGCTGCAATTCTCAAACTCCTGTGAACCTGTTCCTTCACTCCCGTCTGCAGTATAGGACTGTCTCCTAGCAAAAGGGGGTGAGAGCTGCTCAAGGTCTGTTTTAATGGGTTCTTGGGGAAAAACATCAACATCAGGCACCTGGAAAGATTCCGGCTCTTGCTGAGCCGGCGAAAACCCCATGTTTTCGTCTTCATTAGCCACGATGGCACTGGGAGCAGGACTACAAGGCCCATGAGGCATCACACTATCCCCCCTCTCAAGACCCCCCTCATTCAGGGCCGTCCCCCGAGATCCGCGGAAGGGTTAGTCCGGTGGAAGCGCCGAACTAAGTCAGGGGCATGGACTGTGGAAGTGTCCTCCCAGGAGCGTTCTTCTGGTCCATAACCCACCCAATCAATCAGATACTGGAGGCGGCGGCGATGAATGCGAGAATCCAAAATGTCCTGGACCTCAAATTCCTCTTCTCCGTCCACCAAAACAGGGGCAGGGGGTGGTCGGTTTACATCTGGGCGCACACCATCCGCCGGAAGGAGGAGGGAACGGTGGAACACCGGATGAATGTGCATGGAACGAGGAAGTTGGAGTATGAACGTCACGGGGTTAAGTTGCGCCACCACTGGGTAGGGACCAATGAAGCGGGCATCTAACTTCCGGCAAGGGCGTTGGGAGGGCGAAAAACGAGTGAACAACCAAACCCGATCCCCTACCTTGATCTCGGGGCCAGGCTGGCGATGACTGTCAGCGTGACGTTTGTAGTCCTCCTTGGCTTGATCAAGTTCCTGATGTAAAAGTTCTTGTACTGCTGTGAGTTCCTGTAGCCAGTTCTCTGCTGCAGGAACTTCCGAGGCCTCCACGACGGGAGGGAAGAAACGGGGATGAAATCCGTAGTTTGCAAAGAACGGGGCTTCTTTAGTTGAATTCTGGACACCATTGTTGAACGCAAACTCCGAAAGAGGTAGCAGGGATGCCCAATTGTCCTGTTGGTAGTTGACATAACAGCGGAGATATTGTTCCAGAGTAGCATTGGTGCGCTCAGTCTGTCCATCCGTTTGAGGGTGGTGAGCTGAGGATAAACGGGAGTCAATGCCCAATAGTTTTTGAAGGGCCTTCTAAAAACGAGAGGTGAATTGAGATCCTCAGTCTGTGACCAAACTCTTGGGCAGGCCATGTAGACGGAATACATGCTGAAGGAATAGGTCCGCGGTCTCCTTGGCCGTAGGAAGCCCCTCGCAAGGAATAAAATGGGCCATCTTGGTGAAAAGGTCCACCACCACTAGGATCGTGTTGAATCCAAGGGACGGTGGTAGGTCTGTGATAAAATCCGCTGAAATTATCTCCCATGGGCGAGAGGGTGTGGGAAGGGGATGCAAGAGTCCTGTTGGCTTCTCCCTTCGTGTCTTGGAGCGCTGGCATACAGGGCAGGTGGTGACATAGTTCTCTACATCCTTGTGGATCCTGGGCCACCAGAAATCTCGTAAAATCAAATGCATGGTTTTAAACAGTCCGAAATGTCCGGCAGGCTTGCTGTCGTGGCACAAGTTGAGAGCCTTCTCTCTTCCGGGCCCTGGAGGAACATAAACATGGTTCCTGTAGCATAATAACCCATTCTTAAGTGAAAATGGGAAACGTAGTCCTTGTCGAATCTGTTCCTGGGCCCAGGCGTCTGTCTGTTGACTGGTCCTGATCTCCTGGGTGAGAAGAGAGTCTGTGGATGTTGATTTTGGGTTGGGCGAAGCTGGCTCGACTGAGGTGGATTTGGTATTTCCCACTGTGAGCGTGGCAAAGTTCTCGGGTTGCAGCAATTGGGTTTCTGGGATGTCTTTACACCCTGCTGCATATTCTGGCTTCCGTGATAGGGCATCGGCTTGCTTGGTCTGGGCAGGAGTCACATAGTGGATCCGGAAGTCAAAACGTTCAAAGAACAAAGCCCAGCGTTGCTGCCTTTGGTTTAACTTCCGCGCAGTCCTCAAGTGCTCCAAGTTCCGATGGTCAGTATGAACTTCGATAGGGAATTTGGCTCCTTCTAGCCAATGCCTCCAATTCTCGAAGGCTGCCTTGATGGCTAGGAGCTCCTTTTCCCAGATGGTGTAATTCCTCTCCGGAGCTGTTAGCTGACGTGAGTAATAAGCACATGGGTGGAGATGTTCTCCCACTGGTTGCATCAGCACGGCCCCCACCACCACATCAGAGGCATCCGCCTGGACAACAAAAGGGGTCTTAGGGTCAGGGTGCTGTAGAATTGGCTGGGTCGTGAATAATCGCTTTAGTTGCTGGAATCCTTTCTCAGCTTGTTCTGTCCAGCGGAAAGGTTGTTTTCCTCGAATGCAGCTGGTAATTGGATCAGACCAGCAAGCAAAATCTGGAATGAACTTGCGGTAGTAGTTTGCAAATCCTAAGAAGCGCTGTACTTCCTTTTTGTTGGTTGGCGCCCGCCATTCTAATACGGCTGAAACCTTTGCCGGGTCCATGGATAGCCCCAGTGGCGAGACACGATACCCCAGGAAGTCTACTTCTTGCAAATCGAAAGCACATTTCTCTAACTTGACATATAGTCCATGGTCCCGCAAATGTTGTAGCACCATTCTGACGTGCTGGTCGTGCTCTGTTTGCGATTTTGAGTACACCAAAAAATCGTCCAAATATATAACCAAAAAGTGGTCCAGATAGTCTTGGAAGATATCGTTGACAAAATGCTGGAATATTGCGGGCGCATTGGATAAACCGAAATTCATAACTAGGGTTTCGTATAATCCGAATTTGGTCTGGAAAGCGGTTTTCCATTCATCTCCTTCTCTCACGCGAATCAGATTATAAGCCCCACGAAGATCCAGTTTAGTGTAAACTTTGGCTCCCTGAAGTTGGTCCAATAAGTCCGAGATTAGTGGCAATGGGTAGCAGTTTTGCTTCGTGATATTATTCAGAGCCCGATAGTTCACACAAAGGCGTAGGTCCCCCGACTTCTTTTTCACAAACAGCACCGGGGAAGCGGCTGGGGATTGATAGGGTCTAATAAACCCCTTACGGAGGTTTGTCTCTAAAAACTCCCTGAGAGCTTCCTGCTCTGGTTCAGTCAGGGAGTAGAGGTGTCCTCGCGGAATTGGGGCCCCCTCAATCAAATCAATGGTGCAGCCATAGGGTCTATGCGGGGGTAGTTTCTCGGCTTCCTTCTCATTGAAAACATCCCAGAAGTCTGAATACTTCTTAGGCAAGGTGATGATGGGCTCTGTGTCCGTGGCATGGCAGACCTTGGTTACTAGGCAGTGGTTCTGGCAATATTTCGAAGCAAACTGGAGTTCTCTGTTGGACCAGGAGATGTTTGGGTCATGGAGTGTCAGCCAAGGGATTCCCAAAATCACGGGGAAATGGGGAACCTCGGTGACGAAGTAGGAGATTTCTTCCATATGCTCTCTTATCCAGTGGGCTCGGTCCATTGGCTTACTGGTCCTGTCTTCAGGGGTCGGCCATCGATGGCTTGTACCACCCGGGCATTCTTAAAGTCATGATATTGTAGTCCCAATGAGTTAGCATAGTCTCTATCAATGAAGTTGTTGGTTGCCCCGGAATCTATCATGGCATGGATCATGACGGGCCCCTTTTTAGCTGACCACAGTGTGACCACCAAAAGAAATAGGACCCCCATTTGCGGCTCTTGAGTGGAGTTTTTGAGCGGGTTGGTGAGCCCTTCTACACCCGGTCGCTGTCTTCCCCCATCGGCTTCATTTCAGCTGTCTCAGTATTCTCCGCGTTGGAGGAGGACGCCGCCGCCAAACGGGTGGGAGGCTTCTTCTTTGCTGGGCACTCTTTGGCGAAGTGGCCCCCACTTCCACAGTACCAACACAGGTTCAAATGCTGTCGGCGGGCCTTCTCTGCAACATCCAGCCTGGGGCGCACGTTGCCCAACTGCATCGGCTCGTCCTCACTTCCCAGGGGAGTAGTGGCTGGCTGTGGTGGTCTCCAGACTGGGCAAGGCTGGACGCTGGCGGTGGAAGGGGGTTTCGCCCCGGCTCGTCCACCCTGGCCCCGGAGCCACTGCCTCTTGTTGGCGAGTAGAACTTCTGCCCGTAAGCAGTGGGCGATGAGTCTCTCAAGAGTGTCCGGGGGTTCTACCTTGGAGATTTCTTCCTGCATTTCATGGTTGAGACCCTCACGAAACTGCCCTCTGAGGGCTATGTCATTCCAGCCGGTGTTTTGAGCCAACACCCGGAACTCAGCTATGTACCGCGATAGCGGTCTGTCCCCTTGGAAAAGGCGTCGGAGTTTGTGGCCAGCCGCCTCGTGGTCATCTTCAATTCCCCAGGTATTCCGAAGGTGGGTCAGGAATTGCTGTGCAGTGTTTAGGTACAAGGAACCCGCATCGTACAGCGCCGTTGCCCATGTGGCCGCAGGTCCATCTAGGAGACTGTAAATCCACGCCACCTTGACATCTTCTTGAGGAAACTCCGTGTGGCGGGCTTCTAGAGACGCCATACACTGACGACGGAATACATGAACTTTGGAGGCTTCTCCGGAGAACTTGGTTGGCAACGCCAAAGCAGGGAGACGGGCTCCTTGATCTTTCAAGCCCCGAATCTCCCCCTCTTGTTCTCGGAGCTTATCCCGGATCCGGTTGAATTCGTCCTGGGAGATGGTATAGCTGGCCGGTGCTGTCCCGGCTGGCGTGCCCGTTCCGGCTCCTTGTGGAACAGACATATTGGCCTTTGGTTGCTTGGTGCTTTGGGTGGCGGAGTCAAACTGTCACGCCAAGGCAACAGAGCACCAAGAACCGAACACGGAGGCCAATAACTACCTAATATTTTTATTAAGGAAATATATAAGAATAATAAAAACAAGTAGAAAATATAGTCCAGAAGCAGACCTATCAAATGAGGTCAAATATAGTCCAGAAATATTTTGTCCAATAAATGATATTAGAGTCCAAAGATAAAATCCAATAAACTGAAACACACACTATTGCCAAGCAATAGTGTGGGGAATTGTCCAGGGTCTTTCAAGGTCCAAGGTAAATCTACAACAAGGCTGGAAACAAAACTTGATTCTAGGAACAAGGGCCGTGACTAGGAACGAGGCAAGGCAATTCTTGAATACTTGGATAGGCAAGGCAAGGAAACTGGATTTGCGGACTTTGTGAAGTCCACACAAGGCTGGAAACACGAAATCACTCCTGAAGCTGCTCTGTTGATTCCGCACGGAAACTACCGTGCCAGGCACCTATATCTGGGCCCCGTTTTCCTGCCAAGCAGGTGTCCAGCGTTCTGTTTCCCTAGATAACAGGAAACGAAACCCAGCTTTCTCCAGATGTGAGACTCCCTAGATTTTCCCAGGGGAAACATGGCTAATCAGTGTCTTGTTTAGCTGCAATTCTCAAACTCCTGCGAACCTGTTCCTTCACTCCCGTCTGCAGTATAGGACTGTCTCCTAGCAAAAGGGGGTGAGAGCTGCTCAAGGTCTGTTTTAATGGGTTCTTGGGGAAAAACATCAACATCAGGCATCTGGAAAGATTCCGGCTCTTGCTGAGCCGGCGAAAACCTCATGTTTTCATCTTCATTAGCCACGATGGCACTGGGAGCAGGACTACAAGGCCCATGAGGCATCACAGAAATGGACATGAGCACCAACCCCCAGAGTTGGATACATCTAGACTTGATGTCAGGGGAAAACCTTTATCTTGATCTTCCTTTCCCTTAAAATGACACCCATTATAAATTCTAAAATTATACTTTGAATTAAGGGCATTTTTGGATGCATCCCAGTTGCTTAGAAATAGAGATGTAAATAATATTCAAAATATTTGAACTTGAAATTGTCAAGAACATGTTTATAATAATAATAAAAATTATTATTATTATTATTATGAAACTGTGCTGGAAAACTCCTATACGGATGGAAATCTTTGCAGTTTACGCCTTATTTTGGGCGAAATTCAAACATGGCTGTTGTGTATATAAATGGAATTTTCTATGCCGGAAACAGCCTTTTCTGCATATAAAATTAGTATTTCAATACAAAAATATTAATTTCTGTGCAGAAAGTGCTTTTTTCTATACAAATCAACCATGTTCAAATTTTGTGCAGAATAAATGCCCAAATACAGCATTTTCTATGCATGAATTAATGCTTTTTCATAGAAATATTATTTTCCATGCAGAGAAGGTTGTTTCCAACACAAAAATTGCTGGCTTCATAAAACAATTATATGGGATTTCTCCTCAAAATAATTCCTGAGTTGTGAACAGTCTTTGAAAATTGTGTGGTTTTCAAAGAAAACAGGAAGAAAACTGTTGACATTTCTTGTTGCTACCTTTATGAAGAAATATAATGAAAAATCCACATGAGTCAGGAAAACAAGCTCCTCAAAAAAAATATGCAGAAAAATGTGTTGATGCAAATAGCAGTTATGTACACGAGCCTTTCTTTTCACACTGAATAGTCTCATATTGTTTGTAACACACTCATACTCAAAACTATTATCACATGGGAAAACCTATTAATAAATGTTTTTATTAAAGCATGCTGTTTCTTGTACCTGCTAAAATAATTAAGTTTCGTTGCCTAGGCCAGATCCTTATTTGACTTTGCCAATTTCTGTTTGAACACCAACTGCTACAAAGCATATGGACTGCTGTAATGATCCCATTTTCCAAATGATTGCTGTCAGTTCTCCATACAGATTCAGAGAATGATGAGATTATAGAATGATTAACCTGTAGAGACACTGTCTTTAAAATCTGGATCTCACTTAATTTACTTTCAAGGAAATCACAAAAACTCCACTGGCTCTTTTTAAAATACCATCACCTTCTTTCCCTTTTAGAGGTCTTATTGACAGTTTTTGATATATAGAATCATAGAATAACAGTGTTAGAAGAGCCAACATGGGCCATCTAGTCCAACCCCTGCAATGCAGGAAAAACACAAAGTATCCCTGACAGTCTACATTTAAAATTTTCCAAGGAAGGAGCTTCCACTGAGGCAGAGAGTTCCACTGTTGTATAGTCAGGAAGTTCTTCCTAATGTTTGGGTGGAATCTCTTTTCCTATAATTGAAAACCATTGCTCCTAGTCCTAGTTTCAAAGGTTGCAGAAAACAAACCTGCTCCCACTTCCTTATGATGCCCTTTCACATATTTATAACATAGAAAAATGCTTCATAAAGTCTACCATATTACCTGGGACTACAATTTTACAAAAACTATCCAGACCTTCCTAGAAAACCACAGATTCTATGTGGAGTTTAAAGGCAGGGAAAGTAGATGGAGAAAGCAAAAGAATTGTTTACCTCAAAGCAGTATTCTTGCATCAACTTTGTTTAACGTATTTACTGAAGATCAGCCACAGCTACCACTCACAAAGAGCTTTATATATGCTGATGACCTTGGCCTAACAACACAAGCAAAATACTATGAAACGGTCAAAAACGAATTTATTAATGTTCTGAAAGATCTCTCCAGCTACTACAAAGATAACCATCTGAAGCCTAATTCTGCCAAGACACAAATGTGTGCATTCCATCAACATAATTGTGAAGCCAACATGAAATTGAAAGTTACCTGGGAAGGCCAAGAACTCGAACACTATTCCCATTATAAATATCTTGGGATCACCTTAGATCGAACACTAACATTTAGGAAGCACTGTGTGAACACCAAGCATATTAACATCCTGCAGAAACTTACTGGTAGCGCATGAGGTGCAGACCCAAAATTAATAAGAACATCAGCCCTGGCCTTGTCTTACTCAACTGCTGAGTAAGCCTGCCCTGTTTGCTCACAAGAAGCAGGTGAATACAACACTTAATGAAACATGTAGAATAATCACAGGATGTCTCAAACATACACCTGTTGATAGACTCTATAAGCTAGCTGGAATTGCTCCCCCGATGTGCATTAAAACTAAATTCAGCAGGAGTGTCCAAAACACTATGTTTAACAATCAATAAATTAAATCAGACAGTCACCAAGATAAATACTTTTTAAAAGACAAGTCATTCCAATCGGCAACAGAAAACAGGTTAAAAGGGAGGAAGGCTAGTCTCTCGTGACAGGGAATTTAACATCCAAGTGCCAAGACTGCTTGAAGAGAGAAACACTAACCATGCATCTGTATGTAAACTATATATGTTGGGGAAGGTTGGCAGTAGGCAGTCTCTATGTATACTGATCTAAAGCAATTTAAGTATTTGAAAGCAGAAACATAAGTAATAACTGCAGATTTTCTCGTCCTTGATGGAAAAGGTTGACTCAATATGTCAAAATGCCTTACAACAAGATGTTTCTTAAGAAGTACTTGTGCAAAATTCCTTGTTTTCTGCACCCTGTTTGGTGGTTTTTGCTTGTCACCAAATGCATTTTTCTACTGAATATTTTTGTACACAAATATCTTCTTTTTTGCTTTTTGCACAAAAATGTTCAAATGTTACAGGGAATAAGGTCCCAAGTCTAACTATCCTTTACAGTACATAAAGAAAACAAAACAACATAAACAAATACACAAAGAGGTGGTTTTTGGCAGTCTACACATAAAGTACGTGCACCTAACTGTATAAAAATCCCACTAGGCCACTTCACTCACCAAGAGATGCAACAAAAGCAAAACTTTCCCATCACATGCACCAGCTGTGACATGTTCCGCTTTTTCACACACAAACTAGTCAATTACATCTGCTCCAAATGCAAACAGATGACTCTTATGGAGCAGAGGATCCAACAACTCGAGGACTGCATTAAGACCCTTAAGGACATTCAGGAACTCGAACTCTTCTTGGATACTGCACAACACACTGATCTAGATACACAATCCGCATCACACCAATAGCATGATGAGGAACTTTATGGGGAGACCTATTTGAATGTCCACAACCCTCAGGCTTGAAAGGAGGTCACCCGTAGAAAGAGACAAAGGACCAGGCAGCTTCTGCAGAATAATTCTGCTCAGCTTGACTTACACAACAGATTCCAAATTCTTACACCACTAACATCTGATCAGGAAACACATCTTTTAGAGGACCACAGTTACATAGATACCACTCAGTGGGCCATCCTTGATCAATGGATGGTGGATAGCCCTGACAGGGGCGATGCTTCACCACATTCACACTTATACAATCATGCAGATGCTCCATCCCCAATCGTAGATCAGGTGCAACAGGAACACCCTTGGGAGAGGGATAGGCTCTTGGATACATCTCAATGGATTGCCATTGATGAATGCACTGGGGATGTCGAGGAAAAAGAGAACACTTTACACCTACACGATTCACTTCAACTGCAACACTCTTCAGGGGACCTACACACTGTCTTGCACAAAAGGGACCCTGTCAACCCTCAAAGGAAACAGGTCTTGGTAGTAGGTGACTCCCTCCTTAGAGGAACGGAAGCCATCATTTCCAGACCGGATGGGATGGCTCGAGAAATATGCTGCCTCCCGGGGGCAAAAATACACCATATCACTCAGAGGCTCACCAGGCTCCTAAAGCCCCATCACCCTCCCCCTTATGTTGATTCATGTGGGAACCAATGACACCACTAGGCACTGGACCACTGGAGCATTGCTATTTTCCACCATTGCAAGAATTTTGTTGTGGCCTTTAAGAACTACAGCTTACCATTGCTGTTGGCAGCACTGGGGTTTTCTACATTGCCTATCCTCCTAAAGGACACAGGAAGCAGCGCTGTGGAGTGCACCATCTTGGTACCATTGCTCCTTGGGACTTGCCTGGGCTTGGCCGACCTCTCCATCTGCCCCTGCCCTGTTGGAATCAACAGCTAGGGCCAGTGCCACGTGACGAAGGGTTTTCCTGTACCGAACTCCAGCTATATTAAGGCCGCCTAGCTGGTTTGGGGGGCAGCCTGCATTGAGCTGCATCCAATCTGCCATCTGTTTTTCGACACCATCAAGCCTTTTTTTTTTTAATTAGAGAGTTTAATTACTGGTTGAGACTGAATCAATGAGGAAGTTCTAGATAGGAATAGCTTGGATCATTTCTTCAGTGCTGCAGCCTGCCATCTATTTTATTTTATTTCTTTTTATTTTATTATTATTATTATTATTATTATTATTATTATTAATTTTTTTTTTAATTTTTTTCTCTTTTCCTTTTGAGTGTGTATATGTGTGTGTGTGTGTATTATAGATAGGAGTGAGAAAGTTTTTATCTAATTTCAGGGAGACTCTGATAGGAAGCAGGTATGAGAACCTGGTACTTAGGTCATAGGAAGTGATCACATAGGATTCGAGAGTTCTCGAGTTTTATTGATTGGTAAATTGATGGTCCCAGAATGTGAATGAAGGTATGTGTATGTTGGACGAGATACTGTTGAGCTGAAAGAGATAGTAGAAACGAGGGGTAATTTTGAAAGATTAGAGAGGTATATTATAGGAAGGTTTTTGAAAGGTAATAGGAATGAGTTGGCAGGAAACATCGAGGGAAAATGAACTCTTTTACTTATGTGATCTACTGGGAAAATCGTTCAGTACTGTTTTACAACAGTTGGAGACACTGAATAAGAAAATTGACCATCTTTTCAAAGGAATTTCCCTAATGGTGAAGAATCCTTCTCCTATAGACATTATACAAACTGTACCAACCAACTTTATTAATATTAATGAGGAATTAAGTGCTCTGGAAAGCCAGGGAAGCAAAAGGCTAGAGGAGCAGAAGGAAGGCAATAGGTCAGGCTTGGAAGGGGCCAGGGATGGGGAGGAGTCTTTATCTGGGGAAGAGAGTCAGAGTCAGGGGAGGGACGGCTGGAAGGAAACTAATAGAGTCTCTCAGAGGACAAACAACACGCTGTCCCCAGAACTGTTTGGACACTCCCTGGACACTTACTGCAATTCCCAACATCTGTTGCGAACTAATAAGGTGGCAGTGGAAGTGCAACACTCACTATTGAACAGAGGAAGATGGACATCTAAGCGAGCGGTCCGGACATCTCTCTCACAAATTCTATCTTTAAGCTGGTCGAAAGTGAAGATCAAGATTATCGACTGGCTTCGTAGAGACTATCAGTCCTGGAACCGCTCCATTTGTCTTCTCATTGGATTGGAAGACAGAACGCTAATGGAGGAATTGTTTTTGTATAGGCCCAAACTACAACAGTGGGGCATTACTCTCAGGAGGGTACTAGTAGACCCATTGATTCGCCCCTTGGACATCAGGCTGAATCTTGGTAGACAAGATCCCCCAATTTTAGGCCATGTCTACACTACCTCTCAGTCCCGCTCTCCGACATCATTAGTGCCTAGCCCCCTTCCCACGCTAGATGATAATCTGTTAGATGACTCCTTTCCTCTTACACCAGCGGAGATAGGCTCCTCCTTTAAACAATCAAGTATTGCTGGTGATTTCCTATCTCAGGACAGCTGACTATCCCCTTTAATGGGCAACCTCAATCAGTCAACTCTCCAGGGGGAAGAGGGTTTCCACGGGCAGGGTCTCATTGAGGTGGTTTGGGGGAGAAGGAAGAACGGTCACTTTCGACCCAGGGAGAAGCGCAACAGAGTTTTTGCGACCCTGGAGAAGAATAGGTGTGGTAGTCTTCAGGACAGACCTCCCAGCCTTAAGGTCCTGCTTTTGAACGCCAGATCCGTCAACGGTAAAACAGCTGTTATCCAGGATTTGATCCAGGATGAGGGGGCGGATCTGGCATGCATCACCGAGAAGTGGTTGGACGAGCAGGGTGGTGTGAATCTCACCCAGCTGTGCCCACCAGGTTTCGAGGTGCATCAGCAGGCCAGGACTGGGGGGTGGGGAGGAGGAGTCGCGGTGATCTTTCGGCAGTCCATCGCCCTGATCAGATGCGCCGTTCCACAGTCTCCGAGGTTTGAGTGTGTCTTCCTGAAGGTGGGAGCCCGAGACAGCTTGGGGATTCTGCTGGTGTACCGTCCACCCCGCGACCCAGCATTCTCTCTGTCCGAGCTAGCAGAAGTGGTCTCCAATTCGGCCCTGGTCTCCCAACAACTCATAGTTTTGGGGGACTTTAACATTCATGCCGAGACCACTTTGACAGGTGCAGCTCACGATTTCATGGTTGCCATGACGACCATGGGGCTGACTCAAGTTATATCTGGGCCCACACATCAGGCGGGACACACGTTGGACCTGGTTTTTATTGTGGACGGTGGGACAGTCAGAGTGGAAGAGCAAAATATTCTTCCATTGTCATGGTTTGACCATCATCTGATCTGTTTAAGTTTCGCCGTGGCTTCTAACCTCCGCAGGGGTGGTGGACCCATTAAGATGGTCCGCCCCAGGAGGCTGATGGATCCGGATGGACTTCTGAGGTCTCTTGGGGATCTTCCTGTTCTGGAGACTGGCGATCCTGTCGATGTCCTGGCTGATCGTTATAACAGCGAGCTGGCAAGGGCACTTGACACGATCGCTCCCGAACGTCCCCTTTCGCTGCGTAGAGTCACGTTGACTCCTTGGTTCACTGAGGAGCTGGCTGTGATGAAGCGTGCGAGGAGGGGACTAGAGTGCATCTGGAGGAAATCTCAGGATGTGTCTGACCAAGCACGGGCTAAAGCCGCTATTAAGGCTTACTCCGTGGCTCTGCGAGCAGCCAGGAAAGTTTTCACGACTGCCCGCATAGCGTCTGCAGCCAACAGGCCATCGGAGTTGTTCCGAGTTGCTCCTGCGGCCTCCTGAGACCCAGGGGCTGTAGTTCCAGCGGAGGTAACCGAGGTACCTGTCTGTTCGATCTTATGGGATTCTTTCCGGCTTGTTCTTCCTGATGACGTGGAGGGGATTCTTGGGTCTGTGAGGGCGACCACTTGTGCTCTGGATCCTTGCCCATCTTGGCTGGTTAAGCTAGCTAAAGATGGGTTGTTGGGTTGGTTTATGGCTATTATAAATGCCTCCCTGGTCCAGGGGTCAGTTCCATCCTGCTTTAAGCAGGCGGTGGTAAAACCGCTATTAAAAAAGACCTCCTTAGACCCATCTGTATGTAGCAGCTACAGACCAATTTCCAACCTCCCATTTTTGGGCAAGGTTCTGGAGCAGGTGGTTGCCACGCAGCTCCAGGAGTTCCTCGATGAAACTGATTTTCTGGACCGCTCACAGTCTGGCTTCAGGCCTGGGCACAGTACTGAGACGGCTTTGGTCGCCTTGGTGGATGACCTCCGCAGGGAACTGGACAGGGGGAGTGTGACCCTGCTGGTTCTCCTGGACATCTCTGCGGCTTTCAATACCATCGACCATGGTATCCTTCTGGGGAGGCTCTCTGGGATGGGCCTCGGTGGCACGGTTCTGCAGTGGCTCCAGTCCTTCCTGGAGGGCCGTTCCCAGATGGTGAAGCTGGGGGATACCTGCTCGGACCCCTGGCCATTGACCTGTGGGGTCCTGCAAGGGTCTATCCTATCCCCCATGCTATTTAACATCTACATGAAACCGCTGGGAGAGGTCATCCGGAGTTTTGGAGGGCGTTGCCGTCTCTACGCAGATGACACGCAAATCCACTACTCGTTTCTATCTGAATCCAAGGAAGCCCCTCGGATGCTGAACCAGTGCCTGGCCGCTGTGGCGGATTGGATGAGGAGGAACAAGCTGAGGATCAATCCTGACAAGACAGAGGCTCTCCTGGTCAGTCGCTCGTCTGATCGGGGTATTGGGTGGCAACCTGTGCTGGACGGGGTTGCACTCCCCCTGAAATCACAGGTCCGCAGTTTGGGGGTCCTCCTGGATTCAGCGTTGACGCTTGAGGCTCAGGTGTCGGCGGTGGCCGGGAGGGCTTTCGCACAACTCAAACTTGTGCGCCAACTGCGACCATACCTCGTGAAGTCTGATTTGACCACGGTGGTCCATGCCCTAGTTACCTCTAGACTGGACTACTGTAATGCGCTTTACGTGGGGCTTCCCTTGAAGACGGCTCGGAAATTACAACTGGTCCAACGCTCGGCTGCCAGATTAATAACGGGGGCGAGTTACAGGGAGAGATCTACTCCCCTGTTTAAGGAGCTCCACTGGCTGCCGTTCACTTTCCGATCCCAATTCAAGGTGCAGACCATCATTTATAAAGCCCTAAACGGTTTGGGACCCACCTACCTTAGTGACCGTATCTCCTACCATAAACCTGTCCGATCTCTTCGATCATCAGGGGAGGCCCTCCTGTCGCCACTGCCTGTATCCCAGACCCGCCTGGTGGGAACAAGGGAGAGGGCCTTTTCTGCTGTGGCACCCCGTTTATGGAACTCACTGCCCATCGAAATTAGGCAAGCCCCCACTCTTTTAGCCTTCAGGAAAGACTTAAAAACCTGGCTTTTCCGATGTGCTTTCGGAGAGTAACTATTACACACTTCTTTTGTTACTCCCCCATCATCTACCCTCTAGATTGTTTTTATCTTATGTCCCTGGTCTCCCTGATTGTATTCTTATCCTTTTCTCACCCCAAGTTTTAATTATGTGTCTCATGCGGCCCGCCCTGTTTTATATATATATAGATAGATAGATCTATAGATAGATAGATTTTGTGTTGCAGTGTATATGATTATTTATTGTATTGTTTAATTGTATTGTGATATGTTGTTTTATATTTTGCTATATTGTACTGTTCTGGGCATGGCCCCATGTAAGCCGCCCCGAGTCCCCATTGGGGAGATGGTGGCGGGGTATAAATAAAGTTTTATTTTTTTTATTATTATTACTTTTCAAAAGACCACAAATGATTTTCGAGCTCTTGGAACAAAGCAAAAACTGTGTAATGTACATGTGATCTTTTCATCCCTCCTCCCCGTTGTAGGACACAGCTCTACAAGGGCCAGAAAAATAGTACAGGTCAATAACTAGCTCAGAAAATGGTGTCAAAAGGAGCGTTTTGGCTTTCTCGACCATGGCCTACTTTTCCAGGAGGATGACCTACTGGCAAGTGATGGGGTGCATCTCACACAAGTAGGAAAACATCTTTTTGTGCACAGACTCACAAACCTCATCAGGCGCACTTTAGACTAGATCCACTAGGGTAGGGGAACAACAGCCTGGCGAACACTATATTACCCACAACCACAGGGAACTGCCAAAAGGCTAAATGGAGGGCTGCACAAACACAGCAAGGACCAAGTACCAAGAGCACAATAATCCCAAATAAACAGCTCGGGGGAAGGTCACAGGGACGTACATGTTTTTACACTAATGCACAGAGCATGGGAAATAAGCAAGATGAACTCTAACTTTTAGCACAGCACCACACGTACGATGTCATAGGCATCACTGAAACCTGGTGGGATGACTCCCATCACTGGAATGTAGCCATTGAGGGCTGTAACCTCTTTCACAGAAATAGAACAAAGGGGAGAGGAGGGGGAGTAGCTTTATATGTCAAAAACAGTTACGTTGCAGAAGAAATGCAAGGCTGTAATCCAGGAAACCAGCTTGAAAGTATCTGGATAAGAATCAAGGGAACCGGGACTCAAAAAGATCTCATCGTGTGTGTCTACTACAGACCTCCGAGTCAGGATGAAGGACTTGATGAAGCCTTCTGTCAACAGCTGACCAAACAGGCACAAAGAAGAGATATAGTAGTCATGGGCGATTTCAACTATCCCGATATCTGCTGGAAAACAAATTCGGCCAAGAGTACAAAGTCCAACAAATTCCTCACTTGCCTTGCAGACAATTTTATGGTCCAGAAGGGAGAAGAGGCAACAAGCAGATCGGCTACTCTTTATCTAATCTTAACAAATGTGGAAATGCAGGTTGAATGATAATTTAATTAAAAAAGAAGATGACATTCAGAAAAATAAGAATTTAATCAAAGATTTTTTCATTCATAATGATACAACTGAGGTTAACCTACAGACAATATGGGACTCTTGTAAGGCTGTAATGAGGTGTCATCTGATCCAGCAGAATGCATTTATAAACAAGCTAATGAATTAAAAATATAGGAGATAAATAAGGAAATAGAAAAATATGAAATGGAACTTAAAACGACAGACAATCAATTCAAAAAAGGCTAGACTCCTTAAAAAAGATAAACATCACTTAGTTTTGGAATTATTGGCAAGACAATTAAAGTTTGCCAAACAACAGCAATTTGAAAATGCAAATAAGCCAGGGAAATGGCTGGCCAGGAAAATAAGAAAAAAAGCTCAGAACCAATCTATTCTAAGAATCAACACAGGGGATAAATTACTAAATACAGACAAAGAAATGTTAGGTGAATTCAATAACTTTTTCAGGCAGTCTTATTCAAAATATGAGATAAACAAAGAGGAGATAACCCAATACCTAGGAAATCAAAAACTACAAAAAATTACAGATGTACAAAGGGAGAGACTGAATAAAGAGATTACCGAAGATGAAATAAAAAGGACAATTAAAAACTTGGACTCTTGTAAGGTGCTCGGCCCAGATGGCTATACTGCGGGATTTTATAAAACATTTATGGATGAAATTATCCCCTTTTTAAAGAAATTAATGAACCATGTGTTATTAACTAAAGAAATGCCGGAATCTTGGAAAGAAGCTGAAATAATCCTGATTCACAAAGAAAATTCAGACCCGGAAAATGTTAGAAATTATTGGCCAATATCCTTACTCAACATGGATTACAAAATTTTTACTAATATACTTGCAACCAGGGTGAACGAATATTAAAATGAATGGATAGATGAAGATCAAACTGGATTTTTACCCAATAGAAAATTAAATGATGGGAGTTTTTAAAAAGTGAAATACTCAAGGTGCAAATGCAAACAATGCCAAAAAAAAAATACAAGTGCGAAGAAGCCAGAATGGATGTCCAAAGAGCTTTTAGCCGGGCTAAGACTCAAAAGAGACATGCACAAGAAGTGGAAAAGGGGAGAAATCACCAAAGAAGAATTCAAACGTATAGCCAACTCCTGTAGGGAAAAGGTTTGCAAGGTTAAAGCACAAAATGAGCTCAGGCTTGCCAGGGACATTAAAAACAACAAAAAAGGCTTTTTTTTGCTTACGTTGGTAGAACAAAGAAGAACAAGGAGGCAATAGGGCCTCTGCGAGGAGAAGATGGGGTGATGGTGACAAGGGACAGGGAAAAGGCAGAACTACTTAATGCCTTCTTTGCCTCAGTCTTCTCACAAAAAGAAAGCCATCTTCAACCTCAGCAACATGGAATGGATGAAGGATTGGGGGAAATCCAACCCCAAATAGGGAAACAAGTTGTCCAGGAACACCTGGCCTCTCTAAACGAATTCAAGTCCCCAGGGCCAGATCAGCTTCATCCAAGTGTATTGAAGGAACTAGCTGAAGTTATTTCAGAACCACTGGCAATTATCTTTACCAAAAACAAGTCATGCCAGACTAATCTGATCTCTTTTTTCAATAGAGTTATGAGTTGGGTCGATACAGGGAACGCTGTAGATGTAGCATACCTGGATTTCAGTAAGGCCTTCGAAAAAGTCCCCCACAACCTTCTGGCAAACAAAATAGTAAAATGTGGGCTAGACAAAACTACGGTTAGGTGGATCTGTAATTGGCTAAGCGAACCAATCCAAAGGGTGCTTACCAATGCGTCTTCTTCATCTTGGAAAGAAGTGACAAGTGGAGTGCTGCAGAGTTCTGTCCTGGGCCCAGTTCTGTTCAACATCTTTATTAACGACTTAGACGAAGGGTTAGAAAGCACGATCATCAAGTTTGCAGATGACACCAAACTGGGAGGGATAGCCAACACTCCAGAAGACAGGAGCAGAATTCAAAACGATCTTAACAGATTAGAGAGATGGGCCGAAACTAACAAAATGAAGTTCACCAGGGACAAATGCAAGATACTTCACTTCGGCAGAAAAAATGGAATGCAAAGATACAGAATGGGGGACACCTGGCTCGACAGCAGTACATGTGAAAAAGATCTTGGAATCCTCGTGGACAGCAAGTTAAACATGAGCCAACAATGTGATGTGGCTGCTTAAAAAGCCAATGGGATTATGGCCTGCATAAATAGGGGTATAGTGTCTAGATCCAGGGAAGTCATGCTACCCCTCTATTCTGCCTTGGTCGGACCACACCTGGAATACTGTGTGCAATTCTGGGCACCGCAATTGAAGGGACATGTTGACAAGCTGGAAAGTGTCCAGAGGAGGGCAACTAAAATGATCAAGGGTCTGGAGAACAAGCCCTATGAGGAGTGGATTAGAGAACTGGGCTAGTTTAGCCTGCAGAAGAGAAGGCTGAGAGGAGACATGATAGCCATGTACAAATGAGGGGAAGTCATAGGGAGGAGGGAGCAAGCTTTTTTTCTGCTGCCCTGCAGACTAGGACGTGGAACAGTGGTTTTCAATCTACAGGAAAGGAGATTCCACCTGAACATCAGGAAGAACTTCCTCACTGTGAGGGCTGTTCGGCAGTGGAACTCTCTCCCCCGGACTGTGGTGGAGGCTCCTTCTTTAGAGGCTTTTAAGCACAGGCTGGATGGCCATCTGTCAGGGGTGCTTTGAATGCGATTTCCTGTTTCTTAGCAGGGGGTTGGACTGGATAGCCCATGAGGTCTCTTACAACTCTACTATTCTATGATTTTATGATTCTAAGTCATTTAATAATTCTACAAAATGCCTCACCTAGTGAGTAGGAAAGAAAGTTGACATCATCCATTTTTGCATTCAAAAATGACAGAAATATATTTCCCTCTTTAAAGATTATTACCATGTTTTTGATATCAATTTTGAAATCAATTTGTAGTCAATTGAATATTTTCAATGTCGTAGAACCTTTAGCTGAGGTGAAATGAGGCAGAATATGTTAAACGCTAGCTTATTAGAAACTTGTTGAGAAAAGCATGACTCAATAAATTTAGCTCCCAGAATATAGTGATAATAAGCTGCCTGATATCTCCAATGGAAGTGGGGATACTTGAGAATATAGTAGGGCATATAACACATAGGAAGGTAACAGTCTTTTTCAAAAAATGTGTTGAAAGCAAAAGTTGACTGAAAACCACTGTCAGTGACATTGCCTGGAGCCTCAAATAAATTATTACCATGATGGAATTGTATATTGTTCTATAGTAATTAGAATATTAATATTTAATGTGGTAATAATGTATTAAAAGACCCTCTGATATTTGTAAATAAGGTAGCCAGTTATTGCCATATAATTTGGAAAAAGCTATTGACATCTCTGTTTAACGCTACAGGAATAAACGATCCTTTTGAAAATGGCCCAGGCTTATTTGAGAAAGAGAATAGGTCATTTAGTGCATTCAGATAGTTCCAAGGAGAGGAAATATTCCATCTGCAAGAACACGGAATGCATAAGGAAAACAATGGGAGATGATAATGTAAAGAACTATCCAGGGTACTGGTTAATTATCCAGGATGTTATAATTACTGGCATCCAAACCTAAAGAATAAGGAATATGCATTTAATACAGTAATATTGTGCACATACTTCCTAATACTTATCGTTATTGGGCAGGTCCTGTTCTTGTTCTATTGCACATTATCTCTATTTATTCATGTTTACATGGGCAATCTGATCTGTTAAGAAGTGTGTACAGTTCTACTTGCATCAGTGGCAACAGTAATATCTACTCTTCAAATGTTTTATATATAAGTTGTGACTGAAGGCAATTCCTTCCCATTATTTATTTAGATTTATAGATTTCCTTTCTAACCTGGCTATTAAAGAATTTACTTAACAAAACCTATCTCCCCCTCCAGTTATGTTTTAAATTATTTCTTTTCTTCAACAGTGGCTGCCTGCATCTCTACAAACACAATAAGGACAAGGAATGTCAATAAGATGAAATGTCTTTGTTTATTACCCCTGAGAACGCTTAATTAAAATCAATAAAGAAAACATTCAAGTGAAAGAGAGTCTTAAATACATCTGATATTCTCCACCCCCTCCCCTACAAAAAATGCCTTTAAAACATCATTTTAAAATAATCAGGAGGATTCTTTACATATATTGTATCCTCTACATAGGACTGATGTGATTCCATTCTAACATGTTAGATCTGAGAAATCTACTGTGGTAGATTATGATGGTTTTGATTCTGCCTTTGGATACACACAAGGCTTCCAAAACACCACACAAAAATAATATTAAAACAAATTGAAGCAAAGAAGCACCAAATACTTGTATGGAGAAATTAGGGAAGGGAGTTCTAGCTTGCATGCATGCAGACCTTTATTATTGATTTGTGTAGCAAAGTGTTTTCTGCTCCTTCCCTCCCTGATGAAGTCACTTTCCTCCTTCCCAAAAGTTAGCTTATGTTTTGTGACCTTCTGTGGGAAAGGAGTTAGCCATGGGGCTTATTCCTTAGAATGATTTTCACCCACACATGAGACCCAATTTTTAGTACAGAATTCTTGTTTTATCTATATTTCTACCCAAGATGCATTTCCTGAAAAAATAAATATGTTTTACTTTTTAAACTTTACCAGAGCTTATTCTATATTGTCTCTCATGTTGGATACACTTAATTCTTGGTTGTTGTGTGTTTTCCCGGCTGTATGGCCATGTTCCAGAAGTATTCTCTCCTGACATTTCGCCCACATCTTTGGCAGGCATCCTCAGAGGTTGTGAGATATATACCTCACAACCTCTGAGGATTATACCTCACAACCTCAGAGGATGCCTGCCATAGATGTGGGCAAAATGTCAGGTGAGAATACTTCTGGAACATGGACATACAGCCCAGAAAACACACAACAACTCTGTGATTCCGGCCATGAAAGACATCGACAACACTTCATTCTTCTTTGATATCGACACCAAATATCCCTTCAGTGGCGCCCTATTTTTTTCTTTCTCAAAAATAAGGATTGTCTTTACTGCCATGTAAATCTGAGCAAAGATTAATGTAATTGGACTCCAATGTAATTGGAGTTAATTCTGTCTCAGAACCAGCCCAATTACTTACACAGGCCTAAAGTTGAGGTTTATTCCAGATTTTTAAGAAAAATTCAAAGCAACCTGCAACTTCTTAAAACAGGGTTCATGACCATATTAAGCAGCCTTGGGTCACATTAACCCAAATAAATTCTGTGAGTTATGCAGCCACCACAGAGCTGATTTCCACAGACTCCTTTGGAATAAAGTTTCAGTGTAGATGTGACTTCAGACAAGCATAATGTCCAGATTTAATGTATTTCCTTTTCTATGCTGAAACTTATTTTTCCCTCACTGTTTTATGTCTAAGTATGTCATACATAAAGGCTGGCAGATGTTTCTAAACTCTAACAGTCATCATATATCTCTACTTGCACTGCTCACCAAAAGTGATGAAAATAGAGTTTAAAAACTGCAGATTGGTAGAACAGATCGAGAAATTTTACATTGCAACACTGTGGGAAGATTGATTGTTAGAGAAGAGAGATGCCATTTAATGTGCAAGGGCATTTTGAAGTTATGAGCATGTAACACCTGGAAATACTTGAATATGCATATACTTATGTAATCAACATTTCATACAGTAAGAGACCAAATATTCAGTTGCATAACATCAGCTAATATCAAAGTCAAAGTGCAGTTCAAATGATAATCAGCTAACAAATTAAAGACAGATATTTCTTAGCGACCAACATGAACACATCAGGATGAATATCTAGTATTTTATATTCAGACAATAACTTTTTAAAAGGTTGTATAATTAGTTACATTATTCATTTGTTAGATCCTGCAACAAGGTTTATCATAGATTTCTTGGTTAACACTGAAAGTATTCCTGCATTTCAACAAATGTAGTTTTCCAGTCTATGAAAATCTATTTGCAATTAAACTTTGCCAGATATATGACAACAGCAGGGGTTTTGAGATTAAGAATTGGGAAGAAATGCATCACATGACTCTGTGCTGGCTTATTACCTACTATCTCTAGCACTTCAGAAGCAAGAACATTGAGTAAATTATAGATGAGAAATAGTGAGAGAATGGACTGGAGAAATGGAATGGGTGTATTTGATGGTGAAATGATAATGTTGCTCAGGAGAATACCTGGAAGCAATTGTAGCCCATTGAGAATATCAAATTCCTTACAGCTGAAGATGATATCTCTGTCTTTCAAAGTTATTAGCAGACTAAATTCATCACTGAAAGAGTATGAGATGGAATAAAAGGAGCAAGGAGTTCAGCTGCTATAGTTTAAAGTAATCTTGATTAAGAGAGCTTCATTGCTGATAAGAAAGAGGTACTGATCCTAAACTAGCCTAACTGCATCCTAGGGAATGAGAGAGCAGAAAATTCTGGGGCAGAAAAGAAAACACAGAAGAGACCAGGCAAGCGTAGGAGTCTGCATCACTCAGAACAGGGGTAGGATAGAATACCATGGAAAGAAAGAAGGGTCTAGGACACCCTAGACAAGGGGTACCCAAACTACAGCCCGCGGGCCACATGTGACCCATCAGAGCCATTTATCCGCTCCCCGGGGCGGTAGCTCCTCGCTCCTTGGCCAAGGAAGGTGCGTGTGACGAGAAGGAGAAAGAGGGAAAGGCGTGCGCCTTTCTCTTCTCCCTCCCCCCGCGTGCACCTTTTCCGCCACCGCTGAGGAAGGAGTGTGCGGGGCAAGTGAGGAGGCAGGGAAGGTGATTGCCATTCTCTCCTCACCCTGCGTGCACCTTTTCCGCCACTGCTGCCAAGGAAGACACGCACGGGGTGAGCGAGGAGGCAGGGAAGGTGAGTGCCTTTCTCTCCTCGCTCACCCCGCATGCTCCTTTCCCACTTCTGCTGCCGAGGAAGACACACACAGGGAGAGCGAGGAGATAAAGGCACTCACCTTCCCTGCCTCCTCGCTCGCCCTGCGCACTCCTTTCCCACCGCTGCCACTGAGGAACCTGCACATGGGGCAAGCGAGGAGAGAAAGGCACTCACCTTCCCCGCCTCCTCACTCGCCCCGCGTGCTCCTTTCCTTCCACCGCTGCTACCGAGGAACTTAAGACCTTGCTTAAAGGTCAGGCTTGAGGTACCACATTAACTGTACATTGGGGAAAATGGCACACTTAGTTTTGTATTGCACAGAATGTATCCAGTGGCAGTTTCCAAAATGAATACAGAGGCACATCTTATGGAAATAGATTAACTGTGTTAGTAGGTGGTTGAATTATGGATGATGGGAAGAGCCCTTCCCATGGACTCTTTGGTCAGTGTATGTGTGCAAGTGTGTGTGTTTGTTCATCTTAATTTCCAGTAAATAATCAGAACTTGTCAGGCCATCATCTTTTGGGTTTTTTTTACCATTTGAATTGCTTTTTGTTTTCAAATTGCTTCATTGTGCATGCCTTTTTCTGGAGACTTGAAATCAATGCCAGCCAACCAAATTTCCAGCCATTGCAGTGCAATACAGTTACAAAATAGGTTTAATTTGCCCACATACTGTGAAATAGTGTAGGCATTTATTGTCAAATTAGTATCTTTATTTCTTATAACATTTAGGTTTTTAAAAAGTGTAAGACACCTAAAATTGTTAAATTGCTGCCGCTGAGGAATGACTGAAAGAAAACTCTGCAGCCCTGTTGTGGATTCATTCTTCTTGAAGGCTAGAGGTCTCTTTGAACCCTGATTATTACAGTATTATTATTGTTGTTGGTCAGGGGTGCTTTGATTGTTTTGGTGCACAAAGGCAGAAGGGGGTTGGACTAGATGGCCCAAGGGGTCTCTTCCAACCATTTTTATGATGGTATTATTATTATTATTATTATTATTATTATTATTATTATTGACACAAAGACAGTATGGCACAGCAAACAAGATATATATGATGGACGATGATGATGATGATGATGATGATGATTATTATTATTGGGTGGCTATCTGTCAGGGGTGCTTTGATTATGTTTTGGTGCACAAAAGCAGAAGGGGTTTGGACTAGATGGCCCAAGGGGTCTCTTCCAACCATCTTCAAAGTATATTGCAGCAAAGGCTTAAAGCTTGAAACAGTGATCTGCTACTTTTCAGCAAGACCTAAATTAGGCCTATGGAGACCCACAAATAGACCTGGTCGGTCCCATTTGAACAGCCAAAATAAAGTACCATGGAGGCTATTACATGACGCAAGTCCACTTCTGGTGGTTGCCCATGGAACTCCACTGCAGCAAAGCAAGGAAATGGAGAGAAGATTGCATTTTCAGCAATCAGGTGTTACCTGACTCCCAATGAGAGAAGCCAAATATAAGTAGGGAAAGACAGGGAAAGGACATATGATGGCAACTGACCAGTGCCATCACAGAAAACGGAAACGTTTCCCCAGTGCCCCCCCCCCCCTTCCCATGTTATGAGATCCCTGTCACACCGGGTGAACAGATATTAATGTTCCCCACTGTTTTTCAAATGTCCATTTTATAAATTTCATAAATGTTTTACCTGTTATGCTTTGCCTTGTGGACCCTTGTGGTTGAGACATAATATATAAATACTTAAAATAAAATAAAATCACATTACTTCTGGAAAATTTACCTTTGTACAACACATCTTCCCATTGCTTCACATCTTTTAAAGTGGGAATATTTAGGAGTGTGTTGATCCTGTGCCACTATTGATTTTTACCACCCTTTCTTCTCCAAATCATTATCCCATCCAAGCTATATGGAACCTTACTAGAATGATATAACTCTTCTTATTTAGAATAAAACCATATGATTTTCCTTTTAAATACTGATTTTGACTAATTCCAAGCATGTTGAACCAGGTGCTTTATCACTATAACACACAAACTATGAGGGCCTGGAGGAGTTTGCTTTTGATAGAACCTATCAAGAAATTCAAGATTTAATCCCTTCCTCTCCTCTTGCCACTGCTGGGTTGTTTGAGTGTAAGCTATGAGCTTTTTCACTTTTTTGCAGGTCACAGCATCTGAGATAAGTTGAACACAAAGAGTTAAGGTATAATGAGGTGAGCCACATTGGGACATTTTAAAAGCAATGGAAAAATGGGATTACAAGGATTAATTTTTTTTAAGATTAATCTTTCAAAAACAGACGTGGACCTCCAGCTTCTAAAAGGGATTGGGGGGGGGAGAGAGATTCTGGTTGTCAGTGCTACTCACAGAGTATTCCATGGGCAGAAAATGAACCTCTGAACCTGTCACAGTTGCTCTCCCTCATTCTAGTCTTCTTGATTCTAATCATCACAGCAGACTAATAGTGGGACCTATCAAGCCATATTTCTCTTTCCAGTAATATATCATAAAGCATAACACTCTGGTGGAGCTGTGATGTTTAGAGAACTGATAGGCCAGTTTCTCATGCTTCAAATTATGTTCTTAAGAAGTAATCTAAAAATATGTTCAGAATATTTCAGCCTCTGGCCATATTAGGCAAATGATAGGGAAAGCCTAACAATACACAGAGTGCCCGATAATTCTTGATTTTAAATTCTACAGCCTTTTAATCCAAGGACCTTTGAGTCCTGCTCTTAGAGAAAGCTGGCATAATAAATAAACAAATAAAAATAAATGATTTGTTAGTAGCATGGTAATGTTTAAGAAGATGAGAGTAATAATAATAATAATCTTTATTAATAAAACTTTATTAATAATAAAACTTTATTTGTATTCCACCCTATCTTTCCATGGGGAGTCAGTTGAGACATTTTCTTGGAATTTTTGACACACATAGACACAAAATGTTTTGTTTTGTACTAGAACATCTCATATTGGACCTGTAATACTTGTTTAACTACTGGTTTAAATTATTTGTATGTATATTTTATAATACGATGTGAGCTGCCTTGGGTCCGTCCTGGAAAAAAGCAGCATAGAAATCGCTGTAATAAATAAATAAATACCGGTTTTCCGTTACTAGAAGGCCAACGTGCCTATCTCTTTGAATACATAGTCATCTGCCTCACCCACACTTATAAACACTAAATAAAGTGAATGGAAATTCATTATATTTCTAGATTTTCAAAATATGGCAGTGATCTAAAGAAAATATATGCGCACACAAGCAATGCTTTTTATCACCTGGTACTGTAGAAAAAATACAAGATATAAGGAAAGAGAAAGATGTCTTCTTCAACGGTGGGAGGACTGTAGTCGCGAAACACTGCTTTTTAAAAAGTGACAATGCTGATCTTTTTAAAAAAGTACTGATTGGGTGAAAGAGTTTGATGAAAGAAAAATTAATGAACTGCTGAATAGCTTAATTTAATACTTCAATACTAACAGACATGAAAATGTCAAAGTTCTTAGTTCAGAAAATTTGGTAATTGTTTTATTGATTTTTATATAAGACAAAGCAGAATTATCAATTTCCTACACATATAAAAAATCCCAGTTACTCAATATATTTTTAAATGAATAATACTTTTATAAGCAATTAATTTGAACATATATGAAGAGCAAACCTAAACCTGTGAAAATAAATGTGGAAAAATTCAGTGAAATAGGATTTGTGTTCTGGGATTTCCTGATGTACTTATTTATCTAATGATTTAGTGTATGTGTAAATGGTAGGTAACTATAGATTCATGGATAACATCCAGCTGTGAAGTGAAGAAATTACGGTTATGCCACTTTTTTTTTTTTTACAATTAACTATACTTTCAAATTCTGATCAACAATCCAAAGATCATTCCCAATGCTAGCTAGAAAACAGAGTAATAAAAGAAGATAGAAACTCATATCATGTGAGCATGGATATTATTCCAAAAGTTTGTAGTGTATGAAGGGTGAGGATGAATGTATTATTTGTATACTGTAAATGACAACCAAGACCTAAATGGAGACGTTTCAGTTAAAGAAGTATGTTGCTTTGGCAATGGGTGAAATGGATATAAGACAGATTTAGAAAGTAGTTTGCCATTCTGACCATAAGCCCAAACCAACTATGTAGATTTTCATGATTTATGTTTCTTGCCACATTTTAAGTAGGGTAACTGAACACACCTTGTTTCTACTAAAATTGACCAGTAATGTTATCTTGTACTGAAAGATATGCTGACTTTTTAAGAACTCACCCTACTCTGGCAGCTAGGGAAAGCAATTTATTAAATATTTAGCTAACAAATATTGTGTTATAGAGATGGAAAAGGTATGCATAGAAAATTAACTGAGCATTGCATATATGGACTTTCAGTATGTGTGTATGTGTGTATGTGTATGTGTGTGAGTGAGTGAGTGAGTAAGCATATTTTTTGCTCTACTTCAATCAGCAATACACCCTTCGTCAGACGTTTTGACATACACACCCACAACAGCTACATATTTTTTTCTCCTTCAGTACACATGTATTGGTATGAGATGCTGCACTCATTGAACTACAGCCCTGGAGTGAAGTGTCAAATACTGAAATTGTGTGTGTGTGTATAATGACTTTGTATTTAGGGGGGATATATTCCAGGACCTTCCTGTGGATACCTGAAATCAAGAACAATAGTGACCCCAATATATACATGGCCCAGAAGCATACCATAGACTCATACTGGAGGACCAAGAGAGCCCCACAAATATTTCCAGGGAGTGGTAAAAAAGATAGTGGCATGGGTAAGTGAATTTGTGGATATATAATCTGTGGATATATCTGTGGTTATATTGTATAAAGCTATACCATTATCAATTTCCTTCATTGTGAGACAAACAGATGACAGGGGGAGGAGAAAAAGAGTGTGAGAAAAAATGCTGAGCTAAATATCTACTCTTGCCTCCTGCCCTAACACAGGGGGACATTTGTGTCTTTCTGTTAATTAATTTTCATGGAAGTGACACTTGACTCTTTTGAAAATGAATATGGCACATGCTTGCATAAAAGCTGTAGTCTGCTTAGATGAATGTGTTGTGACAATGGCATGTTCATGCTATTATGTACTTAGGTGTGAGCTAATGTAATCAACATAACATTGTTATCTTAGCAGCTGGTTGCACTGCAATGTCATTCTGCAGACAAAGAGAACAGCAGCACATTTTTTTCAACCTTGTATGTTGACAAACATTTATTTCAAACACCAGCTAATGTTAAAGCAGCAGGATAAAGGAAACTAACCTAATGTAAAATATTGTTACACAATCTCCTGCTTATTTGGTGACATTGAAAATACATTTGTAAAGAATATATATAAGAAAACTGTCTCTATATAAAATACTTTTTACAGACAGTCCCTGCATTACAAATCCAACTTACAAATGACTCATAGTTAAGAATGGAGGCGAGACAACAGGAAGTGAGAGAAATCTACCCCACAGAAGGGAAATTCACTCCTGGAAGAGTTATCATGGGGAAAAGGTGTATCCACTGAAGCTTTATCACCAATCTTTGTTTCCACAACAAGCCAATTTTTTCAATATCCAATTATCACAGAGACAGAAAATGAGGTGAAATCTTCTGAACAGGGGCACAGACAGCAAAACAAACACCAAGGGTATTAACCAGGGCTATAGCTGGGGGGGGGGGGGGGGAAGGGGTTCAACCCCCCCCCCTCCAAATTTCAGGGTCTTTTTCTTTCTTTCAAAAAACAAACAAACAACAAACCCCTGGTTTATTCATGAATTTTAACTGGTTAACCAAATCCTCATGAGTGTCCACTGAAGTTTATCTGTCTTGAGTGTCCACTGAAGTTTATCGATGGAGCCTGATTTCTAATTTTTTTGCATTATGGAATTACTCTTCATGATTTGCTAAAAAAAAGTTTGACCCCCCCTCCCAAAAAAAAATTCTGGCTATGGCCCTGGTATTAACCCTTTCCTTATCTACCCAAAGCTAAATATATATACAGTAGAGTCTCACTTATCCAACACTCGCTTATCCAGCGTTCTGGATTATCCAACGCATTTTTGTAGTCAATGTTTTCAATACATCGTGATATTTTGGTGCTAAATTCGTAAATACAATAATTACTACATAGCATTACTGCGTATTGAACTACGTTTTCTATCAAATTTATTGTATAACATGATGTTTTGGTGCTTAATTTGTAAAATCATAACTTAATTTGATGTATAATAGGCTTTTCCTTAATCCCTCCTTATTATCCAACATATTCGCTTATCCAACATTCTGCCAGCCCGTTTATGTTGGATAAGTGAGACTCTACTGTATATAGTTTTGGTTGGAGTTACACTTTAAAAATGTGCCTGTTCTGACTTACATAAAAATTCAACTTAAGAACAAACTTACAGAACCTATCCTGCTCGTAACATGGGGACTGCTTGAAATATGGAGTATCAGAAAAAGCCCCTTCCTAAATTTAATTTCTATAGTCACCTAGCTTTCTTCAGATATCCATCAATGAAAGTATTAATGGATACAGAATAATAAGAAACAGAGATTTAATTCCTCTACCATTTGGACCTTCTGTATTAGAACAAATAATTAATATTTTTTTCCACAGTATTCCCATCATATTTGATGGACTATCCAGGTCAGTGGATTGTGCAAAGCAAAATCTATTGCAAGTAGAAAATGAGCATGTCATCCAGAGGCAGAATAGATTGGTCACTGAGCTTTTGGTACACAGCAAACTGCTCTATTGCATACCAAATGCTAGATTCATCTGTGGAAACTATGCTCACAGTGGCAACATTCCTTATCTCACAATGGCTGTCAGGCTGTCATTGTGATATTCACATGAGTTTGGAGATTCTCATGAGATACCATATAGGGTCATGAAGATTGCATGAGAGGTCCTCCTCTCACACAGTGTGTGTGTGTGTGTAGGGGGGGGGGGTTGCATATGCCTGCCTCAAGTGTACCTATCCAGTTTGGGCTAACTAGCAAACAATAGACTTAGAGTTAGTTTTTCAGTGGAGGCAGCAAGTAACAGGCCAAATTTGCCTACTTCACACAGATACTTTGGAACACATGAATATTGATGTAGATTTACCAAAATCACATACTCAATTATTCTTCACAATTTTTCAATGGGAAAATTGAAAATTGGGAATATTTCTTGCATTTATAGAAACACCTACATAATGGATCTCATCACATTCATTCTCCTAACATGGGCGACAGTGAGGGGATTTGCTGAGCATCACAGCAAATCTGTGGAGCACTGCAAGAATCAGTCAGCACTGCCTGCAGCACTGACTTCCCCATTACATACTATGTACTACAAAGGGTAGTGATGTCTGATAACCAAAATGGAGCGAGAGGAGTGCATTATTCTCCCCACTCCACCCTCCACTGCTCAATAAGTAGCAATCTGGATTGGGAGTTGTGCTGCACCTGGGGAATATTTGACAGCTGTTATGTTACCAGGGAAAAACTGTTTTTCATGGAGGTTCTGGGTCCTTCCTATGCAAAAGGGGCATATGATAGGTTAACCAGTGATTATGCTAAAATAATTTATGAAGATCACAGCAGCAAATGTGTCCCTAATGTCCTCACAGCCACTTTAAACTTAACTTAGACGAAATTGACTTAGATGAAAAAGTGACTGACTATTCATTTACTTTTACTTTTAAAAATCACAAACATTTCCTTTCTTTTACCCTAAGACATTTAAAGGAATGACACGACTAGATGGTTGAAACACAGAATAAAGAGCACTTTGATGAAAAGGTGTCCCTCCAGTGTCACAATCATATTTTTGAAATAACATAGCCTTTCTCTGTGTGAAATTTGTTTATAAAGCTTATTGAAAAAAAATTATATTTATTTTTGTGATATTGCAATTTCTCACTCACTTGCTTTCCAACTGAGAAGCAGCAATTTTTTGTGTAGGAACTCTCTGCAGGAGGCTAAACTAAATGTTGGCATTCATACTTGTGTATGTTTGTGTGTGCATGTGTGTGGGGGAGATAGGAAAAGGGAGCGAGATTGCTGGAGCACTTTCATGCTTTAAGAAACCTGTTGCATTTAGAAAAAGAGAATACTGGCTATCCCAGTCCTACATTTATCTATCCGTAGGACTTTGAATAACCCAAACCAGTAAGTAGAGAGACAACTGCTTTATGACTCTTGTTTATGATTGACAAGGCAACAGGGTATTTCAGACTCATTGTTGGCACTTCAAATTAATTTGAGAAATTTCTAAAAGGAAATCAATGTTCCTTTCTTGTTTTGATAGCTTTGCAAGGTTTAGGATTAAGAAAATTGAAGGATCTACTTCTTCACAGAACTGTCATTTTGGTGAGATCATCAAAGAAGTCCTTTAAGTGGCAAATAAGAATCTTCTGTGATAATGATTTTGAGATCATCCTTGTTAGCTGCATTAGCCACAAGTAGGATTTTTTTCTGGGCAATAAAAATGAAAGTAGATAAAATATAGATAAAAAAAATCCACCAAAAGACAGAACATCAATGTAATGAGAGAAAGCAAAGCCACTATTCTGAGCAAAGATCCATTTAGTTTCAGCCAGCATAATCTAACAGACAGGCTTAAAAGGTAATAGCTGCTCCTTCTTTCCTAATTTTGCAACAGCAGCTAAATAGAGCTTTAAATTTCGAAAAGTGAGGTCTACTTTTTTTTTCAACTAGAGAAAAAAAATGTTATAATGGGAAGCACTAAATATTTCCTTGCACATTATCCCTTCCCCAAGTACTCAAATTGATGGTTCTCCCCCACATGTTAGAATGAGCTACCAAGAATAAGATTAAGTTCCATTAACTGCATGGTTGTAAATAATTGAGGTGTTTGAAACACCAAAATTTTGTTTAGTTTCTAATTTAAAATTTTGGGTGACCCCCGTTTTGTTTCTAAAGTGTTTCTAAACATTTTTAAGGGGTCTGTTTCATTTCTAATATGTAGTTCCTAACTTTTTTTTGTTTGTTTGTTTTTGTTTTGTTATTCCACCCATTTGCACCAATGGAAAAAAATCTGACACTTCTTTCTCCCTCATTTTAGGGCTATCGAGATGAAACATGCTAAAATTTTGCAAACAACATTTTTAAAAAAAACTTACAAGAACCATCCCCTCAAATTTCTCTACAATAACACAACATAACTAGGGCATCGTTTCCCCCCAAGTTTCAGAAAGATGCACATATCTACTGATTTTTAGAGAATGTTTAAAATGTTGCCCAATTTTTTAAAATAAAACAAACTACAAGTCTAATGCACTTTGTAGGATTGACTTATACTTTTGAATCAATAACAGATTTGTAATATGGGAAAGGAAAGCAAAGAAAGGTAGTTTGTAGTACTACAATTGTCCCAAAACATGGCAAAGGAAAGGAACAGGTTGATTGGTAGACTAGAATTAAAATAGAATTAACATAGAAATGCACCAGAAAACAAACAAAGCAATTTGTGGAATTAATTAATTTTAAATTAAAGAAATCTAAAGGGAAAAAACAGAAGCCCCACCCCCAAATTAATCCTAAATGGACCAACTGAGCTCATACACTACCTTCAATCTCCCTCCCAGCTCGCACAATGGTGACAGAGGAAACATGGCTCCTGCATTGAAAGGCAATTGCTGGAGGTCTCCCTCTTCTTTCCCCCTCTCCCTTAGCCCCAATAGACTGGGGAGATAATGTGACTTAGCAATTTTAGCTGCGCCTCCCAGATGAGTTTGCTTAAACTGAAAAACAAGCTGACTCACAGCGACTTACAGCTCTGGCTTTGTAATTGGGTCATAAGTACAAATTTACCGAAACATTTATGACTTTCGACCCACATCTGAATTTTTTGCACAACCCAGTAAATAAATGTTGAAGAATATATTTATTTTGCTGTCACTGTTATAGTATTGCCAGTCATTGAGCCTGCTTTCCACTGCCCTGAGCATATGGAGCAGTAAACCCAGTTCCAAATGGAATGTCATAGGAGGTGGTAGCCTTAAGGTTTCCTGGTTTTGTATTTTGTATCACACTATGGTTGCAGATGGTGACATCTGTGGTCAAAGCAAATGTGTGAGAACAAGTGGCAAAGGGGTGGGTGGTGCTAGGAGCTCTCTAGACGTTATTGTATTGCAATTCCGGCTACTACTATGAATCCCTGCCATCAGATTCATTAGTTAGAAAAATGGGAGCTACAGTCTAATTATGGCTTCTTCTTTTCTATATCTAAGTAAAAGTTAAAACTAAAAAACCTGGTTCTGCATTTCAATAATTTCCAGTCTCTAATCCCTAACCTGTTGAATAAGCACGGATCCCAGTATGGATTTCATCCCATGGTCTTCAGGCTCCTTGTCCATGAGCCTGGGAAATGGAGCCCAGTGGGAGTCCCCCTAGAGGCATCATATAACAAAAGGGCAGTTTTGGTAGGACTCAGTGATGCTCTGTTTCCCAAGCACATGGAAATTGAGCCCAAATATCTTTATCAAGAGTTAGGTGTTAATCAACACCCGATAGAGAAAGATGGGGTGAAGCAGATGGAAGATGGGCAAAGGCGTGGACATGGGATGGATGACCATCCCTGAAGATGGGGAAACATGGGTGGGAATGGTGTAAGATGATTCCCTCTGCTTTCATATGCTTTCCCCCACCTGTCTCATGAGGCTCTCTGTGTGTATATATTAGACATGTCCAAAAAATCATTTTGAATCGTATATCGGAATTATTTCGGATTGTTCTCACTTTTTGATATGCATTCTGAGACATTGTCTCACAACACAACCAGCAATGTAATTCGAACCATTGTTGGCCCATTAATGTTTCGTTAATTTAACCCCCCCCCCATTTTTTTAAAATATATTTTTAAAAATATTTTTTTAAAAAAAATTGTTTCTGCAACCTACTTTGAATGGGAGCTTAGCGCAGCCTAACATGGCTGCCGCTCCCCGGCCAATCAGAAGCTTCCACGATGGACACAAAGGTGGGGGCTAACATCCTCTGCGTCCACATGGAAGATTGCCATACAAGGCCTGTGTGTAGCAATTGTGCATGCGCGTCCGCCATTTTAGAAACATTTAGAATCATTACGAATTTTCGGAAATATCCGAAATTTTGGGGTGAAAAAATCGGAAATACTTTCTATATCAAAGCACCAGCACTCCCTACTTTAGAAACGAAAATTGAAACTTTTTTTCATCGATCGGACATGCTTAGTATATATATGTGTAAGTGTGTGTGTGTGAACAATGATAAATCAGTTCAACAATATATATGATTTTATGGATTTCTTTCTTAATCTCCTTGGATAACTTTTTGTAGATGTTGTCAATTAAAATAATTGTATGTCAGGACCATAATTTCTGGGCCTGCACTCTGGCACCAGTAATCAAGGACGCTGACATCAAAAAACTGATAAGGCACCTGCAGCTCTCACCCTGAAGGAAAACGGCTGTGGGCGAGCGGGAAGAATTGCGTGGGGTTTCTCTGGGCGGGAATAGTTACTTTGAATATGGGGGGAGTGGATATAAGGGGATCTTTCTGGGCTGACCAGCAATCTTGGCTTTATATGTGTGTACTACTTCAGTACAGTAAAGTTTAACATCAGTAAAGTTTTCGGTGACAACAGAGAGAGTCTCTTGTGTTCATTCGGAGGCGGCTGGAGTGAGCTGACAATTGTATATAGACAAAGATAATTAAAAATAAAGTATGTGAGATTGGTAAGGTGTCCCAAAATACATATTTTTAATTCAAGAATTAAAAAACACTATTAAACACAGAAATTAATTTTTAGAGATAGTTTGGTGAGGAATTCCTGAGAATTCTAAATTAGCATCCTTGAACTGCAAATCCAGAAATTATATAAAATGCAGCTATGCCAGTTAAAGTAGAATCATTGGGCTATAATTGTTTGGCCCCTGGTCTAGAGGCCAAATGCAGGGAAAGTTGATAAACTGGAAAAACTGGTTAAAACTAAAAGTATTATGCCGGTGGCTATTTTATCATGGGATGAGTTTTGTATTCAACAAAAACATTCTGCTTGACTCAAAAGAAGTGGTCAAGTGTGTTATACAGGCAGGCTGGGCTAGATGGATGATCCCTGTCTGACAAAGACTTTGCTCGCTTAGGAGAAAAGGGATTGCTCGGTAGGTCATGTGAAACATTTTGCCATCAAGGAAGACCAGTTCTATCTGAGCTGGAAAAGAATTTGAGGGCTTGTTAAACCTTGCCTCTTTTTCTAAGCCTGACAGAGAATTCGTCTGACCTTTCATAATAGAGTGAACTTGATTTCTTGGCATCCTGCTTTCCCCACGTCAATTATTCAAACCATATATGAAGACTTATATCATGAATAGTCAGCATTCGTAATCTTACTCTCCATTTTCTTCATGCAAAACAACTTGAAACTTGCTGTTTTCAGTCATGGAGCTTCATTCACAGGACTTCGTGGACAGTGGTAGAAAAGGAGGAAATTGTGAATAATGTTGTCTCCAAATTTATAGGTTTCAGTTACAGTGGAAGACTAAAAATATTGGCTGCCAGGAAACTAAGGAGCCCCACTTACAACCATAATGCTTTTATTTAATATATAAGTGGGAAAAGGCACAATTAAAATTATTATTAAGATAGTAATCTAACATAACTTCTATTTTCAAGCTACTAAGAGTTTCTTAATATTTTTAAGCATATTTTTTGATGTTTAAAAGGGCTCATGTGCCATCAGACAGGCTGGCATCCTGACCAGTCTGCCGTTGTTCAGCTATCACATATTTTCTCATCTGCTGCACTCAATTAAAAAAAAAGCACAGTGAAAATCTTGAATACCATTTTTTCATACTGTCATATTTACATTTTACTCAGAAAAAATAGTTTGTGAATGCTGTAAATGATTGTGCTTCCCTTTCAGGTGGGAGGACAAGAAAATTGGAGCAATTTCACACTACATATATATGGATTCCTGTATGGTCTTTAAGAATATGTAAGCACCAAGTGACAGTACTATGCACTAAATCCCTATTTATTGGGTATCAGCTGTTGCAAGCAATGAGTGTTTTTTCCCATGTTACTTATGAAGTAGCCATCTTTTCCACTCCTGGTTATCAATGATCCCCACAGCGACAGGCAGAAACAATCCCCCTTGTTGTCAGAGATAGCTTGTGCAAGGGGATGAATAACATCAGCGAATTGCTTTTCAGGTGACAGGGGAACACACCTAATTAAATGTAGTGGCTACTTCCCAAAAAGTGGAGTTGGGCTATTATGTAGCCCCTAAACTAAGGGCTATATCTAGGCCATAAATACATAGTAGTCGTGAGTGTGTTACACATCTATAATGATGAAATTGGATTTTGACCTTTGACATTTTAATTCTACTTTAATTGTCAGGTTTATAGTTAATGAAACATGGAATTTGCTATTTAGACCCCTTCTACACTGCCATATAATCCAGATTATCAAATTAGATAATCCACATTATTTGCTTTGAACTGGATTATAGTGTTCCCTCACTTATCGTGGGTGTTCCATTCCAGGACCACCTTCATGAAAATCCATGAAGTAGGGACGCTATATTTATTTTCATATTTATACATTATTTTATGTAATGTAAACTTTTATTACGGTCAATGAACAGCTGACATCAAGGGCACCCAGTCCCGTACATCCATATGAAATCCGAGAGGTTATATACTTCACAATTAATAAAACTCCTATAAAACTAAATCATTGACAAAATTTAAAATCTAGGCTAAAAACTTCAATATTAATAATAAAAAAACCCTTATAAAATTGAATCATTGACAAAATTTAAAATCTAGGCTAAAAACTTCAACATTAATAAAAACCATTATAAAATTGAATCCTTGACAAAATTTAAAATCTAGACTGAAGATCATATACCAGTACCATTAAGACCCAACTCAACTCACAGGATCATCCGGGGGGAGTCTAAAGGAAGGGAGTGGGGATGGCATGGGGGGGATACCCCTAACTGTAAATAACAACCTATAACTATAAATAGTGGTCTATATCTGCTTTCCCAACTCTATTCTATAGATGATACTTAGTTCTTTTGGCTCTCAATCATCATCTGCCGGATTTTAATTGCAGCTGTGCAGAACTTGGCGACATTATATGTCACAGCTGAGATGGTATCTGAGATCAATAAGGATACGTAAAATTGTCCAGAACGTCCTGGGTATTTAGTTGTCCATGGCATGATGAGACGTGTTCGAATGTCTCTGTAAAACAGGCACTGCAGAAGTACATGCTCCGTTGTTTCTATCTGACCTGAGTCACATGGACATAGCCTCTCAGAGTATGGAATCTTCTGGTAACGAGCTTCCAGTACTGCGGATGGGAGCACATGACATCGTGCCAAAGTAAAGGCTCTCCGATGGTTGGCTACCTCCAACATAGTAAGATATTCCATAGGGGAGGTATGGCTCCTACTGTCTCCATTGGTGATGAAGGATGGGGCACTGGACAGATCTAATTGGTGTTCAATGTCTGTTATACGTTGCTTGACCAAGGATTTGGCCTGGTCATATCCCATGCTGGTTAGTAGTTCTGGGTATAGACCAAGAGATGCAATTTTGTGCACTATCTTCTTTTGCCAGCTGGATTGGAAGTTGTCCTTCATGGTGAGTGGGGCAAGGCCCAGGGGTGCGAGGGATAGTCTCAGCCAGTAATTCAATATTACCATCCACACCCTGGCCTCCACTCTCAAGAAGCCAGTCTCCAGGCGTAGGATAGCATTACAGACACACTTTGGAACCTGTAGGGCTGATCTTAATAATTTGGATTGGACAGTCCATTTTAATTATTTAAATTTAATAATTTAATTACATTATTTTAATAGTTAGGTGGTCTTTCTCCCCCTTGCAAGCCCCGGGGAGATTCGCGGACCGTTTTGCACTGTTTGCTGTAAACTCACAACTCCCAGGATTGCTGAGCCTTGGGCTCTAGCATTAACTCGCCCATCCCGGGGAACCAGTGAAGCCTTCCCTACCAGCACCGGCAGGCCTCTTGCTTCGTGCCCACCATTTTGCTCTGGCTGCCTCTGCTCTTGTAGCCAGGGAAGATGGAATGCTGCTCTAGCCAGGCCATGCCTTCTTTCCTGGCTGCAGGAGCAGAGGTAGTCAGAGCAACATGGTGGGCGTGAAGCAAGAGGCCCGCTGGCACTGGAAGGGAAGGCTACATGGCAGGCATGGAGTAAAGGGACAACCCTGAGGAGAAGAAACAGCAGCAGCAGCAGCAGCAACAACACCCGTAAGAAGATCCAACCAGTATCCTGTGAAACAGTAAGTCCGCGAAAAGCGGACTACGAAGTAGCGAGGGAACACTGTATATGAGTCTACACTGCCGTGTAATCCAGTTTAAAGCAGATAATCTGGATTTTATATGGCAGAGGAAAAGGGGTCTTAGTGAGGGTTTCAGGAATTCTCAGTCAAAGCAACAGACTCCAGGATTTCATAGCATGCAATCAAAGGAGTTAAAGTGGAATGATAGAGCTATAATTGTGTGGTGTGAAAGAGCCCGTAGAGTGAAATCAATGTGTACAAAACATTGAGGGTTTCAGGTAAAATCGCTTACAAAAAACATGAGGAAAATCTGGCTCCCAATATCATTTTCTAGGCCAGTGGCTCTCAACCTAGGGTCCCCAGATGTTTTTGACCTTCAACTCCCAGAAATCCTAATAGCTGGTAAACTGGCTAGGATTTCTGGGAGTTGTAGGCCAAAAACATCTGGGGACCCTGGTTGAGAACCACTGTTCTAGGGTCTTAGCACACACATCCCTTTGGCTCCAAATGCTTCCCCATGCCTCTTACAGATGTTGATTTCTAGTTAACTTCTTTTTTAAAGGCCCCGACATATAATCACCTAGGAGGGGCCAAAATTGTAATGAAATTGCCCCAATGCTTTCCAAAGCTTTTGCTTGGATAAATAAAAGACTGAGACACTAACAGCACAATAAACATTGCAAACACTCTGAAGGTAACCTCTCATGGAGTAGGAACCAGGTGTTGCCACATATCTGCAACCAAAACTGTTCATCTCCTTACAAGAGTTCATAATGTGTAAAACCTGGTTTTATATAATGGTGAATTTTTAATCATATGATGCGTTAAAAATAATCTTCCCTGTGGTTCACATAGGTTCCCATAGAAGATGGTGTTGGGTAGCTATGGAAAATGACAATTTGATTGATACCTGTCATCTCTCTCTCAATAAAAATTACAGGCATAATGAACTACTTGAATAGATCATTTTAAGTTGATATTTGATTTGGTTTGAAAGCAAAAAGAACTGAATCATTTCCCCCCTGCATGATTGATTAGTGCCCTTACTTCTGAAATCAAGTACAATGACATTTCACCAAAACCTAAATTCAGTTTGATGAAGCCAAAGCAACATATAAGCTGAAAATATTAATCAATCAAGCAAAAATACAATGTCGTTGAACATAATGTTAGCAGCACCTACAATTTGTATACTGGTTATAAATGTTTGAGAAGCGAACAATGCCAGATGTGTGGATTTTTATTGCTAAGGGATGATGGGGAGAGAGGGAGGATCTGGAATAAATGGTTTCTAATTTTCAGATAGCCTTACTATATAATTTCTGTCATTTGTGTATGATGGTAAACATCAAAATATTTCAATTCTTAGACATTCTCTTTTGACAAAGCTTCAAAGCATATACAGTGCATTCAAATAAATTAAGTCTTTAAATAGCTGATATTCAATTCCTGTTTGAAAGTTGTAGCTTTAGAAGGAGCTGGGGGTGGCGATGGCAGACAGAGAGCTCTGGTCTGGGCTGGTCCATGAAATCACAAAGAGTCGGAAGCAACTGAACAAATAAACAACAACAAAGCTTTAGAATATTTCACCAGAAAAGAACTGAAATGGATAGGGCAGCCTAATAGTTCCAGCTTATTGTCCCTGACAATTTTGATATACAATAAACATTCAGTTAACTTGAACTCAACCAATTTGAACTATTAAGCAACTGGCAAAAAATAAAAATAAAAATCTAATAAAACAATTGTTAGCAGGAATATGACTTTTAAGTGTGCATGTGTTCTTTTTAAGGTACTTGAAGTTAAAAAAAATATGTCAGGGAAGCTTGGAAGTCATTTGCACTTGGCTATGAGGGATTGCCTATGATTAGGGAAGTTCATTAAGCTGAAAAGTTTATTGATGGCAATTTAACTAAAATTGCATGATAACATCACAAAGCTTTTTTTAAAAAAAAACAGTGAAACTGTGTTACATTAAGTTTATTTCTTGTAATTTGCTTTTTATTATTGAATTTCAAAGTTAATATCAAGTAAGTGTATGATATAGTATGGGGTACAATACTAATTAGGCTTATTTTTAATGGTAACTCTCGAGCAATCAGAAATCTCTATGGATGGCTATTAACTGAAGAATCTATGGTAATACTGATGTTAAAGACTAGGCATGTGCATTCCATTAAAAAAATGGTTCAATACAGGCTTCTAAAGTAGGGGGCGCTGGCACTTCGTTTCTGAAACTACTTCCAAAATTTGCCCCAAAAAGTTTTGAAACTTAACGAATATTCGGAATATTTAAAATTAATTTGTTAATGGTGGTCGAGCATGTGCAGTGGCCAAAAACAGCACTGGGGAGAAGTTTCAGGACTCTCCTGGCCTCATTTTTTGAGCTATCCTCTTAAAACTTGGGACAGTGGTAGAACACATTTTATACTGCCAGCTCACCAAAATTCAGAATGCTTCCCTTATCCTCTAATTTTTGGAGAATTTTCATAACTTTTACAATAAACCAATTTTTAATAATTGCAGAAATCTGTTCCTGCTTTGAAAGCCTTATCTCCTGGAAAGTCATTGTTCTACTACAGAAACTTTGCTTTTGTGGCTGAAACTTTGTTAAATTGGAGGACATTTTCCCAGGAAACCATAATGTGCTATTATAGCACCATGTCCCTTGTGCAAAGACAAAGTTCAGGCAGTGTCATAAAATCTTGCCATGTTTCTATGACAGAACCAATTAGGAAATGACATTTATCACCCAGGAACAGAAGTCATAGTACCCCATCAAATCACTCCTGACAGATGGCCATCAGCCTCTGAATAAGGAAATCTGTTACTGGTTTGAAACTGTTTCATTGGATTTTCTGGGGCTGAGAGTGTGTGACTTGCCAGTGGGTTTCCATGGCTGAGTGGGGAATGAAGCCAGAATCATAATCCAACTCTCAAAACACTACACTACACCATGCTGTCCCAAAAGGAGCCCCTCTGTTTCTTCCTATGAGGCTTAATACCTCAGCCTTTTGTTTTTTATGAATGCTCCCATGAGAAAATGTATTAAGGATGCGGGTGAACTACAACTCCCAAAAGTCTTGGGTCAACCCTCCCAAAACTCCCCCAGGATTCACAGCTGGCCATATTGGGTTTGTGTGCCAAGTTTGGTCCAGATCAATCATTTTTCTTCTTATTCCAGATTATATGGCAGTGGGGATTCATATAATCCAGTTTAAATCAGATAATCTGGCATCAGATCCTGGGATATAGGGCAGTGTAGATCTTCAACAGTCTATCCCAGGATCTGATCCCAGATTGTCTGCTTTGAACTGGATTATATGTCCACACTGCCAGATAATCTGGGATAAGAAAATATTCTAGGAGTGGATTTCTTCCGATGGGGCTTAGCCTGCTTCTAACCAGGAGGGGAGGGAACGTGCTCAGGAGTGGGGTTTATGTCACATACACACAAATATAGAGCAAATTTTAAAAGGAAAAAAAACCCATAGATTTAAAATGCAACCTTTTTCCTTCCCAGAATGATATTATTAATATTATATACATTTTAGCTTTCCCCGCGCATTTCCAATTTTCCTCTCCCCCTGAAGTGGAAAGTCAGTCACCAACCTTGGTGGAGAGTTCTAGTTTGGGGTTTTGCCAGCACAAAACTGGAGTGAAGTGATCTGGATCATGGATTGGGATTGATCCCGCCTCCTTTTCCCCCTTTCCTCACTTAAAGCTTCTGGCAAAAGCAGGAGGGAAGGCTGCGAAGGGGAAGAGCAAGTGGTTTGCAAAGGAGATCCTGCAATGCCCTTTGCAGACGAGACTCTTGCAACCCGTTTAAGAGGCCCATAGAAAGCAACCACTCCAGGACGGGGAAAGGGGAAAGGGATTTCTCTTCTGAATAGCAACTGCACCCAGCCACCAATGCCCTTTGCTCTTGCAACCCAGTTTAAGAGGCCCATAGAAAGCAACCACTCCAGACGGGGAAAGACAAACGAGACTCCCTCCCTTCTGCGATTGGCCACAGGGAGGCAAGGCAAGCCCAGGCTAGCTTGCACTTCCCTCAAACCAAGTTTGGATGCTTTAAAAATGCATGGCTTGTTGGCTTAAGTACCGAAAAACAAACAACGCCATTAGAGAAATTGGCTATCCTGGTTCGATATCGTGGGATACACACGATGGGGTTACTTTACTTACTTAGGCGATCCCTCATAGTTCAAGGACGATAGTCTTCCATCCTTGGTGTCTTGGGGGTGGGTTCTTAGGTGGCTGAAGAGACCTATTCTTGACCTGCATATTCTCCTGCAGTGAGGACATCGGTTTCCAAGTGGAAGGCGGTCCCAGTCGGGGTTAGCTTGACGGGTCTTCCTCTTGGCACGTTTCTCCCTTAAGCCCTCCGTTCGTGCCTCTTCGAACTCCGCAGCACTGCTGGTTACAGCTGACCTCCAATTAGAGCGCTCAAGGGCCAGGGCTTCCCAGTTCTCAGTGTCTATGCCACAGTTTTTAAGGTTGACTTTGAGCCCATCTTTAAATCTCTTTTCCTGCCCACCAACATTCCGTTTCCCATTCTTGAGTTCGGAGTAGAGGAGAAGCTTTGGGAGACGGTGATCGGGCATTCGGACAACGTGGCCAGTCCAGCGGAGTTGATGGCGTAGGAGCATTGCTTCAATGCTGGTGGTCTTTGCTTCTTCCAGCACGCTGACATTTGTCCGCCTGTCTTCCCAAGAGATTTGCAGGATTTTCCTGAGGCAACGCTGATGGAAACGTTCCAGGAGTTTGGTGTGATATCTGTATACCGTCCACGTTTCGCAGGCATAGAGCAGGGTTGGGAGGACAATGGCTTTATAAACAAGCACCTTGGTCTCTCTACGGATGTCCCGGTCATCAAACACTCTCTGCTTCATACGGAAAAATGCTGCACTCGCAGAGCTCAGGCGGTGTTGTATTTCAGTGTCGATGTTGACTTTTGTGGAGAGATGGCTGCCAAGGTAGCGGAAATGGTCAACATTTTCTAATGTTATACCGTTAATCTGTATTCCTGGCTTTGCAGAGGGATTAGCTGGTGCCTGTTGGAAGAGCACTTTGGTTTTCTCGATGTTCAGTGAGAGGCCGAGCTTCTCGTATGCTTCTGCGAAGGTGTTTAGAGTGGCTTGTAGGTCTTCTTCTGAATGCGCACAGACTACGTTGTCATCAGCATATTGGAGTTCTATAACAGATGTTGTGGTGACCTTGGTTTTGGCTCTCAGTCTGCTGAGGTTAAATAGCTTGCCATCTGTCCAATAGATGATTTCCACTCCGGTGGGAAGCTTCCCATCAACAAGGTGAAGTATCATAGCGATGAAGATGGAAAATAAGGTAGGGGCAATAACACATCCCTGCTTGACACCTGATTCCACCTTAAATGGGTCACTTTGGGAGCCGTTGCTGTCCAAGACTGTTGCCATCATGTCATCATGGAGGAGCCGCAGGATATTCACAAATTTGTCAGAGCACCCGATTTTTTGGAGGATGGTCCAGAGAGCGCTGCGATTCACTGTGTCGAATGCCTTTGCAAGGTCAATGAATGCCATGTACAGAGGTTGGTTTTGTTCCCTGCATTTTTCTTGGAGCTGTCGAGCAGTGAAGATCATGTCCACTGTTCCTCTGGAGGGGGGGAAGCCATTCTGGGATTCTGGGAGGGTGTCTTCTGAGACAGGGAGAAGGCGGTTTGCAAGGATTCTTGCAAGGATTTTTCCGGTGGAGGTTAGAAGGGAGATACCACGATAGTTCCCGCAGTCTGTTCTGTCCCCTTTCTTGAAAAGGGTGATGATGGTGGCATCCTTGAAGTCAGCTGGGATTTTCTCGGTCATCCACACCTTTTCAATGAGCTGGTGGAGTTGTTGTATCAGCTCAGGTCCACCCTCTTTGAAGATTTCAGCAGGAATCCCATCAGGTCCGCTGGCTTTGTTGTTTTTTTGTTGGCTGATGGCATTGCTGACTTCTTCCAAACTAGGCAGTGCTGCAAGCTCATCCCTGGTTTGTTGTTGCGGGATTTGTGAGAGGGTCTCTTCGGCCACATTGGAGCTGCGATTCAGCAGGTTCTGGTAGTGCTCTTTCCAACGTAGTGCAATTGATGTTTTGTCCTTCAGAATTTTGGTTCCATCTAATGAGCGTAGGGGCTGTATGCCATGGTTTCTTGGTCCATAAATGATCTTTGTGGCTTTGAAAAATCCCTGAGCGATAACCCACTTTGAAACATGGTTAACTTAGGGCCCTTCCCATCTCAAATGGACCTCCAGTGAATTTGTAGCACTTTATCTGTTATCTGAGTTTACATCTTTGACAAAGTGCACTTTAGCTAGTCTATTACTTAACTTTTCTGTTTTTAATTCCATGTTTTATCAAGTGTGTTTTTATTTTATAATTTTATAACTGGTGTATGTTTTTGTTTACTGATGTATTGTTTATTGTCACTGTTTTTATCTGATACTATTTGTGAGCCTCCTCGAGTCCCCTTCGGGGGAGATGGAGGCGGGGTATTAAAAATATTATTATTATTATTATTATTATTATTATTATTATTATTATTATTAATATTATTAAAAGTGACAAAACAAATGAATTGGGTCTGACATATGAACAATTCGACTTTTTTGCCCTACCCTATTAAAGACTTATCCTATCATTTCCAGGAGGAAAATGTCACTTAAAACTTTATGGTATGTATTATGTATTGAGTTTGAAGCAAATTTACAACTGAACTAAGCAGTCCCATTTGGTTCAATTTCCATTCGTTCTGAAGTAAAAGAAAAAAAGATATGTGGCCAAGATCCTGCACCAAGATTTGGAGATATATAGACAGAGCTGAGTCCACGTAGATTCTGATGCTACTCCCTCAGAACCTACCTATTAAGCAATGCAGTCCTGCCCATATGATTTCCATGTTGCTAGAAAGCAGGAGAATAAGCAGAGACACTTCCAGCTCTTTTCCAATAGGGCCCCACAGATGCCTGTGGTAGTACAAACAATTGAATAAAAAGTTCTGAAGATGTTTTATCTCATCTCTTTGCTCTCCAGTAACATAGAAGAAGTAGTATTAGCTGTGTGTGTGTACTGCGGGGGGGGGGGGGGGGGTACATTGCTTAAAAGTAGTTTAGGAAAATATTTTGTCCTCGTGTACTGTAATGACAGAAGTCAGACTGTTGTCATAATAGCCCCTTCTACACTGGCATATTCTATACAATGAATTTAAGCATTTTGACAACACCTTAACTTCCACTACGCAATGCTATGCAATCCTGGGAGTGTAGTTTGGGCAGAAACCAGTATTCTTTGGCAGAGAAAGCTAAAGATTTTGAAAAGCTACAACTCCATGCTTACGATAAACATGACTCCCTTCAAAAGCCTTCCCTTGCCACAGGCTTCACCTTGTGACCTTGGTTTGTATGATTATTTGTCCAAAAATGGTCAGAAAGCTTTAGACCTCGACACTTCTTTCCTGTATTTGATTTATGCATTTAGTGTTAGTGTTGGCCTAAAGGCACCAGATCCCAGTGATCTTGAAGGCTGGGCATGTTCATCTCTGGCTAGTGCTTGGATAGGAGACCACCAACAAATACCAGGTACTGTAGGCTATATTTCAGAAGAAGGAACTGGCAAAACCACCTCTGATTATTCCTTGCTTATGACGTTCATTGGGTTCCCATATGTCTATAGGCATCTTGAAGGCACATGCATACACATTTAATATTAATTTATTTGGACATTATTGTGATGAATAGACTCCTCAGTTATAAATAATAATCAATGAAATACAAATAAAGGTTAAAAGGTAATGGATAAATTAGGCACTTGGTCAAATTCAAACCATTTGTTTAGCTATTTTATATAAATTTTTACAAACACATATTTTTAAAATATGTATTGTTCTAAAATGCCTTTGCCTAATGAAATGTCAACAGACATATGTTACCATTGGTAATTGCATATAGACTTCATTTATAATATGTAGTAATTGGAATGTTTTTCTTATAGCACAGGTAATTTGCAACCACAATTGTTGCAACATGGCATTTGCATATTCATGCAAATTGCAAGTGTTTCAAAACATTCCTGTAGAAACTGTTAGTGTTTTCGAAACATGTTCTCATTGTCTAGAGCTGAAACAATAGGTGCTTGAGTAGAGTTAATGATTCTGAATTCAAATGAGAATATAACCATGTCATATTCTCTGACAGTCTGTCAGTGATATGTCCTTGAAACTCTGTGAAGGCTGATATGTTTGTGGCAGAATACTCACAAATAATACTAGTATCTAATATAGTAGTAGAATAATTCATTTGTTTGAGCTGCTCAGTCTGTTGCAGTATTATGCAACTGTCAGCTAATGCTCAAATGAATTTCTCTTACAAACAGTATTCTTCCCTAACCCAATATAGAGATCCTTGGTTTTTTCTGGTGGTCTCCTGTCCATGATCTAAGAAGGGCCAACCTATCTTGCTTATGAAATCAGATAGAACCAAATATTGAGTGTTCAAGGTAATATAGATTTTTGCATTTCACCCTTTCTTGGTAACCTAATTTGACCTTCTCTGAATCAACAAAACCAGGGTGTTTTCTGTAACACGGGATGAGAATTTGATCTGAATTCCATGCTAGAATTTTCTGTTCATTCCAGTTGTCAGCATTTTTGTCCATGTTTGGCAATTTTCCCTCAACTAGCATTGAAATTGAATTTAAAAGTTATTCCTCAGGGAAAAGCTAAAAGACAGGGATGAGGAATTTGCAGCCCATCATATATTTCAGACTACAATTCCCATCAACCCAGCTAAAAATGGATAGGACTTATCCAGAAGGCCACAGTTTCCTCACTTCTGTTTTGAAAGAATGGCTAAATGATTTCCCTCTTCTGATAAACACAGAATTATTTCAATACTCATGACAGGTGATATTTATTTATTATTTATTTACTATATTTACAACCAGTGTTCTTCATAAACAAAGTAAAGCCATGCATCAGCCCCGGATATGAGGATGAGAGGAAATGACAAGTAGTAGATGTAACAGGGGTGCTGTGCACGTAAGGAATAATGTAGGAAGGAGCCCCTTCCCCTTCCATAGAAAACGGAGTGAGAAAGAAAAGGCACCGGAATAGGGAAGTGATGAGAGAGGACCATAGAAGCAGAAAACTACATAGAAGCAATAGAACTTACAGAGTCTATGGAAACAGGAAGTCAACATAGATCTATAAATGGGAAGTGATGACGAGACTGGAAGGAGGTGCTGGGGATTATAGAGCTAAAAAGCCATAGACTGATAGCGACATTGACATGGAGAGATACTCGAGTGGAAATAAAGGGCAGCGGCAAGGGGAGAGAGAGACAATTAGGAGGAAATGAAACATTATCCAGGGAGACATCGGGATCAGGACGAGAACGAGGAAGATGAAAGAAGACCAGGATGGAACAGAAAGTGGACCACGAATGATGAGAGGACCGGGAAAGAGGATTGCAGTGAGGAAACCAGGAAGAGGAGGATGACAAGAGGATCAGAAGGTGGACTGTGGAAAGAGAACAAGGCAGATGAGTGTCAAGAGAACATCCAAACAAGGAAGGATCATTCAGAGGGAAGAAGAGTGCTAAGAAAGTACAGAGTAGAAACTAATAAGACTGGATCAAATCAAATATAAAATAATGTCTACATTTAGATTCAAGATGGATAAGGACAATAAAGATATAAAAGGGACACAAAGAAGATTTTCATTATCAGACGATATTAGCCTTAGGGATGTCATGAAGGAGATGAAAGAATTGACGAAAGAAATTCAGAAAATGGCTGAAAAACAAGATGCATACCAGAAAGTGTTCCAAGACCAGATGTTAACTATGAAGAATGAGATCTCTGAGGAATTAGGAGATATGAAGAAAGAAATCAACAATGTACAACAGGAAATCCTAGAAATTAAAATGGACAAACAAAAACAAGACAAAATTCAAACTGAAATCCAAACTAAGATGGGAGATCTGGCAAGTAAAAACCAAAAAAATAGAGATGAAACAGGAATTGATGGAGCAAAACATTTTAGAATATCAATTAAGATTCAGAAACATAGTAGAAGATAGTAAAGAGAATATAAGGGAAATAATTGTTAATCTAACAGCCAAACTGACACAGACCACCTATGAAGACATGGACAGAGAGATCGAAATAAGGTTTCAAGAGATGTCATAGTTCATTTTACCAAGAAAGGAACCAGAGACGACATTTTAAAAGAAAACAGCAAACAACCCACTTATTATAAAGATAAAAATAGCTATTCTCAAGGAAATTCCATCATCAATTTTGATTAAAAGAAGAAAATATATGTTCCTAACAGAAGAATTGAAAAAAAATGCAAATTAGATTACGCTGGGAAAGCACGGAAGGCATAACGGTGACCTATAAAGAAAAGAAATTCTGGCTTATGACTGAAGAAAAAGCCAGAGATTTTTACAAAAGATTGAAGAAAAGACACTGAAGGCGCAGTCCCAAAAGTAAAGAAAGACAAGAAAGATTAAAAGAGACCCAGAGAAGAATCTCCAGAAATGGAAGATCAATTAGAGGGTAAGGAATCCCCTGACTTGGACGATGGAGAAGAAGAGATGGAGGAGCAGGAAATATAATAACCATGATGGAGACTTAAATTAGATGTCAAATTAGATATCAAAAAATGAAATTATGACATTGTGGCACTACAAGAAACGCACATAGCACAAAAACACGCGAGTTTTCAACAATGCAGACCACATCGTCTGCATATACTCTCCATTTAAATTTATGATTCCTTATTTTCAATCCTTCCAAGATTTGTTCTTCATTTATGTCTATTACCAAAGTTTCCATAATTAGAATGAACAGTAACGGCGATAGTGGACACCCCTGTCTCGTTCCTCGGTTGATTTGGATAGGTTTTTTGCATTCTTGTCCATTTATTACTAATGTTGCTTCTTGGTTGGAGTAGATGGTTTCTATCGCATTTTTAAATTTGTATCCTATATCCAATTCTTTCAACAACAATTTTAGATAGTCCCAATTAATTTTGTCAAATGCCTTGTCGGCGTCTATAAATAATAAGGCCAGTTGTTTTTCATTATGTTTTTTGTAATCATGTTAATTAAAATTCTGATGTTATCTTTGATTTGCCTATTGAGTAAGAAGCCTGCTTGTTCCTCAGAAATCCAGATTCTTAAAAAACTTTTAAATCTGTCAGCCATTATTGTTGCGAAGATTTTGCAATCATTGTTTAATAAAGAAATTGGCCGATAATTTTTAATTTCTGTTGGGTCCGTGTCTTCTTTATGGATTAAATTTATATTGGCTTTTCCCCATGACTTTGGAATTTCTTTATTTTCTAGAATATTATTTAAGATTTCTTTTAGCAGGGGGCCTAATTCATTTTTGAAAGTTTTGTAAACGATGGCGGTGTATCCATCAGGACCTGGTGCCTTATTGTTTTAGAGTTTGCTAATGGCATTATCAATATCGAACATTGTTATTGGGCCATTAAATATTTCTCTTTGTTTTTCTGTTAGTCTTGGTAATTTCAGTTGATAGAGGTATTGTGTTATTGATTCTTTGGATATTACTTCTTTTCGGTATAGCTCTTTGTAAAATTGTATGAATTGGTCTGTATTTTTTTTCCCTCCAGGTATACTTTTCCATCTTTCTGTATCTTAGTAATGAAATGCTTTTGCTTTTTATCTCTTATTCTCTTAACCAACCATTTTCCAATCTTATTTGCATTTTGAAAGTGGTTTTGTCTGATGAATTTAATCTGTTTTTCTATTTCTTCTGTTTGTAGTATTTGTAACTTTTTTTTAGTATTTCCAAATCAGTGGCGACTTTCTTATTAAGGAGGTCCTTTTTTTTGAACTTCCTCTTTTTTGTCTATGTTTTCTAAGATTTCTTTAATTTCTTTGTTTCTATTTTTGTTTTTTATCATATTCTGTTGTATGAGGTAACCCCTCATTACAACTTTCATTGACTCCCACTGTGTGGCTTTGGATATTTCTGGTCCCTTATTTATTTCCAAGTATTCTTTTAATAATTTTCTGTTCAGTTCAACATCTTTCTCTTTTTTCAATAGATGCTCTTGCAGTCGCCATCTAAGTTGTTTTGTCTTCCCTTTTATTGTTAATTCTAACGCACAGTGGTCTCAGAGAATTCTAGGTAAAATTTTTATGTTTTTTAATCTTGTTGTTAAACTATTTGATGCCCACACCATGTCGATGCATGACCACGATTTGTGTTGACTGGAGAGAAATGTAAAATCCCTCTGATGTTCCCTCTGAATTGTGGAATCTCCATGTGTCTTTTAAATTTAGTTCTTCCAAATAGAATAAAAATTGTTTCGGGACTTGGCTAGAGTCAGACTTCCCTTTTTTCCGCATTGTTCTTCCATCTGTTTTGTCTTTATTTGGTCAACCACTCCATTGTAGTCGCCTAATAATATGAGGTCATCGTATTCTTGTTGGTCTATTTTGTTTTTCAGTTCTTTTTTAAAAAAAATTATCTTTGGGCCATTTGGGCAATAGCTATTACATATTAGTATTTTTTTATTGTTTATTTCTATTAATACGCCTATGAATCTCCCTTGGTTGTCTTTGAAAGCTTGTTTTGCGTTAATCCATTATTTAACATATAGCACTACACCACTTTTTTTTCGTTGGCAGAAGAGTAAAATTCCTTCCCAAGTCTTTCTTGTGTTAGATATTTAGCATGTTTATTTGCAATATGTGTTTCTTGTAACACAGTCAGGTCGGGATTTTTTTTGCTTTAGGTAGTTGAAAAGTCTCTTCCTCTTATTTGGGGAGTTTATCCCATTGATGCTGTTTGAGTAGATTCTAATTTCCTTTTCTACTAAAACTTATTATTGCATCTCTTGTTGTTTTATTTCTTTTGGAGTACCCTGTTGTCACCCTGTATGTCCTGTCTAGCTCCTCGTCTATTGCCTCAGCACTGGTATCTAATAATTCAGTTAGGAGATCCATTATTAGTTGCATTAGGTCTTCATTTGCAGATTCTTCTACATTCCTGATGCTTAATTGATATTCTAGCTCTCTATTTTCCAACAATTCAGCTTGTAATTGAGCTTTTTGGTTTTGTTGTTCTAATTTTCCCATTTTGTATTCCAATTTGTCTTGTGTTTTAGCCATTTTTTTGTTCTCCTTTTTCACAGTTTCCAATTCTTGTTTCATCAATTTCATTTCTTCTTTTATTTCCTGTTTTAAACTTTGGATTTCCTCCTGTAGGGTTTTGTGTTGCATGTCCTACTTTTGTGAGATTTTTTTGAATCTCCAATAGAATATCCTTGAATCCTAGAGACTCCTCTGGTAGGGAGTCTCTTTTGGTTTGAAGTCTAGGATTTTGCATTGTTTTCGCTTTGGCACTATGCATTTTGGTGACCCTGATATGTATATATAATTTCTAATATAGATATTTGCCTTTACTCCTTATGTTAATTGCCACTATGATATGTAGGGATTGTTATTTTATTTATTCAGTTTTGGTGGAGTTGAGTCCTTTCTTTATCCTTATATCCTTATATTTAATGGTTGTGAACTGTTTTGGTGGTGTTGTGGTGATGTTTCTGTAAGATTGTTACCTCTTGATCTTTGAAAACTGTTCTGTATAGCTATTATAGCTACTATACTTATTATACTTAATTAGATTAAATTTAATAGATTAATTAGTTGAGTTGGTTAAGTTGAAGGGTTTGGCTTGGGTGTAATTAAGTTAATTGATTAGTGGATTTATAGATAGCTTGAATTTTTAAAAAAATTGAATTGGTTGATTTAATTCATTTGAGTATATATCCAGGTATACTTGTGACCAAAATATGCATATATGATATGTGGTATGAATGGAAGAATGAGTGAGTTAGTACATTTGAAGACACCAGTATGAAGACTAATGCCTGCAAACCATTAACTATCTGCTCAGGAATTGTAATTAAAACCTGCTAACGAGACCTGAAATAGTTGACCTGCCCGGCAAACTGTGATAAGAACTGTGACAGATAAGAGAAATGTTTACATCTGTTAACCTCTGTCAACATTTACTAACTTGATGAACTTTTGGGGCAGAGCTGCATGTGTTTGCTAACACCAGTCAAGAGAAATCAACATCTGGTCCAGGAAACTGAGGATAATCCAGGATGGAAGACGTCTATCACTCATTTACAACTTTGGTACAACATCATCAGCAAAATATTGCTATAAAAGTGACCTTATGACAGTCCAGAAGGTGTGACAGACAGCGACGCTGTTCACCCGCCATGCTCAGTGGAGATGGTGTACTTGGGAGTGGCAGATCTGCTATGGGAAAGCAGGATTCTGTTCACTTTTTGGGGCCTCTTTTTCTCATGGGAAGAGAAAAGAGTGCATTTTGAAGTCATGGTCTTTTTGAAGTTTTGGCGTTTTGGCGTTTTGGAACTATGTCTTGGCAGGCAGCAGTGGAAGCTGGGTCTGGCCTAAGCAGGTGCTTCTCCAAGAAGGGAGAAAGAATATGGTAATATTTGTGTGCATGAAGATGGATGCATGTTGTGTGTGAATGAAGAATGAAAATGTAACCCCCCCCCCTTGTTTGTTTCTTAGCCAATGTAACTGTAGGTTGTTTGTGAATCCATTGTAGTTGCATAGAATCTGTATGTTTGTATGTCTAAATGTTGTTCTTTGTTGTTTTGTAAAAGTTCTGCTATACCTCTCGGACTGAAACTGCAATAAAAAGAACTTATGCTTTAAAGTTATTGAAAAGTTATTCATAACATTTTTGGTGTCAGAAGTGGGATATTCTGTTCAGTCTGAGCAGGATGTTTTAACTTTTGTTGTAAAAGTCTTCGTGACATATTTGTCTCTTGAGGTATACTGTCTCTCTCTGAATCAGCTTCTCAGTTTTCTCCACTCTGTATCTCCTTGTAGCTCTAGAAATCCTTTCTCCCTTCTTCAGATCCTTCTCAGTTTCTGTCTCCGCACATTCTCATCTAGATTCCAAATCCTTTGAGAGATTCATGATTGTCTCCCTCTCTCACCACCATCCTCTTCTCCTTCATCCTCTGCTCCTTCTCTCCTTTCCCGTGATTCCCTTTTTTTCCTTATTTGCTGCTGTTTTTCTCCCCGGTTCTCTCTGTTCTCATCCTTCAGTCCTCCCAGCCTCCAGTCTTCCCTTCCTCTCTCCCTTGCACTCTTGGCTGTAATTTCTGTTTCCGGTCTGTCTTGCCTCCACTCTCACTGGTAGATTTTGTTTATAGAGAAGGGAGCCTTGTAGACACAACAATCCTTCAAGGTCACAATAATGGCTAACTTGCAAGGAAGGGGGGCAGGGGATGGAGGGGTTTTGCTTCTTTCTTGAAGTTACAGTTTGACCCTCCAAATCCGTCTGGTCTCACAGCAATTTAAAGGGCAGCTCTGCACTTTTCTTTCCCCTCTAACACCCTCTCTCTAATTCCTTTTACCACCCTCCGTGCACTCCCTTATCTTACCGGGTCTTCGCTGAAGCCGAAGCCTTTGATCTGACACGGTTGGTTTATACTCTTCATCAATCTTTAGAAAAAACTGGTCTCTCACCCTTAGGAGGTAAGATGCTTTGTGGAGAGTTCTTTCTTCGTATTGTTTCTTTTGTTTATGGGTTAGTGGCCGGTGGACGTGTTGGAACTGATTGGCTCCAGCCTTGTGGATTTGGATTGCCCCTCTTCACACACTGTTGCCGGGCATCTTGGGGACGTCTCCTTGAGGGAGGCACCCCTCTTGACACTATTGGCCAGTCGTGCAGTGAGAGTAGCACGTCCTGGGCCTCAATCCGCCTCACAGAGTAGGGGGTAACCACTTCCCCTAATCCAAAATCCTTGGCAGTCCCCTCAGATCCCTGAGAGTACACGTCGTCCACCATGCGGACACCAACTGGAAGTCCCCTTGGACCGGTTCTTAAACACGCTTCATGTATTCCAAGTAGACTGAAACATACATATCTGCCTTGATATTCTGGGTTATATGGCTGTGTGGAAGGACCCTCGGGGCTCTTCCACACAGCCATATAACCCAGAATATCAAGGCAGAATAACCCCCAATATCTGCTTTGAACTGGGTTATCTGAGTCCACACTGCCATATAATCCAGTTCAAAGCAGATAATGTGGATTATCTGCCTTGATATTCTGGATTATATGGCTGTGTGGAAGGATCGCTTTTTCTGTTGATTTGTTGTAAAACATGATGTTTTGGTGCTTAATTTGTAAAATCATAATGTAATTTGATGTTTAATGGGCTTTTCCTTAATCCCTCCTTATTATCCAACATTTTTGCTTATTTATTATTTATTTATTACAGTATTTGTATCCTGCCCTTCTTCCCCAATAGGGGACTCAGGGCGGCTTACAATAAAAGCACATATATAAAGATAATACAGTAGATTTCAATCAATTAAAATTAAATACATTAGACATTCATAAAAATACACATATAAATATACAATTAACGCATTTCGAGTCTAAAAAACTGGGTCTGTCATTGAGTTCTAAAGCACATAGTAGTAATTGATGCTGCTGTTATTGTTCGAAGGCCTGGTCCCACAACCAGGTCTTAACCTTTCTGCTTATCCAACACTTTTATTTTTCAGTGATTGGTATGGGGGGGGGGGGGGACAAAATTCTGTTCACTTACACTTGAAAATTACCTAGGGCCGGTCCTAGGAGATAGGGTGGTATATAAATAAAGTTTCATTATTATTATATCTTATAAAGCAATAAGTAACATCATTAATTAAAAATCAATAGACATATAAATATAAATTAAAATCATAATATGCTGGATGGAGATTTATAGGAGTACTAGTATTGAATTGGCAATTCCAATCCTATACAGTTAAACTCTTCATAATACTCCTGCTGCCAAGAACATCTTACACTAACACACTCTGCACTCTTTTCAATAGAACCAAGGACTTCAATATATTTACAACCACAATTTTCCCATTACAGGAAACATTTGTTCCCACTGGGAGCCATGCATTTGTTATATCATTCATTAAGACATGTTAACTAATTGTCTTCTTTCTTCTGCAGTTAATTAAATTAAATTAAGTCAATTATACTTTTTGCAGACTTTTCTTCAGCCTAAATTAAGTGGAGAATGCAAGTTATTTAGATGTTAAAAATAAAAATCCTAATAAGAAATTGACACATTACCTGGAAGGTAATGTAAAACATAATTATTGCAGAATGAAATCATTTCAAAATCATAATTACATAAAGACAATTCTCTCTATTTTGGGAAGGGGAACTCCCCTGGAACATTCCAAGAAAGGATTCTGCCTGGGGGAGGAGCTGTTTCAGTGAGAGATACACTGAATTGAACAACTTGAGTGGAATGGCCTATGAGTGTAAGTTCAAAAGGGGAAATAAATCCCAGAGAGAGTTATGTATCCCTCTATGATATACTGGTCCACTCATTTCATAATGGGAAAAAGTAAGCCCATCATGCCAACAGGTGTAGAAGCACCCTTAAATTGCTTGCCTTCCTATTGTACATCTTCCAGCTGTATCCATAAACAAATCACGGAAATTTCAATATTGCCTGAATGTTACATTTGGAATATGTAAATGCATGTCAATTTCACAGTGTTGGTGCATAGACTCCTAATTCTGTGAATTTAAAAAGAGAACCAATAGATATTACAGCAAAAATCCAAATCAACCTCTTTTTAAAATCTGTGTTTTTGGTTATTTTGTTAAATTTTTATAACAATGGTTGTCACTGTGATGCAAAAAAAAAAAGTCTAGGCATGCAGAAAACTTTTTTTTTTTACAAAACCTACTCTTTCCAGACAACATGCTATCTTATGAGAAAAAGGAATATTTGACGTAAAGATTTTTTCCTCTAAGAAGGAAACAAATAGCAAGCTTTTAGTCTCACAAGACTTTAGATTCCTTCTAGCTCTTTGTCTTTGTTTCTTCTTATACAAAGCTGCAATACATCCATCTTTCTTTGACATGTGGCACAAAAGTGTTCAACAACCATCAGGCATTTTATTTTCTACTGAAATGGCTCTCTGTTTTCTTTCTCTGAAGAATAAAGAGATGCCATTGTAAAAAAAGAACAGCAGGTCAGTGAAAGTGAAAGTAGCAACCAATTCATGTCTGAGCTTTCTCTAAATCACAATCGTATAGAGGTTTTGCTGTTTACAGTAGACTGAACACTGCTGCAGATTAGAGCATAGTTGAATAGATGGCAGGAGGCATTTTATGGCACATAAAGACTGCATAGATCTTAATCTAAGAGCTACCGACTTAAGTACTGTATGCTGCCATTACTGCCTCACATACAGGTCCTGTTTCAAAAATGCTATTTAGCATCATTATAAAAAAACTGCACTATAAATTGAGGCAACTACCGATTTCAGCCAAACATGTTTGGGAAGAATAATGTGTCAGTAGAAAGTCTGAGTAAACATGAACAAATTTGGTATTTGAGTTATATATGTAAATTGTGATTATGATTTTGAAAAATTGGAGGTTTTCATTGGTGATGAAAAAGGATGGGCAACACATAGCTAATAGTTTATTGACTGCATAATCTTATTTTTGCGCTTGGCAACATCACGTGCAGAACTCCACTGGAACTCCCCTATAGATGATATAATGTCTCAATCATAAAATTCTCTCACCAAAATAGAGGACTGGAGATAAAGCAAGCAAGCTTGGGTGGCTTTCTGTATCAAACATTTGTTTTGACTTGTTTTCTGTGACTAGACAAACAAATGCTGGTTCCCACTTTAACAATTTTTAGGAAGGAACTGAAAAAATGGCTGTGAAGACAGGTGCTTGAAAACGTCTAACCATAATTTTAACCATTGGATTTAAATGGAATTTTAATTAACCCTAGTGCTCAAACTAGTAGGGTTGTCCGATCGATGGAAAAATTGTTTCAATTCTCGTTTCTAAAGTAGGGGGTGCCGGCTCTTCCTTGTAGAAATTATTTCTAAATGTTTCACCCAAAATTTTTGGATATTTACGAAATTTCGTAATGTTTCTAAAATGTTTCTAAAATGGCGGACGCGCATGCGCAATCGCCAAAAAACAGGAAAACGGGGGGGACTTTTCTGGGGGTCTCCCGCCCTCATTTCTTGAGCTATTCTCATCAAATTTGGTACAGTGGGAAAACACATTCCACACTCTTTGCTCAACAAATTGCAGAATGTTTCCTGTCTCCTATGATTTTTGGCAAATTTTTATAACTTTTTATAATATACTATTTTTTTATGTTTTAAGAAACCTGTTCCTGTTTTGAAAGTCTTACTTCCTGTTCAATTGGGTTCTTCACTGTGAAAGTCCCTCTTTTCTATTTGTGTATATTTGTTGCTGTGGCCGGAAATCAGCGAAAATGGTGGTCATTTGCGGAAACTGGAAACCCCCCGCTCCTATCTAAAAATAAGGTGGTGATATTTCAGCTTCCTAAGACATGGGAGCTCATGTCCCACTCCCTTGTGACCTGAGCCCCACACCACACACCCTGCCCCTATCTAATAAAAAGCGATGGCTGGGTTTTTTTTTTTTTTGTGCAACAAGGAAAAGGGGTGCTCACTGCTCGGGTCTCACTGCCCCGCCATTGGGAAGGCTGAAGTCTTTTCTCTGGCACCACTTCACGGTCCATTCCCAACAGTCTTCCTTGGCTGTGTGCAGGCACTGCAGGATGCACATTAGCAGGGGTAAAGACCTCAGGCATTTGTCCACCACTGGCTTGCGGTACCACATGAAGAGACATCATCCTTCAATTCCCTTGGGAGGGGGATCCCTTAGCCCCGCTAGCAGCACCCTGAGCTCTCCTTCTTCTCCGTTACGGTCTGCTGGGAGAGGGTCTCAATTAACCCTGGACCATTGAGGCCATTCCACTGGAAGGAAGAGAACAGGGGGAACGGCACCCACCGTTGAGCAGATCACTCAGCGTCTGGGAGAGATGCTGGCTCTCGACCACCATCCCTTCAGAATGGTAGAGCAAGAAGGCTTTGTGCGGTTCGTGGAACTGCTGTGTCCACAATACAAAATCCCATCGCGACAAGCCTTTTCAAGGACAGTGATACCGGGGTTGTACGAGGCCTGCAAGGTACGCGTAGAGGCAATGTTGCGGAGCGCCCTTGGGGGGCACATCCATTACACATCTGACATTTGGACAAGTGTTGGGGGTGGCCATTCCTATCTTTCATTGACTGCACATTGGGTGTAGCCTTTATGGCAGCTAGAGAAAGGGGGTCCCAAGCCCCACTGCCCAGGGGGGCCGGCCACCGTTGGCTGGCCCCACGCGACTACCCCAGCACCCATGAGGAAGGGGGTGTGGCCTTTAGGGCGGCTAGTGAAAGGGGGGCCCAGGCCCCACTGCCCGGGGGGCCGGCCACCGTTGGCCGGCCCCACGCCACTACCCCAGCACCCATGGGGAAGGGGGTGTGGCCTTTAGGGTGGCTAGTGAAAGGGGGGCCCAAGCCCCACTGCCCAGGGGGGGGCGGCCACCGTTGGCTGGCCCCACGCCACTACCCCAGCACCCATGAGGAAGGGGGTGTGGCCTTTAGGGCGGCTAGTGAAAGGGGGGCCCAAGCCCCACTGACCAGGGGGGCCAGCCACCGTTGGTCGGCCCCACGCCACTACCCCAGCACCCATGGGGAAGGGGGTGTGGCCTTTAGGGCGGCTAGTGAAAGGGGGGCCCAGGCCCCACTGCCCGGGGGGCCGGCCACCGTTGGCCGGCCCAACACCACTACCCCAGCACCCATGGGGAAGGGGGTGTGGCCTTTAGGGTGGCTAGTGAAAGGGGGGCCCAAGCCCCACTGCCCAGGGGGGGGCGGCCACCGTTGACCGGCCCCACGCCACTACCCCAGCACCCATGGGGAAGGGGGTGTGGCCTTTAGGGCGGCTAGTGAAAGGGGGCCCAGGCCCCACTGCCCAGGGGGGTTGGCCATCATGGGATGTCACCCAGCACTGCCCATTTCTGCCAAGAAGCAGGAATTTCCTTCTTGAGTGTCTCTCTCATTCCACGGTGTTTGTCGCATCCCCCTGGCCAAGCACAAACAAGATCCAAGCCTTCTGGTTGTCTGGGCACCACACTCGCATCAAACGATGAAAAACTTGTTGAGATCCCCAGGGTGGGCCCCATTCCACCATGTTTCCTCTTCTACAACCAGAGACTTCTGTATCAACCAGACCAGAGCCCCAAAGTCTCTAGCCGCCACAAAGGCACACTCCCTGACAGCAAACCGTCTGCGGCCCCGGCCGCAGCCCTATCGGATGGACACAAGCAAGCTGGCAGTCCGCAGGGTTGTCGTGGCCACCATCACATCAATATTAATAATAATAAGAAGAATAACAATACTAAGAACTATATTTGTATACCCCGCCCCATCTTCCCAGAGGGACTCGGAGCGGCTTACATGGGGCATGCCCATCAACAATTCAATGGCAGCAATTAAACACAAAAAAATATCCACAAAAAAACAAATGTTGCATCAATGAAACATAAAATCAATAAGCAGTCAAAGTCGGCATACAGCATTACATGGTTAAAAAACAGAGGACTAAAAACACGGCTCTGGGCCGAGGGCAGAATACTTCAACATAGTAGAGGTAGTTTCACAGTTAAAAATCAATAAAGTGCAAAATACTCATGGCCTGGCAACCTATTCTTCAATAGGCAAAGATCCAGCCTACAATCCTCAAAGGCTTTTCGGAAGAGGCAGGTTTTAAGGCTCTGATGTAAGGATCATGTTTCTATGGACTTAAACTAGAGGGAAGACTTGTGTGTGTCTGGAGTTCAGTTATTAAAGTTCTCAAGCAGATGAGCTAAAAAGAGGGAAATGAATTCTGTTGGGTTTACAGTTTCATTCAAGTTGTAGATGTAAAATAATGAAAGATATTGTCTTTATTGTGTAGAAATGAAACCAAAGAACTTAAACCTAGCACCAATTTCGAGACAAAAGAATCCATGAAGAAATAATTCATTGTTTTTAATAGTAATACAGAGTTTCAGAGTAATTAGTTTCTCTACTTATGAGTCAACGGAAGATTTGGATCACATACTTTCCCTCAGTGTCACATCCTCTCATACACATGCATAGAGAAAAGAATTATAGCAGGCAGTGGCAGGGATCCATTAAAAAAGGTTGACCCCTTTCATTGTGGGATTGCAGTGATCCCATATTGTAAAAGCATTGGAAAGGAGTGGGAGATTAAGAAAAAGTTTTCGTTATCCTAAACGACAAGAGGCTTTGGGCAGGGTGTCCCACATGTAATGGTGGCAGTGGTAACAAAGTTGGATTTTAAAGCACTGTACATTTCCTTCGTGAAAACACAGTCTTCATTTTCTATTACAAAACACTATGAATTGTCCTGGACTGTATATTCAGCTTGAATAGCGGAAAAGTGCACCTGGTACTGTTGCACAGCAGACGTTTCTGCATGTTCCATAAGAGTTTATGTTGTTAAGACACAATATGAGGAGCAAATATGAGAAAAAAAGATACGAAAATAGAATAGGTTGTTGGGTAGTTGGGTGCCATTGCATCACCTAACATTGGTGTACCGCCAGTTGAAGGATAGTAGCTTCATTGCACCCTGCAAGTTTGCCATCTCATTTCCATACAGCTGGTCATTGCCATTCTTGAAAGCTGTGGTGCAAGCCCCAAATCCACTCTGCTTGCCACTTGCTCAAAAGTTGCTTCCAAAAGCCAGTTCCATTGTCAAAACCTAGAGCACCATTACCCACTATTATGAGTTTTTGCTCCAAAGTCTGTCTTGACAACTGCACCATAGGTTCTTTCTAGGTTTTCCCTCTCTGTAAATCCAGGTCCACCTCTTTTGCGAATAGAATACATTGCCGGCCAGGGGGAGCATCGACTTAAGAATAGAAACACTGATTCCGGTTTTTTAAATAATTTTGATTTAAAAATTGGCTGGGTCAGATTACAGTTATCGCCGCCGCTTCTCATCTTAAGCAGGAGGTGTTTGAACCCAGGTGGGAAAGCAGAAGCATGTAGGTTTTGCCAGATTGAGCCGCATGGCCGTCCAAAGAGCATGGAAGCAGAGGGATCGCAGATGCTCTGTGAGCATCGCGATGTCGACACACGAGCCAGAAATGCGACCCTCATACCATCATCGCGAACAACCAGGGCGTAAAGCCCAGAGGGACACATTTGAAGCAATTTTGAAGTTTAATCTACTTATTTAAATCCTGTGTTTGGTTGACATAGAGAAATTTAAATCATGATTTTCCTTTTATAAGTCGAGATTTGTATTTTGTGGCTTTTATTTTGTCCTCATGTTGTTTGGGCCGCTGCCCCAAGTAAGCCGCACCGAGTCCACGCAGGGAGATGTTGGCGGGAAATAGATAAATTTTTAGTCCTTTTAAATTGTTCGTATTATAATCACTCGGAAAGTCCTCCTCGCTTCAAAGGGATTTCTTGATATTCTAGGACCGGGAGTTCGGCCTCGAGGAAGACCATTCTCTCAACAGAAAGGTCACTCGGCAAGCTGCAGCAAGGGGTCACACCATCGTCGGCCATGTTGAATACCCTCTTGAAAGCTTTGAACTGCTTGGAGGATGATAAATGGCATGTGCTGGGTTATTTTGGAATTCCAAGTCACCTAGTCTGTCCCCCGAAAAGTGTAAGTTGACATGGTAGGAAAAGAAAATGGATCAACCGACGGTTTCAAGATTGGGCATGGGGTGCGGCAGGGCCACATAATTACAGCCTCTCTAATCATCTTGCTGTTTGTGTGGAACATTTAATGCGACATGCGTGGCTAGAGGACCTGTAGGCAGGATTTTAAATTTATGGAAGACACATATACAACCTATGGTATGAGATAACAGTCTGATGGCTGAAAGAGAGTAGGGGCAGAGGAGCCTTCTCTCAAAGGTGAAAGAAGAAAGGGCCAAAGCTGGGTTGTAAGAGAAGGAAGCTTAAGGGAACCACACAGATTTATAACTGTCAAAATCATGGATAGGATGTTTAGGGTATGACAGACATTTTATTTCTTCTTGCGACATATCACTGCAGATGCGGACTGTGGCCAGGAAGTTAGTAGAGGTTTTGCAGAGCTCTGTCCAAACTTGACAAAATAAGAGCAGAGACTTCACGCAAACATAGGAGGACCGCATACTCGCATTGTCATCGCGATGCAATTCCCCATCGTAACCTGTGGATGTGAGAGCTTGACCGTAAGGAAGGCTGAGTGAGGGAAGAATGGCACTTTTGAACTTACTTGCTTTTTGAAAAACAGGAGAGTGCCTGGGACTGTAAGAAGATCCAAGGAGGGAAGGATATTACAGGCAAAGCAGCAGGCTGGCATGGACTACAAGGAAATGTGGCCGTAGATGTCCGACAGGGAAGTCTTGTGTGAATTCGTCCAAGAGTTCTCCATGGCTCGGAGAAGACTACAAGTCTGAGCACTGCGTGAAAGACTTACTCCGGTGTGATTCCACCGTCTTCTATCGTCCTGCTAACAAACCAGCAAAAAGCACTTCCATAACCAGAGGACCTGCGCCCACATGTCACTAGCAGCCACAAAGGCACACTCCCTGATGGCCAAACGGCAACGTCCCTGTGAGCGGAAAGAGGGCACGGGGACCATCAGGCGGCCGTCCCGTGGGCTGAGCGTTGACCACCCTCTCAAGGTGATGCTACGGCCTTGATAACTATAACACGACAGTGGAAGAAAACTTTGAGAAGTGGTGACCAAGGCCGAGGTGTACTACTTACTGCGGTGTGATTCCACTGTCTTCTATCATCCCGCTAACAAACCAGCAAAAAGCACTTCCGTAACCAGAGGACCTGCGCCCACATGTCACTAGCATCCACAAAGGCACACTCCCTGATGGCCCAACGGCACCGTCCCCGTGCGCGGAAAGAGGGCGCGGGGACCATCAGGCAACCGTCCCGCGGGCTGAGCGTCGACCACCCTCTCAAGGTGATGGGACAGCGGACAACAATTTTGAGAAGTGGTGACCAAGGCCGAGGTGTACTACTTACTGCGGTGTGATTCCACCGTCTTCTATCGTCCCGCTAACAAACCAGGGGACCGGAACGTGTACTTGAGAGGCTCTTTCACCTGTCGTCCGGATCCCACAACCTCGACTGTGTTAGTCCGGTCTGGGTACCTAACTTGACAGCCAGAGGCAGGCTGGCATCAAAACTCTCATAACCCACAGGAGTTGTAAAAACAGATGTAATCTGCAAAGAGAGCACAAGCCCCAAACCCCATTCAGCCCTGGATGGACGACCAATTAGCCCCAGGGATACCTGGCCAGGCACCGCCGTAAGTAATGAAACCTCATATGCATATTTTCACATCGTGGACAATGCATTAAGAACAGAATGAGACAACAGACATTAGATTGAATAAAGAAGTTTAAACTTTTATTTTTATGAAATACATGCAAAAGTATAAGACAACTCAAAACACAGGAAATGTTGTGCTTGCAAACTTTATATTTCAAATAGTATTGCAATCCTTCGGGGATTGCTTTGTGCGGTGCTCATCAAACGGCAGCAAAGTATGTCTCTTCTCAAAACAGCAATCTGTGGAGAAAGGGCATCCCCCTACTAGGACACCAGGATAGAGGAGTTCATAGTGCCTGCCCATCGTCAGTGAGAAGTTGAAAAAAAAGCATCCGTCCCAGGGGGCCCATGTGCTGCTCTGCCCCCCCTCCCGCGGCGACACACTCCTCCTCGCGCACAAGGTTGACGAGACGTGCCTTCCACTCCGGATAGTCTTTGGAGCAGACGGTGTCCTTCAACCTCGGATAACAGATGGCTGCTATCATATGGACATAGCTGTTTTGCAGCGGCTCCAGACGTTTACGGACAGCGATGGTCAGCCTTCTCACGACCTCCTGGACCTGCGGTGTTAGATTGCTGGCCAGGGAGTCTAGTGTGCGACCTCCTCCCAGCATTTCCAGATGCCTCTTTAGGTCCAAGACCAGAAGCACTCCCTGGCTGAGAAGGGCCCCCTGTGCCGATAGGGTCTCGGTTGCTTCCTTGAACAGTCTCAGAACTTCCACCAGTTGTGAGATGGTGTCCCACTCTTGCTTGCTCGGAACAAGCTTGCCAATAGACGCAACCAAGGAAAGGGAGATTCCATGGACCGCCTTCTGCTGCTCCACCATTCTTTCTAGCATCTTGAAGGTGGAGTTCCACCGTGTGGAAACGTCCTGAAGGAGCTTGTGTTGCGGTAGCCCCTCCAATTTCTGTCTGTCCCTTAGCTCTCAGGCAGCCTTGATGATGCGGTGGAAGAACCCGGCGATCTTGCTGTGTGTGCCACCGGCGGTGGCCTGCTGTTGCTCCTCCGTGCTCTTGAAAGCATCCTTGACCGTGTTGTGCAGCAAGTGTGCCAAACATGTAACGTTGGTGAAGCCGGCGCTTTCAACTGCCCTAATCATGTTTTTCCCTGCGTCAGTGACCATGAACCCCGTCCTCATTGTCTCCAGATGCCTTGGTGTCCAGGCCGCCATCATGTCCTCGAGGATCTTGCAGATTGTTTCTGCCTTGCAGATTGTTTCAACACCCTCCAGGGCGAGGAGGGCCCAGCGCTGACCGGTCTCCACGCTGTCCCCTTTATCCCACCAATGTGCGGTCAACGACAGATAGGAATGGCCACCCCCAACACTTGTCCAAATGTCAGACGTGTAATGGATGTGCCCCCCAAGGGCGCTCCCCAACATTGCCTCTACGTGTACCTTGCAGGCCTCGTACAGCCCCGGTATCACTGTCCTTGAAAAGGTTTGTCACGAACCGCACAAAGCCTTCTTGCTCTACCATTCTGAAGGGATGGTGGTCGAGAGCCAGCATCTCTCCCAGACGCTGAGTGATCTGCTCAACGGTGGGTGCCATTCCCCCTGTTCTCTTCCTTCCAGTGGAATGGCCCCACTGGTCCAGGGTTAATTGAGACCCTCTCCCAGCAGACCGTAACGGAGAAGAAGGAGAGCTCAGGGTGCTGCTAGCGGGGCTAAGGGATCCCCCTCCCAAGGGAATTGAAGGATGATGTCTCTTCATGTGGTACCGCAAGCCAGTGGTGGACAAATGCCTCATGTCTTTACCCCTGCTAATATGCATCCCGCAGTGCCTGCACACAGCCAAGGAAGACTGTTGGGAATGGACCGCGAAGTGGTCCCAGAGGAAAGACCTCGGCCTTCCCAATGGCGGGGCCCCCGGCGGCCTTTGTGGGGTGCTCACAGGACTGGGGGCGGAAGGAGTGGGTTGCGACATGACGTCCTCTGTGGGAACGGCACGAGTGGGATTGCCTTCTTCCTCATCATCATCCGATGAAGTCAGTGTTAAGGGAAGCCTATCTATTTCTTTCTTAATTTTTATGTCTGGCGCGAGGACAACGACACGACCCAATTCAGAGACGTCCGTGGCAGCCTCTGATATGGGTGGCGGTGTGGTTTTATCACGGAGGGAACCCTTTTCTGACGTCGACCCACCGGGAACACGCCCTTCCACCATTTGTGTTTGCACAGCACTGCCCTCAGGAGCACCCCTTTGTTTCCTTCCAGTGCCACCCCTCGTTCCTCTTCCCGAGGCCAAGCCTCTCCCCGAAGTCTTGCGGGAACCACCTATTCCCCATGAACGCTTCATTACAGTGCTCTCGCCGATGAACTCCCCGAAACAGTTCCGTATGTTAAAATAGTTTATTTCAACCGACAGGGCCTTTGTAATTTGGACACGGGCTCTCGAGATCAACGGAGCCTCTTTCTAGACTGGAGGCCAATGCCTTCCCTTGAATGTCTACTGGGCGTGACAGTAGCACTGGCTGGAATGCACACGTTCTTTGGAAACTGTTACTTCCAATGGACCCTTTTAATTTTGGAAAGCTATGTGTAACTTTGAAATTGATGCAGTAACACTCAGCCCGGGGACTTGGGATTATAAACGAAGCGTGAGGTAAGCTCAGCGCTTACAGGGAAGCAGACGTGGTTAGAAAAATATAATTTTCAAGCTCCCTCCTTTGCAGGCTTGGAAAGCCTTATATGGGTTTTATTGCTTTCTTCCTGAAAACTTTGCAAAGGAAAGGCAAAAAGTGAACCTCCAAAAGGAGAAGCACCCCAAATCTCTGGGGTTACAGGGAAAGAAGCAATGCACAGTGCACACACACACTCCTTAGCAGGCTTGCCTTATATGGGTTTTATTGCTTTCTTTGCAAAGGAAAGGCAAAAAGTGAACCTCCAAAAGGAGAAGCACCCCAAATCTCTGGGGTTACAGGGAAAGAAGCAGTGCACAGTGTGCGCACACTCCTTAGCAGGCTTGCCTTATATGGGTTTTATTGCTTTGTTCCAGAACACTTTGCAAAGGAAAGGCAAAAAGTGAACCTCCAAAAGGAGAAGCACCCCAAATCTTTGGGGTTACAGGGAAAGAAGCAGTGCACAGTGCACACACACACTCCTTAGCAGGCTTGCCTTATATGGGTTTTATTACTTTCTTTGCAAAGGAAAGGCAAAAAGTGAACCTCCAAAAGAAAACGCACCCCAAAAACCCCAAAGCTAGCAGTTACAGGGACGGACGCAGACTCCTTTGGAAAATAAAAATTCCCAACATCCACAGCAAGGACTCTGCCCCAAGCCAATTTCCCCCCAACACAATATCTAACCGGCAACAACCAGCCACTTTGCCCTCTGAGCTTCACGGCGCGCGCGCGACCCACCCTCTCTCCTCGGTATCCCAACCCAGAGAATGGCTTGGCTCCGTGCGGAGGCGATTTTTATAGCGATTCTACACGTCGACGGGAGGACGCAAGCCCCCACCTTTTTTAGCCATCGTGGAAGACTCTGATTGGCAGGGAGCGGGAGCCATGTTAGGCTGCGCTAGGCTCCCGTTCATGTTAGGTTGCAGAAACTATATATAAAATATTAAAAAAAATTTGGAAGGAAAAAAATTAACGAAATTTTTAAGACACAATTACAGAATGGGCCAACGATGGATCGTATTACATTGCCAGTTGCGCCCAGGGAAAACGTTTCAATACTCGTGTCAAAAAACGGGAACATAACGAAATTATAACGGTATGACAATTTTTACGACGATATGGACAACCCTACAAACTAGTAAGATCAGGTCACATGATGTTTACTTGTTCTAATGTTTATATGTATTAAATGCTTAACTTTCACGTAGTTTTATATTGATTGTGACGCTCTTGAGTTACAGTTCATCTTATTTATAATGACTTGTTTTATTTTTGCTGATTTAAATTATTTGACTTGATATGTGTGTTTTTTATTATTATTTATGTTATTGTTTTGTTGTAAGCCACTCCTAGTCCCTTTGGGAGATGGGGCAGGACATAAATAAAGCTTCATTCATTCATTCATTTATTCAAATGCCAGAAAAGGCAAAGTTTAGCAGGGAAAAGCATGTCCACCTCGTATACATATAGATTAGGGATTTTGCTAAAGATAAAGGAACACATCGTAAAAAGGTTTCAACTGAGAAGTCATGAGAAGTTGGAAGTCCTGAAAAATAATGTAAGAAGTATAGCTTAAGACAATCTAGCAATCTAAACAAATCTGAGTTTACCAAGTACCAGGTAGATGAATCACAGAAGGGCCAGGCTGTAGCACAGGCTGGTGAGTAGCCAGCTTCAATAAATCACTGTGACCAAGAGGTCATGAGATCAAGGCCAGCCGTTGGCAGAGTGAGCACCCGAACATTAAAGTAAAAAATAACCCTGCTCATTGTTGACCTAAGCAACCTGAAAGATAGTTGCATCTATCAAGTAGGATATTTAGGTACCACTTATTTATGGGGAGGCTAATTTAACTCATTTACAACACCATAAAAATCATTCAGCTGCTGTTTGAAATGAGGAAGTCAGCATCACAGTGGATGATGAAGCAGCTGCTCCCCCTGTGGCCAGAATTGAGCATACTCTCAGGAAGCTGGAGAAGGTTAAATTGCCTCAGTGTCTATGTTTATATGGCATTGAATGTTTGCCTCGTATGTGTATATTGTGATCCACCCTGAGTCCCCTTCGGGGTGAGAAGAGTGGAATATAAATACTGTAAACAAACAAACAAACAAACAAATAAGAAGGCAAAAAGAACCTAGGCTTGTTGCAAATTTGTGGCTTCATGACCTTGAGATAACAGTGGTTAGTTGTTTCTCGCTGAAACCTGTACTGGGCCAACATGTGTCTCTAGTGAGGAATCAGGGGATGAATTGCCTCTGGAGACTTTTCAGAGCATGAGCAGGAGGGAATTCCAGATCCAAAACTGCATATTGACTTAGCCCCATAGTAACCAGAGGCACCAGAAGGGAATGGAAATGTAGTAACACCTCAGCCTGCAGAGACAGAGCAGGAGCAAACTCAGAGTAAGGGTTTGCCTCAACCATCAGCTGCTCCTGAGCAGACCCCCGGCTCACCTGAGTCACCAAGAGAGCAGAGGCGACACAGGCTAAGGTTTGCCTTAAAGGAAAGACATAGAAGTGCTCATATAGCTGTAAGGGAGCAGTAGAGAGGAATTGCCAAAGTGCAGTCAGGATCCAGCCCACAGCTCGCAGACTTACTATAAAGCAGCAGTGAAGGCTGTGGACCAGTTGTGGGAGCAACTTGCATATGTGTTGTACCTACTGTTTGTATTTCACTGAGAATTTCTGAACCTTCACCTCTGCTTTGGATTATTGTTGACCTGTTTGCTCCAGCCTTGAACTTTGGACTACTCTCTCTGGATTACCCTTGGACTTGGCATACTGTCTGCAGTGAGGGACCAACCTGTTGAAGGTCAGCATCAGTATATAAGCTGCCCAGATTTTGGGAGAAGACAATCACCTGGAGTTTTGAGGTTTCAGACTCCATATAGTGAATTATGACAACTTGGAATGGATATAACTCTTTAGATTGGGGACTATTTGCTAACTGTTTTTCAATTACAAGATTGGTCTCTTTAGTGGAGGACAAGAGCTGCCAGGTGTCCCTTATTATAAAGATGTTTTTTATTTTAGGCCTGTAAACATTTTCCTTTTATATAGACTAAACAAGATACCAAAGGTGTCAAAAGTCAGATGCCAATTAGAGAGCAAAATAGAATTTATTAAAGCAACCTTCCAAAAAATAGCTCAACAAATTAAAACGACTTAAAACACTTAACTTTCAGTGTTATTAAGTAGAACAAGCGGGTAAAACCCCAAAAAACAAGAACTGGCAAATAATTCGGATTAGCCAGAGATATAATCCGGGTTAAACTTAAAGTTCTAGAACTTGACCCAAAAGTTCACAATGGGCTGAAAAACGGAGGCATGAACTAAAGCAAGCAGTATTGAAGCCCACAAACCTTTCCCAAAACTCAAAAGTACAAAAAGGAGTTCAAAACAAATAAACGCCCCAAATGAGCTAGGGAACTCCCAGTTGAGAGCAGCAAAGCCAGTGAAATAGCGAGACACTGGCGAGCTCGCAGCAACCGCTGCTGGAACATACACCAAACCAAGAGTTAAAGGAGCAGAGCGGGAGAATGTCGTCAAGCCGGTCCAAAGTCGGGATAAGCAGACAGCGTCAGTATCAGGAGTGAAGGTAGTAGTCAGCAACAGCAGACAGCCACGGAATAGAGAGCGATGCCAAGCCACGGATTGAGAGCGAAGAGCAAAGCCGAGTCAAGTTCCGGTCCAAGGTCCAAGAGGTTGAAGTCATCCAAGAAGGTCACAATACGAAATGGCACAGAGAGCCAAAGCAACAAGGGCGAACAGCAGCTAATACAAAATAGTAATAACAGTGCAGTCCAGGAAAACCCACACAATTCCAGCCCTCGGTTGCAGAATAACCCAGATTAAATTTACATCCATTGCAAAGTCCCAGTCCAGTCTTCAGTAACACACACAGGAAACCCAATGGCGCCCAGCAACACCTTGCCACATGCAAGGTATAATGGCCAAACAACCCTAATATATCCAGGTCTCCCTGGGCTTCCAAACTATCCACGCCCAAAGAGCAGGTGTCTCAACTTCTTAATCTGAATCAGAACTCCACACAGCCAATGCCCTTGGGTCAGGCGTTCCTAATTCCTCATCAGAGTCCCAATCATCCTGCCCATGCCCAACTTTATCCACACCTGTGGATCCCCTCTCACTCCTCCAAGCAGACCAAATGGGATCTGCTTCTGAAGACACCCAAGCTTTCCCAGCATCAGCAGTATCCATGGGTCCCGATTTGTCCCCAAGCATCTCCGGTGCCTGTGCCCAGTCCATGCCCAATTCATCCGTTAACACCTGTTCCCCAGCATCCATTTCCACCTCAGGATCCCCACATGAATCCTCCTCAGAAGACTCCCCATCAGTCTCCCTGACTCTTTTCCTAAACAAATCCTCCAACGAGCCCTCCTCACGAGGGTTTTTCCTTCCTCTCCTGATCCCACCACTATCATCCACAGTCTCTGAAGGCGCATTCACAACGAAAGGTGTGGACTATTCATAAAGATGAAATGAAACTATTTGTATTGTTCAGCCAATTGGCCTTATCAAAATACATAATATAAACACAATTAACAATATACATCTAATCTAAATAAAAATAAATATATACATATTTATATACAGAAGGAAAAGGTAGAGGAGGCCAACTGGTAGTCAAATATACCTTAATCCTAACTGTGAACATTAAGTGTCCTCGTCCCCCTTACACTGTATGCCAATCTGATCAATATACTCTAATCTCCTTTTAGATGCTTTATAAAGGTAAAGAGCAACTTTTGTTGTTAAGACAGAGTTAGAGCCAGCTAGCAAAAATGTGATTTTGTGTATTTATATCACTTATTAGTGAATGCAATTTGCAAATTCTAGGCGGCAAAGATACTATTAATAAAGACAGAAATCCACGCATCCTGTAATTTATGAATATGGACAATATATTAATTTTATAGATAAAAACATGGCTAAATTAAGTGAAATCAGTACTTTGATTGGGTATTTAGGTTGAACACAAACTTCTCTTGATAGCTTCTTTCTAATTGACTGTTCTTTATTGCTTTTTTGAACTTCGGGCATCACTAAATAAGACACATAGCTAAACCAATATGATGTTCTATAAGGAAAGGATTCCCATTTGGCCAGGGTATGTATGCATTACTTTATGGTATGATGCATTAGTGAATAAATAATGAATTCCCCATGTATGCCCCATGTCTGCTCCTGGAGTTGAGCTGTAAGATAACAGATTTAGAGGCCATCTACACTGCACAATAATACCAGTTTGACACCATTTTAACTGTCATGACTCCATCCTATGGAATACTGAGGTTTGTAGCTTGTTGTGGCAACAGAGTTGAGTGACATAGATGTGTAAATATCTCTCACAAAACTACAAATCTCACAATTCCATAGCATTGAATCTTGGTAGTTAATTTTTAAAAAACATTTATTAAAAATTTTACAGATTGCAATAAAAACATAGGGAGGGAGGAGGGGTCGGGTAAGTGGGTAAGGAAAGGAAGGAGGGGAGAAGGGGGGTTATGTGGAGGGAGAGGGGGAGTAGATAAATGGTTGCTTCCATTCTTCTTTATAGTGGTCTCCTTTTGTTGGTGGTTCTGTGTAGCCTTTTATAAAACTATATACACCCCCTCTTCCCAGTATCATGCAGTTTGTCTTTACCTTTTATTCAATTAACTAGCTTGGGGACCCGGCGGTGCCCGGGTGATTAGTAGAGGGCATTGAGTTGTTTTGGATATTATGAATAGGCCCATTGCAGCAGATCTGTGGCCGATGGGGTTTGCAACGGGAGGTGATTTGGGTGAAGGTGCTGCAAATACCATAATCCTTGGTCCATCCTCCCCAAAAGTGCTGCAGGGTGTAAAGTGTGTAATTTGGGATATGTATGGCGAGTTTGGTTCAGTTCTGTCATTTTTGGCAGTAGCAGTGGTCTCAGGAAGTGAGTGAACGTACTGTAAATTCCATCATCCATGTCCAGCCTCCCCCACACCACACCAGGGTTTAAAGTGAGCCACATAGCATCTGTGTGTCAAGTTTGATGTAGTTCCCTCATTCATGGGCGTCTTAATGGTCTGTGGAAGCGGAATCAAGGGAAGGTACTGCAAATCCCATCATCCTTGGTCCATCTTCCCCCAATCAGCACCAGGATGTAAAAGGGGTCATGGGGGTTCTGTGTGCCAAATGTGGTCCAGTTCTGTCACAGGCGGGCGTTGCAGTCGTCTGTTGGAGCCGAAGTGATTGAAAGTACTGAAAATCCCATCATCCATGGTCCATCCTCCCCCAAACCACACCAGAACTTAAAAATGGGTCATGGGGAATGTGTGTGCCAAGTTTGGTCCTGATCCGTCATTAGTTAGAGTAACAGTGGTCTGCCAGAGACCAAGAGTTAGAAAGTACTGCAAATCCCATCTTCCTTGTTCCCCAAACTGCTGCAGCATGTGAAGTGTGTCATTTGGGATATGTGTGCCAAGTTTGGTTCAGTTCTGTGATTCATGGCAGTTGTAGTGGTCTCAAGAAGTGGGTGAAGGTACTGGAAGTCCCATCATCCTTGGTCCGTCTTCCCCCAATCTGCACCAGGACGTAAAGGAGGTCACAGGAATTCTGTGTGCCAAGTTTGGTCCAGTTACCTCACTGATGGACATCACAGTAGTCTCTGGGAGGTGAAGCATTTGAAAGTACTGCAAATTCCATCATCCGTGGTCCATCATCCCCAAACGGCAGCAGGACATAAAATGGGTCATGGGGGTTATGTGTGGCAAGTTTGGTCCAGGTTCATCCTTCCTGGCGGTCACAGTGGCCTGCAGAAGTGGCGGCCAATCAGAAAGCTGCCACATACACAGATACACAGATACGCTGCCGCACCGCCGCATACAAACACTGACTTTTATAATATACTAGCTTGGGGACCCGGCGGTGCCCGGGTTATTTGAGAACTGAATTGTTTGCCTTTGTTCCAAGTTTAGTCTCGATCCAGTTGATTGAACAAGAGCAGCAATGGATGTGTCAAGTTTGGTCTTGATCAGACATTGGTGAGGGTTGCAGTGGTCTGGGGAAGTGAGTGAAGGTACTGTCAATCCCATCATCCATGGTCTGTTGCTCCCTCAAATGACAGGAGGACGTAAAGTGGGCCACATTGCACCTATATGTCAAGTTTGGTACAGTTTCATCATTCATGGACATCACAGTGGTCTGTGGGAGTTGAATTGGATGAAAGTACTGGAAATCCCATCATCCTTGGTGCATTCTCCTGCAAACCACACCAGGACATAAATTGTGTGACATTGCACCTGTTGCCAAGTAAGGTACAGTTTCGTCTTTCATGTGTATCACAGTGGTCCATGGGAGGTGAATCGGATAAGGGTACTGCAAATCCCATCATCCAAGGTCCATCCTGCACCAAACCAGATCAGGACGTAAAGGGGGCCACATTGCACCTTTGTATCAAGTTTGGTACAGTTTTGTCATTCATGGGAATCACAGTGGCCTGTGGGAGGTGAATTGGATGAAGGTACTGCAAATCCCATCATCCTTGGTCCATCCTCCCCCAAACTGCTGCAACATATAAAGTGTGTCATTTGGGATATATATACCAGATTTGGTTCAGTTCTGTCATATGTAGCAGTTGCTGTGGTCTCAAGAAGCGAGTGAAGGTACTGCATGTCCCATCTGTGTGCCAAGTTTGGTCCAGTTCCGTCACTGGTGGGCATCGCAGTGGTCTGTGGGAATCGTAGCGATTGAAAGTACTACATATCCCATCATCCATGGTCCATCATCCTGCAAACGGCACCAGGACATAAAGAGCATCATGGGGTAGGCTGTCTGGAATTGTGGGAGTTGGAGTCCAAAACACCTGGAGGGCCCAAGTTGGCCCGTGCCTGGTTTAAAGGCTTCCATACAATCCTAGAAATAGAAGGGGCGCCCATCTAGTTGAACCCCCTTCTGCCATAGAGGAAGACACCATCCAAGCCCTCCTGACAGATGGCCATTCAGTCATAAATACGATTGGGAGATAGATAGAGTCCTAGATTTGAAAGGGGTCTCTGAAAGTCATCCAGTCCAGCCCCATCTGCCACAAAGGAAGAGACCATTCAAGCCCTCCCGACAGAAGGTCATTCCAACCATACATACCATTGAGACATTTATTTATGTATGTATTTATTTAATTCTGATACTTCTCCCCTGTCTTTCTACAATGGACCCAAAGTGGCTTGCAAGGTCATTAAGCCACGTGCTAACATCCACCATATAAATAAAACATAAAAGTAATGTCAAGCAATAGTAGTATAAATAAGACATAGCAGGGTTCAGTGGGGGCAAGTGAACTACAACTCCCATATGCAAGTCCATCATCCATGGTCCATCCCACTCCAAACAGTGCCCCCGATCATGGGGACTGTATGTGTCAATCAAGCCTGTTAGAGTGAGTAGGCCAAAGCCTGCTCTGTGGTAGTTTTTTGCCTCAGTAAAAACTGGGGGTGGGGGGGGGAGTAAACGATCCTTAAAAGGAAAGAATAAAAAGATAGTCATTATTTTCTCTTTTGTCTGCTGTGAATAGTACTGTGTCCCAATGAGTCAGGGAAAACCTGTCTTCTTTGGAGCAATTTTGAAGAGGCAAGATGGCCCCCTCCTTTGCGGCCTAGCAGGGCCTAGCAGCCTGCAAAGGCCTTGACCTGTCAGTAGAAGCGCTGAAGGGGGGGGTGAGGTGAGGGGGTCGAAGTTTTCATAAACAAAGGAAGCATTAAAACATAATTATTTTCCATCATTAGTTGGATTCAGAATGCTGTGAATGTGTGAGTGAACTGTAATTCCTAGCACCCAAAGTTTTTATTATCAATAGCACAGTTGGCCATGTTGGGTCTATTTGGTCCAGATCCATTGTCAGTGGGTTCATGGTACCTAGGGGTTATGTGTGTCAAGTTTGGTCCAGGTCCGGCCTTCCTGATGGTCCCAGTGGTGATTTGGTTCCAAAAGTGTAGGTCAAAGGTTGTTAACTGTCCCAAAGCTAGAGTCATTCTGAGGAGATAAGTAGGCCGAACGAAGCCAGTTGGTAGTAGTTTTTGCCTCGGCGGTCCCATTGGCCTGTGAAAGTGGAGGCCAATCAGAAAGCTGGCCAATATTCCGGCCAGCCAATCAGAAAGCTGACCCATATTCCGCCAGGCCAATCAAAACGCGAGCACATATTCTGCCAGGCCAATCAAAACGCTGATACATACAAACACTGACTTTTATTATATATATAGATATAGACTAGGTTGGGGACCCGGCGGTGCCCGGGTCATTTGAGAATGGTATTAGTTGTCTTTCAATGTTATGTATTCTGTTTGGAGTGAGTGAACTACAATTCCCAGAATGGTGGCTCAATCCTCCCCAAACTCTGCCAGTATGAAAAGTTGGCCATTTTGGGCCTGTGTACCAAGTGTGGTCCAGATATTTCGTTGGCTGGCCATCGTGTGGCTACAGTGCTCTCTGGACGGGGTACAGCTCTCAGAGTCCTGGGGCAAGTGTCCCAAAACATCTGTCAGTACCCACAGCAGGCAATGTTTAATCAGTGTGCCAAGTTTGGTCCAGCTCCATCATTGGCTGGGTTCAGTGGTGTTTGGATGCAGATGAACTACAACTCCCAAAATAAAGGCCCTTTCCCACAAACACCAGCAGTATGTTCAGTTGGTCATGAAGCTTCTTTGTTCGAAGTGTGGTCCTGGTCCATTGTCGGTGTGGGTCACTGTTTCTCTGGATGGAGGTGAACTATAACTCCCTTTCCCCCAAACTGGTCCAAGATGTTCTATTGGTTATGGGGACTCTGTGTGCCAAGTTTGGTCCTGGTCCATCCTTGGTGGGGTTCAAAGTGGTCATTCATTGCAGGTGAACAATAAATTCCCGTACCTACTACTCCCAAATGTCCAGGCCAATTCCCCTCCAAACCCACCAGTATTCAAATCATGGCAAGTTTGGTCCAGACCCATCATTGTTTGGGTTCATAGTGTGTTCTGGGTGTAGGTGAACTACAACTCCTCTAAATTCCCCAGTAGGAGTCACAGTGCTCTGACTTGATGCGGGATGAACTACAACTTCCATCATGTGGAGTCAATCCCCAAACTCCTCCAGTAAGTTTAGTTGCAGCTGAGTTCTGCTTTGTTTGTTATGAAGACAGATTTGAAAGGGAAGGGCAGTGGGCGGGGTTATGCAAATTCCACAGCAATGGAGAACTCTGGGATGCTTGCCTGTGGTGCAAGGGCAGTAGGCGGGGTCATGCAAATTTTACAGCAATGGAGAACCCTGGGATGTCTTCCTGTGGTGGAAGAAAAAGTAAAATCTAGGATGAAATTGCCCTCAAATGAAAGAGTTCCTTGGGTGGTGGGCCGTAGTCTTTGGGAAGGACATTGGCAGGGTTTAGCCTACATGTTCATGGCACTCACTGTAACCGAAATGTCAGTGCAAAGGAGTGACTTGCTGGCTTCACCGCACTGGGAAGTATAGTCTGTTTGTGGAGGCCGGAGGCTGTCTGTGTGAGCAGACATCCGTGCCACATACACACATACGGGTTTTTGCTTTTATTATGGACTAGCTTGGGGACCCGGCGATGCCCGGGTCATTTGAGAATGGTATTATTTGTCTTTTAATGTTATGTATTCTGTTTGGAGTGGGTGAACTACAATTCCCAGAATTGTGTGGTGCAGTACTCTGTGGATGGGGGTGAACAACTGCAATTTGCAGATTCCTTTATTTCATGCTTTGGCAATGATGGTTCTGATAAATCCCCTGTTGACCTACTCCAGCTACCTTTAAAATATCAGTTTCTGCCTCTAATCCCACATCCACCCTTTGTGCTCAGCCTACTTCTGTTGCTGCAAACTGAGTTCAAACTGCAAACCTTACTTGTACTTGGTAAACTCAGCAAGGGATGGAGGAGGAAATGAAGGGTAATAATCTTGCCCTTCCCAGCATGCTCAGGTGAATGGAAACCACTGCAACCACTCCTATTTTGTGAGTTCTTCCTCATTAATGATAACTTATGCCATTTTGACCAAACTCAGATGTTACTTGGCCTTAAGTGTCCTGGTTTTCTTTGTTGGTTGTGAAGTTTTGGAGCTATCACGCTGAATGCTCTGAGACCATAACTGAACTTCAACAACTTTATAATTCATTTCCCATAAGCCTTATAATTGGGACGTGCCAACATAGTCTTGCCCTAGATTAGAGATGACAGTGAGCAACATTTAGCTCTTCTCTTTCCCTTCCACATTACATATTTTCATTAAAAAACAAAAACAAATGTGGGCATGTGAAGAAATTTTTCTTCAGCAGTCTTCATCTTTTATATTGTTTTCACTTGTTCTTTTTAATGTTGTGCTTTTCACTGTTTTTAGTTTTATTTCTATCTTAATTATATTTTTAGTATTTTATCATTATCATCATTCTCTGTAAATATCCTTTCTTGGATTTTGCTAGATCCTCCAGTGCAACTCTATGGTAACTTCCAGAAGAAGCATATCATAGAATCATCTGGAGAACCTAGCAAATTCATAGATAAACTATTTTTACCTAAATTGAAAAAATGACTTCTGCAATAACATGAGAGTTTTGCTGTATCATACTACTACTAGGAAGAACAGCTAAATGAGCTGTTGGAATTTAAAAACCATGTGAAGACCTATCTCTTCTGGCAGGCCTACCCAGACAGTCTTTAAGCATGAATTTTATATATGTTCCCTTTGTTTAATCTCTGTTTTGTGTATTTTAATATGTATCTTATAGAAATACATTATAAAGTGTATCTGTATTGTTTTTGCAATGTTTATGTGTTTTAATTATTCTGTAACCCACCTCAAGTCATGAGACGATGTGGGTAAGAAATAAAATAATAATAATAATAATAATAATAACAATTATTATTATTATTATTATTATTATTATTATTATTATTATTTTACTATATTACTACTACTACTACTACTACTACTAATAATAATAACAATAATAGCAGCAGCAGCAACAACAACACCTATGCTTTCTGATATCTGTGCAGGTTTTTCACATCCAGTCCAAATTGTTGTAAACTATGCTGATATACTCCTGAAACAGATACAGGTGAATTGTTAAATCTGATTGGGATGTGGTCTAAGTCAGTGAAAGCCAAGAATAATTCAGTTTTGGATTTTGCTGACTCAGTTCATTTCAAATTCTCTAGGTGTTTGGTAACTAGGTGTTTGATGTGTTTATGGGCATTGAATGTTTGCCCTATGTGTGTATAATGTGATCCTCCCTGCGTCCCCTTCGGGGTGAGAAGGGCGGAATATAAATACTGTAAATAAATAAATAACTTGGGAAGAAACTGATGGAAGGGGTGAGAACAATTTGAGAACAATTTGTCACATTTTGCCCAAGCTGTCTTGGGTATGCAAATACTAAGACATGGGGAAAATCACACACTAGGGCTTTAGAGATGCTACAGGGGAGGTTGGTTGACTTGGAGGTGACCTTAGGGAGTCACATGAAGTCTGTAAGCCACACTTTCCCCAGATCTCTTCCAGAGCAGGGCTTCTTAAAAAAATTTCTACTCACAACACCTTTCTTCCCAATAAATGTTTACATGACCCCAGATATATAGGTATATAAAAAAGGTATATAAATTATTCATTTGCTGATTTAAAAAATCAGCATTTGCAAGCTTGCTAAACAGGCTGACTTTTTGTGAAGTACAGCTGAAGAATTTTCTGCAAAGTCCACTGTAAACACTGCACATTGCAGATATATGTAAATGGGTGACAAGGAACCTTTTACTGTTGCCAATTTTTGTGACTCCAGCACTGAGCTAAGGGGACCCCATTTAGGGTCAGGACTGAAGTTTAAGAAGCAGTGTTCCAGAAGATAGAATGGGAAGGATAAAGAGACAATTCAGTTTATGAGGGTTTTCTAGATTTTATTGAAAACTCTATTACAGAAGGTCTGCCTGTTTGCTCACCTAACAATGAAATAATGAGACCAGACAACTGTGTTGGGATAACAATGGGCAACTTTTATTAATTGCTATCTATTTAAACTACCTTCACGATCTGCAACAAACTCAAAGTGGGGGGCTGAACTTGGTCTTGGATAAGCTGAAGTAGTGTCCATCCCTGACCAACTAACTTGAGCCAAACACCTGAGTGTAAATCCACTTGAGTTGTTTCCAGGGAAAGTGCTTAGGAAAGTAGCATAGAGCATTCCAACCCCATGTCCCAAGATTTCAATGGGATTAGAATTTCTCTGCATTTCCAAAGCCATTTCTGTTTGCCCCCACCTTGGTTGACCAAACACACAGTTGGGCATTTCTGTTCCTGGCCCTCACCAAAATGAGTGTCCTAGGTGCACACCAAGATGTTACATTCCATCCATGTTTCTCGCATGACAGTCTATTTATGGCTCCACCTGATGCCAATTACCCAAAACCTTAACAGTATAGAGTAGGTGAAAAATCCCCTCTTAAAGGGTGAAAAATTCCTTTCCCCCTCTTTGGTACACTGTTATAGGGCGGTAAGGGTGGGCCAATGCTCAGGCTCCAATCCTGGAGCTTAAAGAGGGGACCCCCCTCTAAATACTGTACTCTGCCCCTGAAAAATAGTCCCAGCAGGGACCATTTTACTTTAAATTGGCCTCAATTCCTTGAGGTCAGCAAATAGCCCTCCCCTCCCAGTTTGAAACTGACTTATGTGGTCAGTGTAGATGTTCCCTAAGTTTAAAATATTTGTCTAAATGACAGTTTTGGGGCACTCAGACACTTGGAGAAATCTCTCCATTGTGTCCTAATGTAGATTAGAAATGGATGGAAAAGTATTTTGGATTTCAACTCTCATCTTTCCCTGCTGCCATGATTAATGATTAGGCATTAAGAAAACTGAAGCCCCTCCCCCCTCCCCCCATAATTCACCTATATTCAAGAAAAGTCTTTTCAAAGGGATTTTCAACTTAGTTGGGATCCTGGGAGGATTTTCCAGTCTCAGAGATAGGCTGTGCTGTTACCAGTCTCATAAGAGCTTTGAGTGTTACTTTTCAGGATAAATTATATTACAAATCATTGCATTTTACAAACAGAAATTCCTGGCATTTTCAAATTTAGAGTAGTGTTGATTTTCTGTCTTTAATTATGGGTTTTCTTGGTGACATTTGGGCTTTATTTCCATGTAGGCAGGAAGGAACAGTTGTAAAGTATATCTACATGTCTTCTGAAATGGTTCAGACAAAGCAGAATGCTACATAAATTCTATCTGCACAAAAAAAAAACCAGAAGGTTCAACTGAGGAATTTTAACAAGATGGATATCCTAGGTGTAAAGGAATACCTAAACAGAGCCAGACATCTTTTGTACAATTAACCCAAATTGCAACCCACAATATGTTGGTGAACTGTAATTCCCATTATTCCATATAATTGGCTGGCTATGATGGCAAGGGGCTGAAGAGAATTGCAACCCTCCAATATGTCCTACATTCCTTCAGCATTTGGCACCATCCTAAGGATGTAAACATTATTGCCAGGCATCAGAGAAGTTTTAGATCTTACTCTAAATCGCACTATTTTATATTTCTAAATATTAAGGTTATCTTACTATTTTGATTCCTCAAAGGTATTATAAACCTCCCTTGAACAATTCCTAAAATGAAGAAAGAACAATATTTTAAGTGGGATATTCTTTTAAAAACGTGCTACTTGCATTTTTCAATAAAAAGTGTTTTCACTTGAGCATGAGGTAATGAAAAGGAATGATGATGAAATTTCAAGCTATCATTACAATGGAGTAATTTAAAAGCAAAACAAAATGTGATTTGAGCCATCTTGAGGTATAGAATATGTATAAGACATTTCTACCTAAAGGGTAATATCCGCTCTCATGAGGCCTTAGAAATCTGAGTGTATGAAAACAGAGAATTATAAAGAACTGCCTCCTCAACCATAGCTATAGTATTACCAATGTGCTGCTATAATAAATTGAAGTTACTGAACCAGATTTGAAACTTTATAGAGATAAGATGCTACATAGCATTTAAATTAGTACTGGAAATCCTAAGGAAACACACTTCAGGAAAAAATATTTTCCTTAAAAAAATTTGCTCTGCAGTGACAGTGAATTGAGGGATTAGCCAAAGAAAAACTGTCAACCTGGATTGCAATCATATTAAACCCTTGTACTTGCATTGTCTTTATTTATTTTTTTATTTACAGTATTCCTGCCCTTCTCAACCCCAAAGGGGACTCAGAGTGGCCTTGTCTTTGAAATGTCATGTGATGTAGCATTTACCCATGCTTCTGAGGAAAGAGGGAGCAGTGGGGCAAATCTGTCACCCTGTGCGCAGATCTCTCTCGGTGATACTTTCCCCATACACTTCTGGTGACTATCACACATTATACTGGGTTAATCCAGTTTTGTCTCCTTTTTGGCAATGTTTGCTAAAGAACTCCAGAGTATTCCACAGCTTTGGGGAAGTGTGAACAGCTGGATTGACTTCAATTCAGCGTGGTGTGCTGTCTATATGGGACACCACTGCCATTTCCTTTTCTCTACACTCATCAGTGAAGGAAAAAATAGATGAATCAACCCTTGATGCTTACATCACAACTCTCAGCCAGCCATAGGATTCTGTGTGGGTTGTCCTATTCTGACATCAAGAAAAGCATTTTATGGTCAGGAAGAGGTAGAGGATATTGTCCCTCTCTTCCTTTAGCACTACACCTTTGCTGCTGCTCGCCTCTTCTCACAGCTCATAATAATTTAAGAACACTCTGTAAAATACACATATTAAAGCATATTTACATACAATATACTGTATATTAAAATACACAAATAAAAATTGAAGTTTAAAATTTGTCCTTAAAATGTCAGAATGGGGGTGCCCATGATGGCCAGGAGCTTACATGTAGCACTGTGGCTAGATGCAAGTGGTAATGGTGAGGATATATATGGTAATAGCTGCCATATATGGCTACTGGTATGATGGCATGTTAAGCATCATGCATTTCAATTGCTTGAGATTTGCCCTTCTGACTCATCAATAAGCTGAAACTCCTGTTCTCATTTTGAAAGCTAAAGTTGTGGCTGCAAAAGAGAGGTCCACTTTTACTCACCAGTAATAGACAGTAATAATAGTCTAATGGGGCAATTATACTAATGGGGCTGCCAAGTTTACAGAAATATAATTAAGGTGTGAACAACTATGTCCCAAATCATCTGAAACAAATTATTATTCTCATTCAATCAGTTTGAAATGATAAGAGTGAGATACAAGTAACCTGCAGGAAAATCCAAATAATTTGAATGCTTTCATCAACAATAATCCATTCTGAACATATAATTTTCTGACTCCTGATTACTGAGGTGACTCACTGAACCACTCTGTACATTGTTTTCATCGAAACTGCCTATTTAATGGTATAATTTGTATAATGGCATCTTTCATAACTACCTTTTAACAATTGTTCCTTTTACAAGGAAATCAGTATTTGTATGAAAAGGTGGTCACATGTAATCTTTCACAGCTAGTAGTTATTTATAAGCAATTTGTTAATTTAAACCATACATTCTCATCTTGTTGCTTTTCATGCAGAACAAGGACACCAACAAAGCCTATGCTGAAATCAACCAAGCACTACAGACACTGCAGAAATCAAATGTGTAATACATATATAAATATATTGACCTTAAGGATTTAAAAAAAATATTTTATCAAACTTGGCCTGTTAGAAGAAAACTATATGTTCTTTGATGCAGACTTCATGTCAAGCTGTTGTTTCATGTTTAGCTTTATTCATTGGTGCCAAAGAAAGGAGTAAAGAAGTATCTACTCTCACAATATGCCAAAGTAAACCTGGGTTTCTGACTTGTGTTTTGTGTGATTGTGGCCAATTATTGCAGAAATGCTATGTTTTGAAATGTTTATCAGTGAACAATAAAATTACAACCATCCAAGGACAGCGCATTTTCATATCAAAGCAGCAAATCACAAAGTTGCCAATTCCAAAGAACCAAAGCTCCTTTGTATAATAGTTGTCATTTCCTACATATTAATGATTCTTCTATTTTAGTAAAGCAAGTAACAACTATTGTCCACTTTGAAAACCTTTGGAGAAAATACACTTAGTTCCAAAAGACTGAAAATCCTTCCAGCTGTGTTACTCAAAGATTAGTTTATGTTCTAATGCTCTAGAATCCCTAGTGTTAATCTTAGACACAATGATTCAGTGATGAACAAGCAAAAGATTTACATAGTTTTGTCTGCACTCGGAATAAAAATTGGAATATGTTTTGTTAACCTTTCCAACATTCTTTATTAAGTACAGCTTTTATAATTCACTTTTAGATTGCTAGAGCTTTAAAATAATACAATACACATTCTGCTAATGCCATTCAGCATTAATTGGTGATTTGGTTTTATGCCAGTTATGTAAAAATAAATAAATACTGTACTCACAAATGAAATTAAGCAGAATGAGGCAAATTCATAGCTTAAAATGAGTGTCAAGATTTAATGTGCTTCAAATTACAATATTGAATTATTATATTGTTCAGATATTAACCACAAAATCATAGAATCATATATATATGTTGAAAGTATTATAATGTTTGCAAAATTATATAGTTCATGTTTAGCCAGTAGGTCTGTACCTTTAACTGGTAGTATGTTTGTACTTTGAGCTTTATCAATCAGATACAGGTGGAGCTATGTTTGTCATTTATATATTCTTTGCACTCTGCCTGTATTCTCTCTCTGAGTTTTTTGTTCCTGTGTTATGCTTCTGTTACAGCATTAAAGTAAGTTGACTTTATGCTACAATGTAGTTTTTTATTTGACCACATTACTTCGGGGCTATGTTTCTGCTGCAGCTTTATTCTATTTTTCTTTAATACTCTGCAACCTAGGTTTTTACCTTTGCTAACAATATAGTTGGAAGAAACCACATGGGCCATCTAGGCCAACTCCCTGCCATGCAGGAAAAGCACAAAAAATTATCCCTGATAGATGGCCATCCAGCCTCTGTTTAAACGTTTCAAAGGAAGGAGCTTCCACCACACTCTGAGGCAGAGATTTCCATGGTTGCACAGCTCATATGGTCAGGAAATTTTTCTTAATGTTCAGGTGGAATCTCCTTTCCTGTAATTTGAACACATTGCTCCTAGCCCTAGTTTCAAGGGCAGCAGAAAACAAGCCTGCTCCCTCTTCCTTATGACACCCTTTTATATATTTATACATAGCTATCATGTCTCCTCTCAACCTTTTCTTTTGCAGGCTAAACATACCTAGTTCTTTAAGATGCTCCACATAGGGCATGATCTCCAACCTTTGATCATTTTATTCACCCTCTTCTGAACACTTTCCAGGTTGTCAATATCTCTTTTGAACATGACTAAATGACTGAGCAGCAGCAGTAGCCCAGTATTTCAGGTGAGGTCTAACGAAAGCCGAGTAGAGAAGCAAAATGACTTCCCTTGCTCTATACACTATACTCCTTTTGGTGCAGCCCAAAATTCTATTGGCTTTTTTAGATGCTGCATCACACTGTTGGCTCATGTTCAACTTGTTGTCCACAAGGACTCCAATATCTTTTACACATGGACTGTTGTCAAGCTAGGCATCACCCATTTTGTATCTTTGCATTTTATTTTTCTGTCTAAGTGTATCTTACATTTTTCCTTGTTGAAATTCATTTTGTCAGTTTTAGCTCAGCTCTCTAATCTGTTAATGTCCTTTTGAATTCTGATCCTGTCCTCTGGAGTATTAGCTATCCCTCCTAATTTGGTGCCATTTGCAAACTTGATAAGCATGCCCTCTAAACCTTCATCCAAGTCATTAATAAAGATGTTGAATAGAACTGGATCCACGACCGAACCCTGCATCACTCCACTAGTCGCTTCTTTCCATAATGAAGTGAAAACATTGGTGAGCACTCTTTGGGTTCGGTCGCTTAACCAATTACAGATCCATCTAATAGTATTGCCCAGCCCACATTTGACTAGTTTTCTTGCAACAAGGTCATGGGGGACTTTGTCAAAGGCCTTACTGAAAGCAAGATATGCTACATCCACAGCATTGCCTGCATCTACCAAGTTTGTAACTCTACTAAAAAAGAGATAAGATTAGTCTGGCATGACTTGTTTTTGAGAAATCAATGTTGACTTTTAGTAATCACAGCATTCCTTTCAAAGTGACTGCAGACTGCCTTCTTAATGATCTGCTTCAGAATCTTTCCTAGTATTGACTGGATGGTAATTGTTTGGGTTCTCTTTTTCCCTTTTGAAGACAGGGACAACATTTGCCCTTCTCCAATCTGCTGAGAGTTCTCTTGTTCTCCAAGAATTTTCAAATATTATTGCCAGTGGTTCTGAAATGACTTCTGCTACTTCCTTCAATACTCTTGGATGTAGTTCATCTGGCCCTCGAGACTTGGATTTATTTAGTGTAGCCAGGTATTCCCGGACTACTACTTTACTTATTTTTAGTTGGATTTCCCCTATTACCTCATCCACTCTGTATTGTTCAGGTTGAACCCCAATCTCCTTTTAGGAAAAGACCAAGGCAAATAAGGTGTTGAGCAGCTCTGCCTTTTCTCTATCCCCTGTCATAGGAGCTAGATACAAGTTTTTTCAAAATCTTTGAAATAGACAAATCAGATTGAATTCTCCTTTCCCCCCATCACATTTGGATAACTGAGGTGTTGCACCTCAGCATTAGTTCATCTTGCTCCAACACACAAACTCCACCACAGCAGGCTTAAGTCTTTTCCGTTTATTGAAGAAAGATAGCAAAACTTATTAAAAAGCAGAAAAATAAGTAAAAACATTGGTTTTTGCAAGTGCAATCCTTAAACATAGTTCAAGAAATTCGTAGATATTAGTCCAAAATCCAAAAATAGCACAGTAAATCCAAGGTAACATGAATACACGAGCTTCAAAAGTAATCCAAACACAGATTCAAGGCTTGAACAAGGCAAGAGTTGTTTCTTCAAAAGCAAGGTTGCTCTGACTAAAATCTCTTCCCCAAACATCTACTTTAAAATCTCCTTGCAACTGAAAAACATGTTCCTTTGAGCTCTAGTCCCATGCTTGCCTTCGATTCTCACAGGCCATCTGAGTCCTGTTTTTAATGTCAACCTGGAATCCTTATCTAACACAAACTCATCCTCTTCACTCCCATCTGCATTCTGTTGACAATTCTCAGATTCAAGTGAAAAGTCATCCTTATCACAAACTTTGGCAGCATCTCTGCTAGACTCAGAGGCATCCACAGACCTCTGTTTTTATAAGCTATCAACACTTTCCGAATCCACCTGCACTTCAGAAACATCAACATTCCCAGGGACAGACTGCTGTTCAAACTGCATTTCAGAAATGTCCACATTCCCAGGGATAAACTGCTGTTCCCCAAATCCCCTTTCTTCATAATCAAGCTGAACCACAACATGAGGCTGGATCTACACTGCCCTATATCTGCTTTGAACTGGATTGCATTAGTCTACACTGACAGATTAACTAGGATAGTGATGGCGAACCTTTTAGAGATGGAGTGCTCAAACCAGGATGGGGTAGGGTGGAGTGGGGTTGGGCACTCGGGGGAGTGGGGGGGGAGAAGTGTGGCAAATGGGGGATGAGAGGGAGGGGTGAACAGTGAGGCAGGTGATGGGCAAGCAGAAAGTGAGCAAGGGGTGGGCAATAGGCAAGCAGTGAGTGAGCAAGGGGGGTAGGTGGTGGGTGCATGATGAGCAAGCTAGGGGGTGAGCAGTGAACAAACATGGGGTCGGCAGATGGCAAGCAGGTGGAAGGTGACCAGTGGGCAGCGGGCAAGTAGTGGGCAGCAAGCAGAGTACAAGCAAGGGGATGAGTGGCAGGTGAACAGTGAGGGAGCAAGGGCAGGTAGTGGGTGAGCAGCAAGCAAGGGGGTGAGCAATGAATAAACAAAGGGTGGGTTGACAACAGGTGAGCAGCGGATGGGCCCTTGTACTGGGGTCTTAGAAAGTGGCTTAAAATTACACTCCTCTTTCCCTAGCCCTAGCTGGAGGATGGAATTACTATATTATTATTCATTGTTTATTAATTTATTATTTATTATTAGACTCATACAGTTGGAGGGGACCCCCAAAAGCCATCCAGTCCAACCCATTCTGCCAAGCAGGAAGATGGAATTATTATTATTGTTGTGATTATTGAAACAACAACATAGTCTGACACAGTAAACAAGATAGATATGCTGGATTTCGTATCACAAAATTTATTTATTTATTTATTTCCAGAATTTATACCCCGCCCTTCTCACCCGGGGGGACTCAGGGCGGCTTAAACAGTTGGCAACATTTAATGCCAAGAACATAATAATAAAACAAAAACAGTACATATAATCAATTAAAACTATAAAAATACCTCATTAAAATACATTATAAAAATTAAAACATATGTAAATTAGATCCAAAATCACAAGTCGAACACTTCCCAAGCGTTTAGGACTGTGTGATGTATTTTCGGATGATGCACACAGATCCCAGTAAGATGGCCTTTTGCAGTTGGCAGATCATAATTTTGTCAATGTCTATTGTTTACAAATGCCAGCTGAGATCTTTTGGCATGGCACCCAATGTGCCAATTACCACCGGGACTACCTGTACTGGTTTCTGCCAGAGTCTCTGAAGTTCGATCTTGAGGTCCTGATAGCGGCTGAGTTTTTCCTGTTGTTTTTCATCAATGCGACTGTCACCTGGTATGGTGACATCAATAATCCAAACCTTTTTCTTTTCCACAACTGTGATGTCTGGTGTGTTGTGTTCCAGAACTTTGTCAGTCTGGATTCGGAAGTCCCACAATATCTTTGTGTGTTCATTTTCCATGACCTTGGCAGGTTTGTGATCCCACCAGTTCTTTACTGCTGGGAGGTGGTACTTGAGGCATAAGTTCCAATGAATCATTTGGGCTACATAGTTTTACCTCTGTTTGTAGTCTGTCTGTGTGATTTTCTTACAGCAGCTGAGGATGTGATCAATGGTTTAGTCAGCTTCCTTGCACAGTCTGCATTTTGTGTCATCAGCTGATTTTTCGATCTTGGCCTTAAATTGCATTTGTTCAGATGGCTTGCTCCTGGGCTGCAAGGATCAGGCCTTCTGTCTCCTTCTTCAGTGTCCCATTTGTGAGCCAGATCCAGGTCTTCTCCTTATCAGCTTTTCCTTCAATTTTGTCAAGGAACTTTCTATGCAATGTTTTGTTGTGCCAGCTGTCAACTCTAGTTTGTAGTGTGATTTTCTGGTACTGATTTTTTTGTCTGCTGTGCTTTGAGGAGTTTCTGATTTATTACTTCAATCAAAGCTGTGGCGCAGGTGGGAGAGCAAGCCAGCTGCAACCAGCTAATAATAATAATAACAATTATTATTATTATTATTATTATTATTTTATTTTTGTACCCCGCCACCATCTCCCCAGAGGGACTCAGGACGGCTTACAGATATAAAACCAACATACAATAATATCAAATACAAAAACACACAAATAAATTTAAAAGGCATTAAAATCACAATCATTATAAAACACTTGAGAAACACAGCAATAAAAACATAAAATGAGCTGGGCAAAGTGCACTGAGTGGAACTTGTAAACAAGAAGGAAGTTAAGGTGCTACAACGTCATGGGAAGAGCCTTAGACTGGAGTGAACACTGAGGCTATGTCAAGGAGTTAACCAACAGGTACAACTGGTCAGAAGAACCCACTAGTACCAGGGTTTAGTATACAGTGGGCGGTACTTCTTCAAAGGCTTGTTTGAAGAGCCAGGTTTTCAGGCTCTTCCTGAACACTTCCAAGGTGGCAGCTTGCCTAATTTCCCTGGGGAGCGTGTTCCAGAGTCGGGGGGCCACCACGGAGAAGGCCCTCTCCCTCGTCCCCACCAACCACGCTTGTGACGGAGGCGGAAGCGAGAGGAGGGCCTCCTCCAATGAATGAAGAGATCGTGCGGGTTCGTAGGGGGAGATGCAGTCAGAAAGGTAAGTGGGTCCCAAACCGTTCAGGGCTTTGTAGATCAGCACCTGCACCTTGAATTGGGTCCGGAAGGTGAATGGCAGCCAGTGGAGCTCCTTGAACAGGGGCGTAGACCGCTCCCTGTAATTCGCTCCTGTTAGGAACCTGGCTGCTGCCCGCTGAACTAGTTGGAGTTTCCGGGCCGTCTTCAAAGGCAGCCCCACGTAGAGTGCATTGCAATAATCCAATCTCGAGGTAACTAAGGCATGGACCACCGTAGCCAGATCAGACTTCATGAGGTATGGTCACAGCTGGCGCACAAGTTTTAGTTGTGCAAAGGCCCTCCCGGCCATCACCGACACCTGAGCCTCAAGTGTCAGTGATGAGTCCAGGAGGACCCCCAAGCTGCGGACCTGCACCTTCAGGGGGAGTGCGACCCCGTCAAGCACAGGTTGCCACCCAATACCCCGATCAGACATGCGACTGACCTGGAGGACCTCTGTCTTATCAGGATGAAGTTTTAGCTTGTTCGCCCTCATCCAGCCCATCACAGCCACCAAGCACTGGTCCAGAATCCGAGGGGCTTCCTTGGAGTTTGGTGGAAAAGAGTAGTAGAGTTGGGTGTCATCTGCGTAGAGATGGCACCGCACTCCAAAACTCCGGATGACCTCTCCCAGTGGTTTCATGTAGATGTTAAAAAGCATGGGAGACAGAATGGAACCTTGCGGGACCCCACAGGTCAATGGCCAGGGGTCCGAGCAGGTGTCCACCAGCTTTACCAACTGAGATCGGCCCTCCAGGAAGGACTGGAGCCACTTCAGAGCAGAACCCCCAAGGCCCATCCCAGAGAGCCGTCCCAGAAGGATACCATGGTTGATGGTATCGAAAGCCGCTGAGATGTCCAAGAGAACCAGCAGGGTCACACTCCCCCTGTCCAGTTCCCTGCGGAGGTCATTCACCAAGGTGACCAAAGCCGTCTCGGTACTGTGCCCAGGTCTAAAGCCGGACTGTGATGGATCCAGAAAATCAGTATCATCAAAGAACTCCTGGAACTGAGAGGCAACCACCCGCTCCAGGACCTTGCCCAAAAAAGGAAGATTCGAGATTGGTCTGTGGTTATTTAGGATGGTCGAATCAAGGGAGGCTTTCTTCAAAACTGGCCTCACTATAGCCTGTTTTAGGGCAGATGGGAATTTGCCTTGAACCAGAGAGGCATTAATTATACTCACAAACCAATCTCCCAATCCTCCTCTGGCTGATTTTATAAGCCAAGAAGGACAAGGATCCTTGGCACAAGTGATCGCCCTCACAGCTCCAAGGATCTTGTCCACGTCATCCAGGTGAACAAGCTGAAACGAATCCCACAAGATGGGACAGACAGGGGCCTCGGTTAACTCACATGGCATTGCATCCAAGCTAGCGTCCAAGTCATGACGAATCTGAGCGACTTTGTCTGCAAAATGGTGCGCGAATTCGCTGCAGCGAGTTGCCGTGTCCTTGGGTGCCTCCCCATCCTCAGAAAAGTGGAGGAGCTTCCCGATGACACGGAACAACTCCGATGGTCTATTATTTGCAGATGCTATGCGGGCAGTCTTGAAGGTCTTCCTGGCTGCCCGCAAAGCCGCTGAGTAGGCACTAATAGCAGCTCTAGCCTGTGCTCAGTCAGAGGCGTCCTGAGTCTTCCACCAGCGACACTCTAGTCCTCTTCTCTTGTGCTTCATCACTGCCAACTCCTCTGAGAACCAGGGAGCTGAGGTAACTCTGCACAAAGAGAGGGGACGTTTGGGGGCAATCGTGTCAATTGCCCTGGACATCTCGCTATTGTAGTGATTTACCAGGGCATCGACAGGATCGTCAGCACCCAAGACAGGAGAATCCCCAAGAGATCTCAGGAATCCATCAGGATCCATCAGTCTCCTGGGGTGGACCATCTTAATGGGTCCCCCACCCCTGCGGAGGTTTTTTGGGGACACGGTAAGTCTTAGACTGATCAGGTGATGGTCGGACCATGACAACGGAAGAATGTTTTTCTCTTCCACTCCAACCTCACCGCCCATCACAACAAAAACCAGGTCGAGCATGTGACCAGCTTGATCCGTGGGACCAGATATCACTTGGGACAGCCCCATGGTCATCATGGCAACCATGAAATCTTGAGCTGCACCTGTCAAGGTGGCCTCGGCATGGATGTTAAAGTCCCCCAGCACTACCAGTCGCTGAGAGACCAATGCTACACCAGAGATCACCTCTGCTAGCTCAGGCAGGGAAACTGCAGTCGGTACAGGGTGGTCGGTACACTAGCAGAATCCCCAGACTGTCCCGGGCACCCACCCTAAGATGTACACACTCAAAACCTGTAGATTGCGGGACGGCACACCTGACCAGGGAGATGGACTGCCGAAAGACCACCGCGACCCCACCTCCCCTTCCCCCAGATCTGGCCTGCTGTTGCACCCCAAAACCCGGAGGACAGAGCTGGGTGAGATTTACCCCACCCAGCTCATCCAACCAGGTCTCAGTGATGCAAGCCAGGTCCGCCGCTTCATCCAAGATAAGATCATGGATGATAGCTGATTTACCATTGACAGACCTGGCATTGAACAGCAGGATCCTCAATCCAAGTGGACCGTCATGGGTGCTACCACACTTAGCCTTTTCCAGGGTTGCAAGAACTCTGTTGCGCTTCTCCCTGGGATGACAGTAACCACTCCTCCTCCTCCCCCACATGACCTCAATGGTACCCCCAGCTGCAATGAATCACTCTAACTAGGAGGTCATGAGTTCAAGGCCCGCTCGGAGCCTATGTTTGTCTTGTCTTTGTTCTATGTTAAAAGGCATTGAATGTTTGCCTATATGTGTAATGTGATCCGCCCTGAGTCCCCTTCGGGGTGAGAAGAGCGGAATATAAATGCTGTAAATAAATAAATAAATAAATTCCTAAAAATCAGAGGATGACTGAAACATTCTGGAACTTTGCAGGCTTAAAGTGATAAATGTGGCCTATACCTCTGGCAAGTTTCATCCTAATATCCATAAAATATTTTCATTTTTCAAGCCTCAGAGTGAGAGAGAGTGACTCACCCAAGGTGCTTACATTGGAAAAAAAAAATCTTAAAAATCAGTGGATGACCACATCTTTCTGAAACATTTCAAGAATTATGCCCTGCTCATGTTCTCTCATCGTACAGAATCTCATGGGAATATCCCTTTTGGATTTTTTAAAAAATTATTTGTATTTTTTTAATTTCCTAAAAACCAGTAGATAACTGAATATTTCAGAAACATTTCTGATGCCCTCTTATGTTGTTTCATTGTGCAGAAATTCAAGGAGATACCTCTTTATGATTTAAAAAATTAATTTTTAAAAAAAATTCTAAAAAGTAGTGGATGACCAAATATTCTGAAATGTGGCAGTCTTACAGTCATAAATGTTGCCTATAAGTGTGGCAAGTTTCATCCTGATAGCCATACAAATGACAGACAAACAAGCCTCAAAAATTTCTCCATTGCTGCTAATGGAAGAAATTTTACCGAAGCAATAACACAATTTGGAATTAGAATTAGAATTGACCCCTCAATTGGCCTTTCTCTTTCCTGCAGGGAGTATTGAACACCACAGGCTGACATTAGGTAGCAACATGCCATAATGCATGGTATCTTCCCATACATATTTACTTAGAAAAGCTAGAAGAAAGCTTAGTGTTGTAGCCCAGCCGGAGATTGGCCCCATTCAGCCTATGATTGTCCCTGCACCTGCTTTGCCAGAAGACTCTGGGTTTGGGCCTGACTCTGGGTTTGGGCCTGAGATGCAGACAGAGCCTGAGATGCAGACAGTTTGTCCCAATGGATTCTGGGACCAGAGACAGAATGTTGCAAGTAGGCATTTTGAATTGCATTCCTTAAAGCAGTCAAGGTCAGATCTCCAGGTGCCAGATGTACATTCTAGTTTGGATGTGAGAGCTGAGACTCTGGAGGGGGATAATGAGTTTGACAGGAAGGCAGCGATAACTAACCAGAGGAGGGAATGAGAATCTTTGCAAAGTAGCAGGCGTTTGCTTTTGAAGCTATCTAATGAGCAATTTTCTTATGGGAGAAAGACCTTGGATTTCCCGTAAAATGGTTTCCTTTCCATGCCACAGCCAGAGGTGGTAACATTGCTTATTTAAGAAAGAAGGATCTTTGCTCCGTGTTCCTGTGTATTCCTGCAGCCGTGTATCTTGTTTCAAGTTCCAGCCTTGCTTTGGCCTGTGAATCCAGTTGGATATTCCCGTGACTTTGCCGTTTGGTTTTTATTCTAGTCAAGACCCTCGTCTTGTGTTTCATCATTGACTTCATACTTTGGACTATCTTGGAGTAAATCCTACACTCATAGAATCATAGAATCATAGAATAGTAGAGTTGGAAGAGACCTCATGGGCCATCCAGTCCAACCCCCTGCTAAGAAACAGGAAATCGGATTCAAAGCACCCCCGACAGATGGCCATCCAGCCTCTGTTTAAAAGCCTCCAAAGAAGGAGCCTCTACCACGGCCCGGGGGAGAGAGTTCCACTGTCGAAGAGCTCTCACAGTGAGGAAGTTCTTCCTGATGTTCAGGTGGAATCTCCTTTCCTGTAGTTTGAAGCCAGGGTATAGGGTGGCAACCTGTGCTGGATGGGGTTACACTCCCCCTGAAGCCACAGGTCCGCAGTCTGGGAGTCCTCTTGGATTCATCGCTTACGCTCGAGGCTCAGGCATCGGCGGTGTCTGGGAGGGCCTTCGCACAATTGAGACTCGTGCGCCAACTGCGACCGTACCTCGCGAAGGCTGATCTGGCCGGGGTGGTCCATGCCTTGGTCACCTCCAGACTGGACTACTGTAATGCGCTCTACGTGGGGCTGCCCTTGAAAATGGCTCGGAAGTTCCAACTGGTCCAACGAGCGGCAGCCAGGATGTTAACTGGGGCCCCTTACAGAGAGAGGTCAACCCTCCTGTTCAAGGAGCTCCACTGGCTGCCATTTACTTTCCGAGCCCAATTTAAGGCGCAGGTGCTTACCTACAAAGCCCTGAACGGTTTGGGACCATCCTACCTCCATGACCGCATCTCCATCTACGAACCCACACGTTCACTTCGGTCATCTGGAGAGGCCCTGCTCGTGATCCCGCCTGCGTCGCAAGCGCGGTTGGTGGGGACACGAGACAGGGCCTTCTCTGTGGTGGCCCCCCGACTCTGGAACACCCTCCCCAAGGATCTCAGACAGGCCCGTACATTGGCAGTCTTCAGAAAGAACTTGAAGACCTGGCTGTTCCAATGTGCCTTCCCAGATTAATAGGAAATCTCCAATACCAAGTCCCATAAGCACTTTATTAGAACTAAGATCGTATATCGCACTCTGCACTTGCCCTATAAGCCTTATATATCACCTGTCACATCAGCACTTTTAATCTTGTACCCATTACTCTGGTCCGGCCCAGTTTTATTGTTTTTTAGCGTATTGTTTATTGCTTGTTGTTTATACTGTTTTAATTGTTTTTAATTTGCCTTTTGTTTTGTATTGTTATATTGTGTGTTGAGGCCTTGGCCTTTGTAAGCCGCATCGAGTCCTTCGGGAGATGCTAGCGGGGTACAAATAAAGTTTAATAATAATAATAATAATAATAATAATAATAATAATAATAATAATAATTGTTCCGTGTCCTAGTCTGCAGGGCAGCAGAAAACAAGCTTGCTCCCTCTTCCCTATGACTTCCCTTCACATATTTGTACATGGCTATCATGTCTCCTCTCAGCCTTCTCTTCTGCAGGCTAAACATGCCCAGCTCTTTAAGCCGCTCCTCATAGGGCTTGTTCTCCAGACCCTTAATCATTTTAGTCGCCCTCCTCTGGACGCTTTCCAGCTTGTCAACATCTCCTTTCAACTGCGGTGCCCAAAATTGGACACAGTATTCCAGGTGTGGTCTGACCAAGGCAGAATAGAGGGGGAGCATGACTTCCCTGGATCTAGACGCTATACCCCTATTGATGCAGGCCAGAATCCCATTGGCTTTTTTAGCTGCCGCATCACATTGTTGGCTCATGTTTAACTTGTTGTCCACGACGACTCCAAGGTCTTTTTCGCACACACTGCTGTCAAGCCAGGCGTCCCCCATTCTGTATCTTTGCATTCCATTTTTTCTGCCGAAGTTAAGTATCTTGCATTTGTCCCTGTTGAACTTCATTTTGTTAGTTTCGGCCCATCTCTCTAATCTGTTAAGATGGTTTTGAATTCTGCTCCTGTCTTCTGGAGTGTTAGCTATCCCTCCCAGTTTTGTGTCATCTGCAAACTTGATGATCGTGCCTTCTAACCCTTCGTCTAAGTCATTAATAAAGATGTTGAACAGAACCGGGCCCAGGGCGGAGCCCTGCGGCACTCCACTTGTCACTTCTTTCCATGATGAAGACGACGTATTGGTGAGCACCCTTTGGCTTCATTCGCTTAGCCAATTACAGATCCACCTAACCGTAGTTTTGTCTAGCCCACATTTTACTAGTTTGTTTGCCAGAAGGTCATGGGGGACTTTGTCGAAGGCCTTACTGAAATCCAGGTAGGCTACATCCACAGCATTCCCTGTATCGACCCAACTCGTAACTCTATCGAAAAAAGAGATCAGATTAGTCTGGCATGACTTGTTTTTGGTAAATCCGTGTTGACTATTAGCAATGACCGCATTTGTTTCTAAGTGTTTGCAGACAACTTCCTTAATGATCTTTTCCAGAATCTTGCCTGGTATCGATGTGAGGCTGACCGGACGGTAATTGTTTGGGTCGTTCTTTTTTCCCTTCTTGAAGATAGGGACCACATTCGCCCTCCTCCAATCTTCCGGGACTTCTCCTGTTCTCCAAGAACTCACGAAGATAATTGCCAGTGGTTCTGAAATAACTTCTGCTAGCTCCTTCAATACTCTTGGATGTAGCTGATCTGGCCCTGGGGACTTGAATTCGTTTAGAGTGGCCAGGTGTTCCTGGACAACTTGTTTCCCTATTTGGGGTTGGATTTCCCCTAATCCTTCGTCCATTCCATGTTGCTGAGGTTGAAGATGGCTTTCTTTTTGTGAGAAGACCGAGGCAAAGAAGGCATTAAGCAGTTCTGCCTTTTCCCTGTCCCCTGTCGCCATCACCCCATCTTCTCCTTGCAGTGGCCCACTATAATCTTGTATCCCTGTGGTTATCATTTGACTCATGCCTTGGATTTAATCTTGTTTAGACTATTTGTGATACCTTTCTTGGGACCTACTTTGATATCCAGTTTTGTACTATGTTCTTTGAGTGACTTTTATAGACTTTTGCTTCATTAATTTCAAGTACCTTGCTCTTGTGGATTTAAATCCATTTTATTAACCCTGAATTTTGTTTGCTTTTGCTTGCTTGCTTATATTCTGGGGCTCCAGTGTGGTTTTGAGGTGCCTACGTAGTCTAGGGGTGCAACACTTAGAAACTAAAAAAATTGGTTTGTCAGAAAACCAGTCCCCTTATATAGAGAGATCAGGTTGAGGTAAAGGATCAACAAGATCCAGAAACATTCCAAAATTTTAGTTGTGTTCAGAAACATAGCTGTTACAGTCTGCATTAAGATACAAAGGAATCCTGTTTAGCTTTAATATTAAGAACCTCATCACATGGGTAAAAAGCCCCATCCTAGGACATTGCAGAGATGCAATCAGGACAGAGTCTGCCAGAACCCATCACATGATGCAGTGCTACTTCCGGCAGGGCTCCATTCTGGTTCCGTGCATGCTGTATCTCATCAGCATACTAAGTGGCAGCTCTGAGAACATGAGTAAGCCAGGGACAGCACAGGATCAAGCCAGGGAAAAACAAGAAATGGCTTGGGATGTTAAGGGGGTGATGCAGAACACTGCCCAATGGTTTCCAACACTTGCCCATGGATTTGCCCCACTGCCTAAGAAATAATAATAATAATAATAATAATAATAATAATAATAATAATAATAATAACTTTATTTTTGTACCCTGCCTCCATCTCCCTAAAGGGACTTACAGGCAGCTTACATGGGACTAAGCCCGGGTAAATTACAATAATCAGAAGATAAAAACATCAAAATGAAAATACAAATTACACACATTAACATAGTAAAAATAAAATAGTGACCATAGTATAGTCAAACATAATTCCCCCTTTGTACCCCACCTTAACCTCCATGTGATGAGTTCCCAAGATAGCATTAGCTTTCAGTTTAATGAAGGATACAGGCAGGGGCTATAAATTAGTATGCTGGAAACTACTTTTTTGTTTCAAATTATTTCTTTGTATCCTAAAACTATGTTGATATTTTGCTTTTCATGTTTGATACCACTGACTGAATGAAAGCACAGTGAATAATAATAATAATTTTTTTTCTTACCCGCCTCTTCTTGTGTCTCAAGGACTTTTGTACCCATGCTGGCAACTTGAATCCTAAGTGAATTCTTAAGAAAGGTTGAGAATAATGAACTTAAAACCTATCAGTTAATATGGGCATGTTACTTTATTTCACAAGGAATAGAATGGAGCCCAACTTTTGAGAAAAATATGGAGAAATTGCTTTTTGTTATTGTTGTTTTTTTAAAAAGGTTAAAAGTACAGAAAAAGGTCCCTACTGCTCCTTTGATAAGTTTATGTTCTTCCAACTGTTTTGCTCCCATAGCTGTGCTACAAACTAGCCCTTAATGAGCAAAAACTCTAGCACACCGCCAGGAATTATATATCTTTGAGATATTTCTGTCTTGGAATACCTCCACATTTTCTAATAGTTAAAGTTCTGTTATGTTGGAGAACTGTAAGGTCTTATTGATTTTTATGTGGCAAAAGACCCCTGCCTCTAGGCAAGGGGCACATATTGTATTACTGTATCTTTTGCTTCCAATTTCCACTTTTTATATCCCAAACTCACTGGGTTTGTTTCACTTTAGATTGTTTATGCGTGTTGAGGCCACCAGAGAGATCTATAGCCCGATGCTGTTTTTGCTTTCATTGAAAAAAAAATCAGAAGTAATATAATCCAATACATTTCTCTCACCAATTGCAGTCATCCAATAAAATGTATAAGCCACATTTACCTTTTAATTTATAACAAACACAACACAAAACTTTAGAAACAAACTGATGCCATTTACTTTGAGCTATATGTCTTTGCAGCATAGAATTATCAAGGGGAATAGACTGAAAATGGCATTTTAATAAAAGAAGCATAGTGCAATTTTTATTTCTTCAAAATCTCAGGTGTGTAGCTCTTAGCTTCAGAGCTATGTTCAATTCTTCAGAAGTTTGTTTTCTGTTCTTCAAAAACAGCAGTTTGAAGAGAGCTTAGCATATTTTGTTCCAAACACACACACACACACACACACACACACACACACATTCACAGAGAAAGAGAGAGGGGGATGCTTAGGCTTTCCTAAATGGGAAAGGACTGTCCCAAGGAGACGTCAAGTGGTAGCTTTTAGTCTCAAATGCATCAGGAAATAATGACAGTGTCACTTCCTGAGTTTTAGGAAACATCTATACCAGTGGTTCTCAACCTGAGGATCCCCAGATGTTTTGTCCTTCAACTCCCATAAATCCTAACAGCTGGTAAATTGGTTGGAATTTCTGGAAGTTGTAGGCCAAAACACCTGGGGACCCACAGGTTGAGAACCACTGATCTATACTGACCACTGAGTGTCAGTGTAGGTATGGATCAGCCCCATGGTAACTATATGCCGCATGGGGCTGATGCAGGGTATCCTGGTTATTTCCACCTTAACCTAAGTCAGGAGCAGGATTTGGGCTTTCCCTGGGTTCAGAGAGATGTGGCAGGGGGGCATTCAGCATTCCATTTTCCTGAGGCATTTAGGCTGAGGTTTCTGGACTCACCTGGTTATTTCTTTCCAAATAGTTGTAAATAAGCTATCAGATGAAGATAGATTTCCCTAACTGTTTTGTCTTGAGTTTCAGAATTGAAAGTCATCCAACAAAGTCTTCCCTGGACATCACAACTTCTGATACTGATATAAATCCAAGACATAGGACATTATTACATGAGGCAATATAACTGCAACCTCTCTTACCACAAATGGAGTTGCCTCCTATCACACCAGGTCCTGTGAGCCAAAATCAATGAAGTTGTACCAATTTTTCAACCCATTTCTGCTTCCGTACTTCACACGCCAACCATTTTCAGCTGCAATCCTGTTCCACTTCACATCATTGGTCACATTTGATTCAACATTTCGTATAAAACAACGTTGTATCATGTATGATATATTGTTATGATTTTTGCATGGTCTTATTGTATTGGCTGTCAGATTTTAATTTTTTAACAATGAAATCAAGATATATTCACTACAATGGTTGAAATTTACTCCAGCAATTACAAATGTGCAGACTTGAGAGATTCTGGCAATTGCCTTGTGCTTTTGCTGATACCAGCAAAGGCACCCATGGGGAAAGGAGGGGGATCACCCCAGAAACTGGTGCAGGATATTGCTACTCCAGACTGCTCTAGATTTTATGGCCCATGTAAATGGACTCTCTGTTGCTTTTCCAAGAGAAGAAGAACATTTGGTGTACATTTTTAAGTAAACTGACTTTATTCATACTCCTGAACTAATGTAATACTGAAATAAAATTTGCTTGCAGCTTTTATACTTTCCCAAATTTTTTCATGTGGTTCTCAGTTTAAAAAAATGAATAAAAAATATCAGGGGAAGTAGCACACACAAAAATGCAGCCTGGTGTGGAAAATGGATGGAACAGACTTATGATTTAATACATGTGAAATTGACACAGAATGGAAATAGATGGATTCACCCATCCCTAGCTAACGTTTATCCTTACAAAATTGGTTTGCAATACAGTGAAAGAACTGGCATGCGGTTCAGATACATACTAAAATGCAAAAAGTAATTTATTTCCTTTTCAACTTTCATTAACCAAATCAAGATTCTTATTAAATTATTTTTAAAGAAGTTGAAATGTGTTATCCCAGGACCAATCTTGAGATGATGAACCCTCCCAACAACCTGTTTGCTTAAACCAGCTATTGGACTGAGCACAAATTTGATTCAGGACATTGTTTAGGTAATTAACATTCTCTCTTCACATAATTTTGTCCATGTAAATCAGTTCAGATGTAGGTCATCTATTCTTTCAAACAATGTCTTATTCTTTGGCTTGAAGACAACAGGGCAGTCAGAAACTGCTTGGTAATTCTGACTTCTCTGGTGTCACGACCCAGGCTACAGAGCACCAATAACCATACGCAGAGGCCAGATTCTATCTAATATCTTTATTAAGGAAATATATAAAGTTAGTAAAAGCAAATGTAAAAGTTAGTCCAGAAGCAGACCTTTCAGGAAAGGTCAAAATTAGTCCAAAGAAACAATGTCCAATATGAAATATTAAGGTCCAAAGTTGTAATCCAATAACCGAAACACTCACTTTGCCAGGCAAAGTGAGGGGAGATGACAAGGTCCTTTAGTCCATGAACTTGAGCAAGGCTAGGAAATAACTTGATACTTGAAACAAGGCTTGAAACGTGGAACAAGGTAACGAGGAACAAGAACAAGGTCCGTGGAATAACTTGGTAAAATCCGTGAAACAAGGCAAGGTTTAGTCCTGGGAAACAAGGCAAGGTCCGTAGGTAAACAAAGGCTGGGAAACAGGAGCGAAGGCTGGAAACAAGGCAAGGCTTGAGCAGGAACGAGGCTTGAATCGGAGCGCGCTGTCCAAACACAACTCGCTCCGGAGGCTGACGAATTGACTCCGCGAAGTTACTACGCGGGTAAAACACCTATATAGAGTCTAACTTTCCCGCCGAAGCAGTTCTCTGGGAACCAGAAACGAAAGCTAAACTCTGAGACCAGATGTTTGACTCCTTAAAGATTCTCACGAAAAGCAGACTTAATTGGGTACATTCTTAGCTGCTATTCTCGCACTCCTGCGCGAAGCTGCTTCCAAACCCCTCTGTTGTTTACAAAACTCATGGCGAGAGAACACGGGAGATGTAGGCTCAGGGTTTGTTTGACATACTTCTGGGACACAACTTTCTTGCAGGTGCAAGGTTCCCAGATCTGCCTGGGAAAGATCTGGCTGAGAAGATTCCAGTTCTGACTGGGAAGGTAAAAAACCCAAGTTTTCTTCTTCATCAGGCATTACAATGTCATGAGCAGGACTACAAGGCCCATGAGTCATCACATCTGGCCCCTTCTACACAGCCAGATAAAATCCAGATTATCTGCTTGAACTGAGTATATTAGTCTACACTACCATATAATCCAGTTCAAAGCAGATAATCTGGATGTATAGGGCCTAAGAGTGAGCCAATAATACTCTATGCACTTTCTTGAAAGTAAATCTGATCAAACCTAGTGAAACAAATTTGAGTAAATGAATTTGTGAATGTTTGACTTGGCTATTCTGAATTTTAAAAACAGGTTGTGTCATTCCCTACCTGCAACCCCATTGACTAAATAGATTTTATTCCGATGTAATTATTGTTATGTTTTTATTATTACTCTTTCCTATGGAGGACATGGACCACTGGCATGGCAGATACTACCATCAAGAAAGATTTTACCTCTTAGATCATAGGCTGCAATATTACAAAGAACTTCTGACAAGAAACACGTTGGACCTCATAGCAGCTGGAAATAATACATTTGCTCAACATCTCACAAAACCGATCAGCAGTGCTTTACACCTGCCCCTCATCTACAGAAAAGAAAACACCCACTATGACAGATTGGAGAATTAGGCAAAACTAAAAAAATGAATTACAATAGAGATAATTATAACATACTGCTGTGTATACTTTGAGCATTCCAGAACACTGATCATATGGGTATTTATTGGAGGGTGAATTCAGATTTATTTTAGGTGGGGTGCTTTTTAGAGATCATGGGATTCGAAAGCACATACCATTTAATCCATATCCCAAGAGCCAGCTGTTCACAACTTTAGGAGGAGGGGATGAATGAAGTTAAACTCTGAAATGTAGCCAGAATGTGATGGTCTGAACTTTCTCCTTCACCTCTCCCTTTTCTTGGTTTGACCAGTCACAGTCAAAAAGTTGAAAAGCCATTTTGAAACAATTTTGAAGTGAGAAAGGAGCAGAGTGAAAAAACCCCCACATTTTTTGCACATTTTCCCACATCAGAGATATGATGGAAGTTTCAAACTAACCTATCATACCTATGTAGAGTCATCCCAGTTGTCTGTATTTAACCCTTAGAAATTGCCCTTGGTCTGGCTTTGTTTAACTGAAGTTTATAAATGTTAGAAATTGCTTAGAAATCCTGCCCAAATATGAAATGGTGTATTTAAACAAGCTCAAGTCAAGCTCCAAATGCAGAGGTTTTGTTTGATGGTATTATGTACTGTCACCTTGCTGTTCCTAAGACATCTGACTTATTCTTCAGTATAGAAGTATGACTTACAAAACCTGAAGCTTCGAAAGGTATCCAATTCAAAACACCTAGTAGTTTGGTGTTGACTTCAATAGCATGAAAGCTCAGTCAATATATTTGAAAGGGGAACTCTAACAAGGAAGTGAAATAATATGTCGCAAAGCTTCTGGCGTTCTTGTCTATTTCCTGGCGTGTTCAAGCATTTTGTGACTCTTTGTAGGAACAAAGCTCATGAAAGTCTTGGGGGATAATAGCTAACCTAGGATTATATGTGCTACATAATTTCAAACACTACCCTGCAGCTGATTCTACTAGGTGCTGGGTTGTTGCTGTTGTTGTTGTTGAATGATTAAGATTGTTGTCCTAAACATGGTGATTATTATTATGTAAATGACCCTTATCCAGCTAATACTAGTTGCCATTTCAACAGAGGTATTGTTTGTGTGGTTTTTTTGTTGTTTGCATGATTTTCTTCCTACTTTTAAAACTCAAGAGATATACTAGAATGTCCAATACTAGGGATGTTGAAATTACAAGTAAACACTTAGAATTAGATTGAATTTGGTGAATAGAACTGATTAGGACAACGTCCCATCCGAAGTCTCAAAGGTGAAGCCTGAGGCAAGGGGGGGGATTTGGGCCCCCTCACTCAACTTCATTGGGTCTGCATGCCTCAATTCTGCTTACAAACCCTTTAATAGGTTTTGGATTATTACTTCCTCAAAATTCCAGACAAGGGTCATGCTATATAGGACTTCTTAAACTTGCAGTCCATAAAAGTAACTTTTCTGAGTTCTGCTCTACCAAAAGTACATATTTTCATGATGTTCAGAGTAAAAAAAATGGCTGGAAGGGATGCTTTTGATCAATCCCAAGTGAATCATTTGATCAATTTAATGTTGAGTACATAAGTAAACTCAAATAATTCAATGCTTCTACTCTAGCAGTGATAATAGTTTTTAAATCCTTATTGGAAGAAGGATACATACAGTGGGGTCTTAAAAAAAAGATTGGTGAAGGATCCCTGTGTCACTCTTGTTTCTTTTTGAAAATGCAGAAAATGTTGCCAGACATTTGTTTATAAACATATGCCTTAAATTTTCAGCACCATGATGTCCAATAGAAAATCATTAGATAGCCCTAATACTGAAATCTTTTATTATTTTTGAAGAATAATTACTCTGAAGTAATTCCTTTAAATCACTGAGACTTGCTTTGGAAGAAGCATTTCTTTGTGGTATAATAATAAAGGTACTTTATAGTGAAACAACTGCTGATTGTTGTAAAAGTACACCAAACATTTGTATTCTAATTAAAATCTGAATTAAATCAAAATTAAGAAAACTAGATAAATATATATGATCATAATTTTTTGTTTTATTGGTAGCTTAAGATCATTTTTTAAACAAGATTCTTTTTTACCTTTGTACATAAACACAACATTTTCAGGATGAGGTGCATTGTGTCATATGTGAAACCATTTCTTATATAAAATGAGAAAATATGGCAAGGGAAGGAGAAAAAATCTTTAAAATGTGATCTTGCATAAACAGCCTATCTGGTAGGTAAGATATGACTACATTATTTATTTTGACTCATTATGGATGACCTTTACTAGCTCACACATGGATTCTTTTCCCTCCATCACTTATGAGTTAAAAGTCATCATCAATAACTTGTGGCAATAAATAATGCATGTTGTCTTCCCTTCTTTCGCACAGCTTTCAGAGGCTACAGTACAGAAAATACAGAAAAGGTCCTAGCTAGTGATTTCTTTTGGGAATGGGCACCTCAGTATGTCAGGGGTCATCTGAAAAATTTGTCCTAAATTTGCAGAAACATAGCCAGACTTGATCTGTAATTGCTTTTTAATTAACCCATTATTCTGTTCCAAGAATTCCTGCTGTGCTTTGTACATCTCCCTGCCTCATTCGCAGAGTGACATGTTTAGTGTTACATAGCAGGAAACTGATGATACCAAAGGATTTCCTGAACAAGAGAACTGTCTAGAAATAATCACCCTTACGCGGTTTATTGTCAACATTAAAAGAGGTGGAGGGGAGAGAAATAGTCCCGTCACCACCACCCCCTCAAGTGATTAGTACTTTGTTGTTTGAAGTATTCATGGAAAAGGACTACCCTATGTTATTTAACAGGATACAGAACAATAGGATAAATCTCCAAGCTTTTATCTCCACCCATTTTAACAGCAATGCTTATTTTTATCCAGCAAATTGTTATTTCGAGTCATACAGAGGAAGCTGTCAAGTTTTCAAGACAATTATTACTTTGTGTTTATGTGTGTGTGTGGTTATGGAAATAGAATGCTAGATAAAAGGGTATTTTAGGCATGTGTGATCCATAAGAAAAATGGTTCAAAAGTCTTTACAAAACTGGGGGGTGTTGGCATTTCATTTCTAAAATGTTTCTGAAGTATAGTTAGTGAAAATGTCACTACTATAACAAGAGTAATGAAATTCTGTTACTTTTATGTTATAGTAATTGTGCATAATTACTATAATTGGGGAAAGTTCAGGAGCTCCTTTCTCCCTCATTTTTACAGCTATTGTGGTGAAACTTGCTGCAATGGTAGAACACATTTACCATGATTAGCCCATCAAGTTTCAGAACATTTTACTTATTGGCGGATTTTTGGTGAATTTTCAAAAATTTTATAATCAACATTTTTTTTAAAAAAAAACAAAAAAAACAAAAACAAGAACTATCTCCTTGAATTTTCTATATAGTAACACAAAATAACAGTGGATCTTTCCTCCCAACTTTCAGACATATTCATACATCTATTGATTTTAGCAATTTTTTTAAAAAAAGTTTTGACAAAAATGTTTTTTAAAAGAGCCACAACAGCTATTTCATTGAATGTCTCTCATATTAACCAGTAGAAACCAATACCAATTCTACATTTTCACACAATCCCCCAAGGGCCATCTAGTCCAACCCCTTGCTTTCAGGCAGAAGAGCACCATCCAAGCTCTCCTGACAGATGGCCATCCAACTTCCAAACTAATTGATATATTTCCCCTATTGAGTTGGGAGGGACTCTCAGCAGAGCACAAAAATTTACTCTCTAGGAGTATCAGTCAGTCTTAGTTCTCCTCTTTGCAGATTCAAAAACGCATTGGAACTCTGGCTGGCTGCTGCTACAGAGGGGCAAATCTCTTCCCTATCCTGATTGGGGCTTTCTGATGCGAGCAGGATTCTGGGAAATGTAGCTTAGGGCAGAGTCTTTTGCATTCTCTGTCATAGTAACAACAACAGCACCAGCACCAGCAACACTTTATTTATATTCTGCCCTATCTCCCCAATGGGACTCAGGGTGGATCACAGTACATATGTACGGCAAACATTCAATGCCATTTGGACAGACATGACAAAGCAGAACAGACAGAAAGAAGGTATATTGTCTCAAAGTCCAGTTTCGATGCCTTGAAGGATGAGTTCGGATTCAGTCACAGGGGGTGCTGTTGTTCCATTCTCTGTGATGAAGAACCATCAGGACTTCCTCCTTCCACCTTCCTTTTGGACATCACATTTTTGGTCTTGTTCTTTATGATGTTGTAAGATACCTCCCCCACTAATTAGTGGTACCTAATTTCTCTACTTACAGCTCTAAGCTGTTTTCGAACTGATTAGGTAAAGAGTGAGGTGGGCTTGACAGTTGACTGCTCACCCTGACTGGGCTTCGAACTGGCCACCTTTCGGTTGGTAGATCTTATTGCTGCTGGTGATTTACTAGCTATGCTAAAGCCCAAAGGGTTCATCACCCTCCAAAACTACATTTCACAGAGTTCAGTGCTTTCTTTCCCAGTGAACATTGCTCCCTGCTTTCCTTCTGCTAATGGTGAAAGGCCATCAGTGTACAGAGAAATGGGAGTCCTTTTGGCTTTGCTTTGCTTTGCTTGCTTGCCATGAAAATGAAGCTAACTTTTGGAGGGAGCTTTCTGAGATTTACAAAATACAAATGAAAAAGGGATTTGGTAAGTTTTTATTCTTATATTTTAGGCACAGGCCATTCCCATGTGTCAGAAATCTCTTCAGAAGTACAGATTTTATGAATTTTAATCTAATTTTAGAAACTTTTGCACTAGCTTAGTATTTAGGAGGGAGAAAGTTTGTTTTCTGCTGCTTTAGAGATTAGGACATGTAGCAATGAATTCAATTTGCAAGACAAAAGATTCCACCTAAACATTAGGAAGAATAGTCTGACAGTAAGACCTGTTTGGCAGTGGAATATGCTGTGCCTCATAATGTTGTGGAGACTCTTTCTCTGGAGGTTTTAAAACAGAGGTTGGGTGCTTTGTGTTTTTCCACATGGCAGGGGTGTACTGGATAGCCCTTGTAGTCCCCTACAACTCTATGATCTATGATTCTAGGACTCTGTAGTGTAATTACAAGACTATTTCCTCAGAATCAGGCCAAATTCTACTCACTTGTACTTTATGTCCAGGCAAATGTCCATAGAATTGCATCACTGAGATCATGTTTTAGGTTCTCCTCCCTTTTTCAAAATAAATTTTGAATATTACTCAATGGCACACTTTATGGCCAATTCTCTGCTCCCATCTCATGTGCATGAAAACACGCATAAGAACTGATAATAGTATATGGAGGAACAAAAGTACTCTACCCAGAGATGTGGTATGCATACTGATAAAATGAGGAATATTTACTTCAGAAGTGTCAAATCTTCATGAGCAACATATGTCAATGATTACAGACTGTATATATAATACCCATACTGAAGAGAGTGAAGCATGTTTAGTATACCAATCTCTCTACATGAATAATTTTTAATAGTTGTTACATATAGATTGAGAAAGAGCAATTGGGGAAAATTGTGTTTGCTACATAAGAAATAAAAGGAAGTCCTGTAGCAATATTGAAGCAACTACACTCAGAAAATCTACTTTTTTAGACCATGCCCACCAAAATTCTTCAAACAAGTGGCCAAGCTAGATGGAGACAGGTTTCCTTGGCTTATAGACCAATGAAGTATTTTTTCAAGGTTTGCAAGAAGGGACTGGAAGTTATACATCAAAGGGGAGCTTTAGTTCCAATGAAACTACAAATTTAAAAATTGTCCAAAGTGAGAAGAACAGAGAACAATTGAGATAGTTCTTCAAAAGAAGGTAGATAAAGTGTAGCTCTCCAAATGGTGATTGACTGCAACTTCTAATATATCTTACCACTGGGTGCTAGGATTGGCAGTCTAGCAATATCTGGAGGGCTATACTTTGCTCATTCCTGATTTTGGACAAAAGTCCAGTTGTTTTTCCCAGCAAGTGTACTGATATAGGCTGGGTGTGGATTTAGGTGAAATTGGAGACACATAAATGTCAATAGTATGTTTTAAAACACCAAATAGCATAAGGTTGAGGGTATTGATTAGTTCTAGACATAATGCAGCCTAACTGTAAATAGTAATAAAGTACTATTAACAGTGAATAGATCTATAATGAATCCAAGACAGGTGCTATATTAAAAGGGTACTGGCTGAAGGAATCAGTTGGATGATGCAAGCTGGTGGCGTCAAAGAGGTCCCCTTTAACATGTTTCATCACTACTAAGAGTCTGACTAGAGGAGAACAATTGTTTACATTGACAAGATTTAGAGAATCTCTCAATTAAATTGTACTGTATAATTTTTATATATGCGTTTTATTGTAAGCCACCCTGAGTCCCCTGTTGGGTGAGAAGGGCGGGATATAAATATTGTAATAAATAAATAAATAATAAATTCTTGGCCTAACTTTCTAGTAAACAGCGTGTTTTTCTCCGCAGACCTCTAAACTAACAGTCCATCTGTTGTGATGGAGTCTTCAAGTAGAGATCCTACTAGTTGTATTAGAAGAGGCAGGAAAACTGCTCGTGAGCAAGACTGATGAGGAGCAACAAAGGAAGAGAATCCGGGAAATACTTATGGAGCCCTCTGATGATGATACCTTTGAGAGTTTTCAAGGGGATTGTGGGACTGGGAGTCAGGAGGATGGGATGTCAGAATCTGGAGATCCGGGAGATTCTTGAGGAGCCCACAAGCAGTGGTACATTTGAGGGATGGCATGGAGAAGATACAGATGGATCCTGGGGAGTTATGGGTTTGGATAGAAGGTGGTCTGGCTGGAGAGATCGTAGAAGGGCTGCAGCTGGAGGTGAGGCATTGGGTGACTCCAGCTCTGATGAGGATTTGCAGCAACCAGCTGTGGATGGGGCGTTGGCTGGCTCAAGTTCAGAGGAGGACTTGTAGATAAAAGTAAGTTTGTTGCTAATGTAACTTTGCAATCGGCAAGGTGTTTGTTGGGCGTTTTCGGGATCTCTGTTTCAGAAGACGTGTTTGGAAAACTGCTTTGGGACCTGCCGGCTTGCCTCCATCGCTTTGGCTCTTTGTGTTTACCTTGGACTGGAATTCGGTGACTGTGACTTCTCCTTGACGACTTGGACTGGAACTCGACACCTGTGACTTCTCCCTAATGACATGGACCGGATGTGGCAGCTGTGACTTCTCCTTTACAATGTGGTTTTGCTTTAGCAACGTTTTGGGGCATTGTGTGGCCATTGGTCACTGTGGGTTACTGCTGGTAGTTTTCATGTGTTTGTTTAGCTCCAACCAGCAGGTGGAGTGAGTTTCCAGCCTTTTCAACTAAATTTGTTTTAATCTGGACTATTTCCCAGGTTAATCCAGATTATATCCCAAGTTTGGGTCTTTTGAGTTCTTTTTGGACATTGTTACCTCACACTGAAGAGAAAGTATTTTGAGCCTCCTTTTGGTTGTTTATTAGACTCTTTTGTGTTGTTTTTGCAATAAACTGAGTTGTTTATATTGGCTGGCATCTGACACATAACACCAGCTGTTTGAAAGACTTATGCCATACATAACCTTTGGGGATTTGTCACCCATAAGTATCGCAATTTGCATCTTTCTGTATCTCATTACATTCTGGTACTATCCCACAATGATGTGACTGTGGCTGGATCTGCTCTGCAATATAGTCCAGTTTCAGAATGCAGTTTAAATGCATTGAACTGGATTATATAAATCTATTCTGCCACATAATCTAGTTCAATACACTTGACCAGTATTCTGAAACTGGATTATATGGCAGTTTAGCAGCCTGTGTTTAAATACTCTGAATATGGTATTACATCAATGGATGTGAAGAAGTGGAGATAAACCCACAAAAGATCATCCTGAAATAAAAAAGTTAATCTCAAAGCTTTTGGTAAAGTCTACTCCTTTCCTCTTTATAAACAAGCTAATAGGGCCACCCCTATGAAAGATTATTATTTTCAAACAAGGAGTGCAAAGGACCCAAGGTCTCTGAGATTATATCGAGGTTGTAGTAAAATAAAAGGATCAATATTTAGATTCTATGGAAAGGAAGGAAGCCTTAGGGAAGTTTCTGGTTTGTTGGCTGATTTAAAGGTAACTGACAGATAACAGTGTGCAAGCCATGTTATGGAAGGTGAGTAGGCAACAGTATGCAAAATGAAAGATGCTGCAGAAGTATCCAGGTAGATTTTTCTTGTAGCAAGATTAGAGAGTTCCAGTTTATAGATGTCCTTGAGGTAGTAACATGGAAGGGATTTAGGCATTGTCGACCACATGATGTCACTGATGGAGCTGGCATAACAGCAAAAAGTTGTTCTGGAATCCAGAAAGTATTGCATCTTAGCGGCCAATAAAATGAACTAGAAGGACCATGAGGCATAATGCATAAATGCACAAAATACAACACACTTTGACCTGAGTAAATTGAGACTTAATGGTAACAATGCAAAACAAAAATGTATCAGTCTTGTAGAGCAAAATTTTCTCTTTCAGACGATACTATTCACAAGCATATTCGGATAGACTCTTTTTTAATAATTGGCTTTGAATTTTGGTAGATTTTACCATTTGTGCCAACAGTGCCAAATTTGAAGAGATCCTATAGGGCGGTTATAGATGCTGGGTAGTTGTAAATCTAGCAGTATTATGTCCAGCACAAGCATAATTCTTGGTCAAAATTTCAGGTCTGTATCTTTGTTTGCATCGAAATTGTTGCAGTCTGAATTTTGGTCAAAATTTGTCATGACACATTTTGATGCACATTTTGAATCAACTTGTTTGACTGGATTTTGCATCCATAATGTTAAAATTAATTTCATCGGAATCAGCAGAAAAAACTGTATAGGATTTAAATTTGCTAGCTATTCTTATACATTTAGAATCAATTTTATTAGACCCCCAAAATGGCATTTTGTTAAATGTCGTGCGCACCCAAAGGGACTCAGGGCGGCTTACAACAGTGACAACAATTAGATGCCCATACAAACCAATATAAAACAACACATAAAACAGTTAAAACTATTAAAATTCATTATGAATTTAAAATATACATTTCAAACATAAAATCAGATCCATTTAACACCTCACTGGTGCTACAGCTAAAATTTGAACAAAATTGGAGAACGTGATGGTGGTAACTTTAAAAAAAAAAATGAACCACTTGGCATGAAATGACCCTTAATTGGCATTTGTGCAAAGAGCATGTTGCATTCATAATTGAGGCCCAGGGAATTTTAGCAGATAATGTTGTATTTATTAATGTTGTTGTTTATTGATTATGTAATTGTGTTATTCGTTTTATCAGGTTATTTTGCTTTGTGTTATATAATATCTGTTGTTTGAACCATTGTTCGCTGCTTTGAGTCCTTCCCATGAGGGAAAAGTGGGATAAAAATAAACAAATAAATAAATGATTCTATAACTGGATGTCTGCATGTCCAACCATTTTCCATAAGTGGAATATAACTTTAATGACATGTAACTTGTTGTCAGTACTTTCAGTGTTCCATTTGATTCTCTGGAATTAGGAAGACAGGCCTTGTAACTTCCTTGTTAGACACTGAGACAATAAGGAAGCACACTGACAGACAGATAATCTGTGGCACAGTGTCACCATTTGGCCGAAGAGTGATAAAGTGCAAGCACTGTATAAATACATCAGTGTTGAATTACACTATGCAAGGATGCATTACTGTTTTGACCATTGTTTAGCAAGATATGCACAGATACTGAGGGTAAGGGCTTGATATGGCTTCGTTCTATACAATATGAAAATGTTTAGGAGATACATTTCTTTAAAAGAGACCTATGAAGGACTGTAAAATCTCATTATTTAAATATGGCTAGAAGAAACGGCTTTTGAGGTTGAGGAAACAACATCATAAACTGTGAGATTAATGTTGATGTCTTCCACTCTTATTCTTCAGCTGCAACACATTTAGTATCTGTGCTGTGAGATATTGCAAGAAGGATACAAATTACTGTAGGAATTAGTGCATGTAGCTTCTCTTGAGAAGGTAGTAATTTTTCATTATGCCTATTGGGCATAAAAAATAGAGATACTGGCTCCAGTTTTACATCTTCATCAAGTATTTGACAACTAAAGAAGCATGCAAATTAAACCTATCTCTCCTTTTTGATGCTGAAGTCAAATGCCTTGTAAAAGCTCCCATATAAAAAATGACCTATGCAAAGAAATAGTAAACAGTGGTTTAAATTCACAACCCATTTATAGATGTTTTAGATGAGTATGGTATGTATGAAGTTCATAATTTTTCTGGATAAAAGCAAGAATAGGCATTGCCTTTATATAATGACGTTGTTGTTGGTCGAAGGGCAGAACAATTTTGCTCTCAAGAAGTTTTATTTCTTGTGAAAATCTAATAGCTGGCAAAAGGCTATGCACATGTCAACACCTGCTTTTCAGAGAATTCTCTGCTTAGGTTATTCCAATGTCATTTGAGCCTGAAATTTGTTGTGCTTTCTTTGATACAATATATACCAAATGTCTTGTTTATAACATGCAATCATTTTATTGCATTAAATTGTCTTTTCCCATTATGTTCCTGTCAAAGCATGATGATAGATATAAATCATCAAACATGGCAAAAAATTCCTTTTCATTAGGAAGCATTTCAATTGTGTCTCTGTGTTGTTTCTTAATCTTCTTATGTGTAACCTCTAGGAGTTGCAGGGAGATGAGAAACAGTCAGATTGCCTGACTGCTTTGTATTTCCTCTCCTGAGATTTTTCAATTGCTTCTAGCCAGCTTAAAATAATCTTTACACAAACAAATCTATTCCTTTGTCTTACTTAGCCTTATCTATCAAGTCCATTTTAAGAGCTGGGATATGAACAAAATAACGATATGCATTCTGTACTGTTGTTAGCTACCTAAAAAATAATCATGCTAATGTGTTCATCACACACATTGGAAACTGGAAAAAGACAATATTTCAGGGTTTGCAGAAATTGGATAGCTCCAAGAAAACTCCAAGAGCTAGCATGAAACTTAATGAACACAGTAACAGCTGGTGGCTTTCTTGACTACATGGGCCACAAAGCCAAAAGCCAGAAGTCAGCCCTGGGCATTAAAATGACATCCATAGATTTCCTGGCAACAACCACTTATGGCATTTTTTGCCGTATTAGAAAAAGTTGGAAAATGCTCTGGAGGTCTCCTGAAGCTTCAGACTAGCCCCACACTTCGAGGTGGTGTTGACACTTCATCTAATTCTAATTTGAACCAGCCCAACTGTTCACACAGACCAATGCCATCATCCCATTTTCCTTCTGTGTGGAAAAGGGAATTGCACATACCTTTTTTGTTTTTGTTGCTGTAGCAGTGGCCACAGAGCTCTAAAAAGCTCTTGTCTGTTGCTTGGTGTCCTTGCTGATGCCAACAAAGGTGCTCCACAACAGACATGGAGCTCTCTGGAGCTCCATGGCTGCTGTTGTGGTGACAAAAAATGGCAATGTAGAATGATTCCAGGGATAGAGTTTTTAGTCTGAGCCCTAAAATGTTGAACAATGAAGGTACTGAACCCTGTTCCCATGAAATGTGAAACAACTTAACTAACAATTTTAAAGTGGAATCACTCCTCCACAGACCCAGTAGCCACCAGTTGCCACTATTTTTATGCATGCCATTATTGAATACAATACAGTCTGCAATACATTATCTTCCTAATGTGGGTGTAGTATTTACTTATTTCAGTATTGCAAGCAAATGCAAAAGGTTTTTTTTAAGTTTCAAAATTTGTATTTCCACTGGGTGAAATGAAAGAGTTATAGTTTTTGCACCTTGTTTCTGCATTTAAGGATTTTACTCTTGACAATTGTAAATTTATTGGTATTTTGGTGGAATGCAATTTTCTGTACAAATATTTTTGCTGTTCTTGGTAGAAGTCTCTTTTTCACAAGCCAAAATTCTTACAGCAGTTGTTCATTTCAATAAGTTATTTATATCACATGGCACTGTTTTTTGCGAGATGTAAGAAAGAAGTAAGACCATGGAAAAAGTGTAACAAACAGCAACAAGAAAATTCTGGTTGGTGTGTTTTAAGCTGTTCTTTCTGTGTAAATACTTAGCATGAGCTCAACAAGCTTTTAAAAATCTATAGTGGGTTTCAAGCATTACATTTTGGAACCCAATTCTTATAGATAGATAGATAGATAGATAGATAGATAGATAGATAGATAGATAGATATATTGCATTGATCCTAAATAAATATGCCACTGTGATCTCTATTTGCTACTTGGATGGTCACATGATAAAAGATAGAAGGACTCTTGTGCCTTTTATAGTTGTGGGAAGAAATTTTGGCAGGTTAATATTGCATGACAATCTCTGCCTGTTGAAATTCTACTTTCTACACAACTGTTCAAGCCACAATATTCTTTTTGACATGGCTTCTATGTAATTTTTTCAACATGGCCTCCATTGTTGTGACCCAGAACTGCATGCCAAATCATTAGTTGAGAGGTAAGGGCTAACGAATGTTTGGCTACTCATTCATATTTCAGTCTTCATCTAATGTTTAGGGGGTGAGGCAAAAGAGGGTTGTGTCTTACCTTCAACTGATGACAACTCCAGGAGCTTGATTGTGTTTTTCTTCTGACCTTCAAATATGATGGATTGGTTGATGATCCTTACAGGCAAAGAAAAAAGCAACAACACTACACCTGAATTTTTCATAAGCAGAACTTTGGTGATATTCTGGAGTAAGATGCTTTCGTTTTTGTTTTTTTAAAATGGTTTTCAATGAAATACCTAATACTTGCATTTAACAATCTTCTAGTCTGATGTAGTTCGGTCCCAACACACACTTACACAGCTGTTGCCACCATGCTAGATTTAAGGGGTATTGCAAATAAACACATGTATATTTATGTAGAAATAAACTATATTTATGTAGAGAGAAACCACACTGGGTTCGTGTATGCATTTTTATTGCACTCTCTTTGGAGGTTTGGGAGACTTTAGAGCTTATGAAAATGAAAGATTTACTGTACTGGCTTGTTCTCTGCATGATGCTGACAGTTGCTATGCTTTACCTAATCTTTACACCTTTGCAAAAGGCATTTTGCTTCTGACTTATGGTTTCTTGGCTGTTTTAGTTTCAGCTGCCTATGTCTCCCTGGAGCAGGAGCTGTCAAGTTTGTGTTAGATTGTATGGTGGTTTTCGGAGCTGAACAGTAATGAGACCACCAAGCTGGGGACTCTCATTTGACCACTAAAATAAATCCACTTCCCTAGTAATTCTGAAAAGTAAAAACAATATTCTCTCGTGTGTAAACGTACACATGCATTTACTAAAATCTATGACATTCTCCTCAGTACAATCATGCCATAAAATAAATGTATGTTCACTTATGTACATTATGGGAATTGCAGTAATGATATCTACTATTTCCAATCATCAGTATGAAATAGCTAGATTTTTGAATGGATAAAAGAAGTGCATCCTAATATTACACGCATGCTGCAAGCCTTTACTGCATGCATACACATGCACACAGTAGGATTAGATTACAGAAAATATATGAATATCAATGCTCTTTTATACTCATAGTTTTCAGCCCATTTATTTGTGAAGCAACTTCTTCATGTTCAGTGTTTAAGAAAAGAACAAATTGTACTACCATGGATTTGAGTATAATCATAGAGATGAATATGAAGAACAATTAAGACTGAAATGTTTTCCTCAGAAATTATTATTACAGAAAAATGAGTTCAGCTTAATCTAAACAGTGAAATTATTCAGGATAAGAACAGAATAGGAATAGTAAATAATTGTCGTCGTCATCATCATTGTCATCATCATCATCATCATCATCATCATCATCATCTTTATTTTTATCCCGCCCCCTCTCCCCAAAGGGACTCGGGGCAATTTACAAAAAATACAGTATACATAATAATATTCAACCAACCAAGACAACAAAATTCATCAACCAACAAATCAGCAAATCAAAACAAAAAGAAAACAGTAATATAAATATTAATTATAACAACAAAAACACAATAAATATAAACTAGATGATAGTTAAAACATATTATACACAAAAGGCAAAAGCCAGCTCCAAATAATTAAACAGTTAAAATCCAGTCAATATTGGGATCAAACTCCATCACTTTAGTTGTAGTTAACAATTGTCAAAAGCCTGCTTCCACATTCATGTTTTTGGTTCCCTTTTAAAGATTATTTATTCCCTGGTGGCACAGAGTGTTAAACCACTGAGCTGCTGAACTTGCGGACCAAAAGGTCTCAGGTTCAAATCATGGGAGCGGAATGAGCGCCCGCTGTTAGCCCCAGCTCCTGCCAACCTAGCACTTCAAAAACCTGCAAATGTGAGTAGATCAATAGGTACCACTCTGGTGGGAAGGTAACAGTGCTGGCCACATGACCTTAGAGGTGTCTATGGACAAAGCTGGCTCTTCGGCTTAGAAATGGAGATGAGCACCAACCCCCAGAGTCAGTCACGACTGGACTTAACATCAGGGGGAATTCTTTACCTTTACCTTTACCTAAAGATTATTAAAGTGGGATCCAGTCTGATCTTTATGGGGAGAGCATTCCAGAGCAGGGGAAGCCATGACCGAGAAGGCCCTTTCTCTTGTCCTCACCAGCCACGCGCGTGAGGGCAGTGGGATCATGAGTAGAGCCTTCCTGGTGAACCTCCAGGCCCTAGTAGGTTCATAGAAGGAGATGCAGTCATGCAAATAGGCTGGGCCTATAGGCTTTATAGGTGATAATCTGCAATTTGAATTGGGTCCGGAAACACACAGGCAGCTAGTGGAGCTGCTTTAACAGGGGGTAGTATGCTTCCTGTAGTCAGCTTCTCTTAGTAATCTAGCCACCACTCCTTGCACTAGTTGTAGTTTCCAAGCTGTCTTCAAAAGCAGCCCCATGTAGAGTGCATTGCAGTAATCTGAATAAACACATAAAACTGTTCATTCATCGAAATACCTTAAAATGCCCCTTCCCATTACAGTGCTGGGTGACAGTCTGGGAAAATGGTTTGTGCAACTGAGCTAATCTTCACAACACTGGACATTGTTGTGATTGACTTACTCCAGAGTACTCATGCATAGAATTGAGAGATGGATAATAAATAATATTTATTATTATTATTACTTTGCATGTTTAGTGGGAAAATGTTCATATCATAATGATTATATCTGACCTGTTTCACATTGCATCGGGCCCATAATTAGCCTCCGCTGAAATAAACTGGTTGAGGATTTACTGCATGAGGTCCTAAAAGTTAATTTTGGAGTTGCAAGCCTTTCTCTCTAAGAGCCAGAGCACACGAGAATAGGCATTGTTTTTATCATACCAGTGTTTGCTGTAAGCACTTTCAAGAAACTGAAGCATTTTCAAGAAGCTGAAAGTGCTTGCTCTAGCAGGTCGGGCGTAACTCTACCTAACCCATGCATTGCCCCTCTTTGACCACCCCTCCTTTTTCCTAGAACAATTGCACAACTCTGAGGGCCCTTCCAGACAGCCTCATAATTCAGGACAAAGAAGTGGGTTTAAAACTCTCAGGACCTTAAGGACAGTCCAGAACATGGAGCTGTCAGTCCTGGTAAATACTTGGCCAGCATCCTGGCAGATTTAGTTGTAGTGGATTTTAGAAATCTGATAGATGGATGTGGGACATTCACCAGAAGTTCAAATTTTTATTTTTATTTTTTAAATTGATGCTCCGATATGCACTGGACCTCATAAGTGCTGATGCAGATGTGCACACAAACAATGTGCACACAAACAGATTTATTGTAATTATCTCTCCTAATAATAATAATAATAATAATAATAATAATAATAATAATCAATTGAACAAATAAACCAGTATGCCTACAGTGCAGCAGTGACAATAACAGAAGAGCTTGGGCTCCTACAGCCAAGGCAGCCCCGAAGAAAATTGACTGGAAAACCAAAGTGGAAGGTCAGGCTAGAGTTGAAAATCAAAAAACTTAGATCAGATGCAAGTAACCTGAAAAATATGAAAGAGAAGAAACTGAAGAATGACAAAATCAAGCAATACCTGATCCGAAAGTACTGGCTGAACACCAGAAAAATTGAAGAAGCTTTGGAAATTGTGAAAGAACAAATTACAGCAACAGCCAGAAAAATTGAAAGATATGAAGCCAGAATCATCCAGTACAGACAAAATCAACTGTTTCAATCAGACCAAAGACGGTTCTACCAGAGTCTGAACCAAGCAACAGACACAGTAACTATAAAGCCAGCGAAAACTGCAACAACAAAGTTCTGGAAAGAACTTTGGGAAAATAATAAGAACTACAACAAAAACGCTGGGTGGATAAAGGAATTGGAAGGAAAATCCTCACAGAACAAAATGGGACAGATGGAAATAACAACTGAAATGATCAGCAAACGAGTGCAAAAGGTCAAGAACTGGACATCGCCTGGTAGTGATCAACTTCATGGATTTTGGCTCAAACATCTGATTAGTTTACATGGAAAAATGGCCCAACAATTCAATGAGATGCTGCAGAAAGGAAGGTTCAGTTAATGGCTAACAACTGGAATAACTTACCTGATACAAAAGGATCCAGCAAAAGGAGCAGCACCAGGAAACTACAGGCCAATAACGTGTCTGCCCACTATGTTTAAACTACTGACTGGCATCATAGCTGACATAATTCAAGACTATCTTGAAGGAAAAAAAATGTTGCCAGATGAACAGAAAGGCAACAAACGGAAAAGTAGGGGCACAAAAGACCAGTTATTAATTGACAAAATGATTCTGGAGAACTGTAAAAGCTGAAAAGCTAATCTTCACATGATGTGGATTGACTACAAAAAGGCCTTTGACTCAGTCCCACACAGCTGGATCATCAAGTGCCTGGACACCCTCGGGATTTGTAAAAACGTTGGCACTTTTATTGAAAACATGATGGAGCACTGGAAAACTGAACTGTTTGTTGGAAATGAAAGCTATGGACTTGTCAACCACTTTTAGGAAGTGGCATTGAGAATTTTCAGCCAGAGAGCTCCTGTAGTGCCTTATCAAACTAAAAACCCATAGCAAATTGAATGACAGTGGAAGTGAAATTATTGTATTATAAGTGTATTGTGTGAAATGACCTCTGCTCAACTGCTAAATGTTGATGGGCAACTTAGAATCCAGTGCTCTCCTTTTTTTTTTTTTTACAATTCCTTATCTGCAAAATGCTTTTGGAATTGATTTCCCCTCAATTAGAGAGTCCTTTCTAACCAAAGATTGTCTTTCTGACTGTTCTTCAATGATAAGACTCTCCTTGCTAACATAGGACAAATGACCATCACAAATGCTTTCAGTTAGAAATCTCATAAATGCATAAGAACTAGAGCTAGATAGAAATGGTGCCCCTATGTATTTTATTTCCTTCACATGTATTTATTTGTTCACTGTTAGTTTTTGTTTTCATTTCAGATAGAGAGGTGTCAATGTCAGGCATCTTCTGTATATGATGGGTTCATTTATTTGTGGAAATTAATGAAAAAATGCCTTTATCTAAAGGGGTTGCAGTTTTGAGATTTCCTAGTGTCATTAACAAAATAAGAAAAATGATCATCATTAGAAAGAGCAGGGTTCCATATAATGTCCAGTGGGCGTTCAATTCAATTAATGATGGCTTGTGCCATTTCTATGACCAAATGAATGCTATTTATGAAAGCTAACAATGGGCAATTGTTAATGATCAGATATTAATTATAGTTTATAAACATAAGTAACACAGAGTGTTTTCTACACTCTTTAATTAACAGACAAGAAAATAAATGTTCAGCATGTTTCTATTATGTGCCCCAGGCTTGCCTGACACTATCAATTAGCAGAGCACTTTTTAATATCAACAATGGGGGCATAAAGCTAGAGTGAAATAGGATTCTGTTAAAAGACATATTGCCATCTCAGAGGGTTCTGGTGGACAACAAATATAATTTATTGATTTGCCTATTCTTTATCTCCTAGTTAGTGTAACACAGATGGTTTTGTATTTCTTCATTTCCCATATTTCATTTATCTATATCCTCCCTCCCTGAAACTCAAGCCAGTGTATTATATCTTACAAAATTTCCTTACTTAATTGTCACAACACAACATATCCTGTGACAGTTAAGTATCCCACATATCTACTGAAAGAAGAGTGCAACTGCCCCAAGGTGAAGTTAACATCTGAAGGGGGGGGGGGGTTCAAATGTGAGCCTTCTTTAATCCAAAAGTATTTTAACTATTGCATCATACTGCCTCTTAGGCTTGGGCCCAGATCAGTTTGACCGAAAGTGATTTGTAATATTCAATGGTCCATTTCATGTAATCCCTGAAAACAGAACGGGGATGAGGGAACCAAAAAACTGAGCAAAACAAATCAAGAGAGCTGGATTTGTTGGCTACTAGAGAGCATGGAGTTAAACCTGCATTATAACTGAGGCAGGGGTCTGCCACGGGGCTCCTGGAGAAGATCCTACAGAGTCTTTTCTCCTTCCCCAGCAGCAGAAAAGTTGCTTAGGCTCCTCCTTCAGAGAGGGCCCTGCTGGCTACACACTTTCCTGCAGCACTTGCATGGGGTCAGCATTGAAAAGTTGCTGAGTTCCTCTCAGAGCATGATGGGTGTTGAAGTTTTTCTCTCTCTCTGTTTCTCAGCCAATAAAAGGCCTAGTTGTGTGGCTGAGAATAAACACAATCTGTGACTACAATTCCCAGAACCCTCTCTTGTGGTTTGTCTTATTTTTAAAAAATGTTACGGTAAAAACTTAAAATAATTCTAAAAAAATCAGTAGATTGGTTAATTGGTCTGAAATTTGGCAGGCCTGCAGTTGTAAATGGGGTCTAAAACTGAGGTAGGTTTCATGCAGATAGGCATTAAATGGCTGAGGATTGAGCCTTTAAAGATTCCCATTATAGCCAATGGGTCGAATCTTTGCCGAATGAAAATGGCAACACTCCTCCAGATTACAGTAACTTCCCGGTAAACAGAATGAGGGATTAGCTGAATATGGAGCCTGAAACAACATGCCTTTGGGGCAACTTACACAAGCCTACTGCCTTTGTTGAACTTCTAATGGATTGGAAACCAATAAAAGAAGACCTTGTAATAGATTTCTTTATTCTTTCACTCATGAAGAGTTAGTAACAACCATATGATGCAGACTAGGGGCACATCTACACAGACAAAAAAACATGACTTTTCTGGAGTCCAGTACTTTTGACCAAGGGGCAGTTACATTGTTCACCTCTGTCTTGCTAACATTAGCAAATGCACATGGGACAGCTGGGAGCCCTTTGGAGCTCCATGTCCTGGACAGCTCTGACAGTAAGGATGAGGGGTTGTTAGTAGGGCTAATATTCAAGTAGAGGCCAGCAGCTTCCAGCAGCCTGCCCAACCAACCTTAGTTATTGCAGGAGGAAAGCCTTCAGCAGTAGCCACCACATCCCAGCAGTAGGAGCAAGCAGAAGCCAGTACATCATGGCAGGCTGATGAAGGGTTAAGTGTGCTACCCCTTTTACAATTCAGATGTGAGTGCACTGGTAACCACAGTTGTGCATGATTAGAGAAACATGCTATTCATAAGCAACACCTTAGAACCTAGAATAATGGGTTCTCAAGTTTGCAATCCTGTTGCTGGAGGCAACATCTTACTTTGTGGTGAAACACTGGACTCTTTGGATTATCTGCATTGTTGACTCTGGACTGTATCTTGACTTCTGCATTTTGATTTTTTTCCCCTTCAGTCTTGGATTCTGCTATCCTCAACTTGCCTGCTTCATTGATGCTGAAACTGGGATTCTTGTTGCTGTCCAGACTCTTGAATTTTTTTGGTGTGACCATGCCTATTTGGATTTGAAATTTGTATCACTCCCAATAGTTATTTAGTTCTTGGCTGTTTGTGTTACTATTGGGACTTGTTTGAATATGTTATTTGTTTACTGAGACTTGGCATAAATGTGACACTTGGTGACCCAAGATACAAAGGTGACAGGATGCTAAAGGTAAGTGTCATCCTCTTGTCCCTGTGAAGGAAGAGGATGGCATTGTGAATAGTAGGAATATTTGCACTACCCAAAGTTTGGGAAACTCTTGATCAAAGGTTCCAAAGCTTACTTGGTCTACCATCCCCTTTTCAGAAGAAAAATATTCAGTGCCACCCCCGAGATGCCTATCTTCCCTAAGCAAGCAGACAGAAAGGTACCATGACAAATTTGTATTCTTGTATGTTTTTATATTTCTACCTACAGAAAGAGGTTGTTGTAAATAAGATGCATAGAAACTTGAAATTATAAAGTTATTTATTACAATCAACCATAATACCATTTTCATTACACATAGTAAATTAAGATAGCAAAGGATAATATCAAAATAGAAATATGAATAACATTTTAAAAACTTAAATGAGAAGTATGAATCTCAGAGGGCCCCTGGTGGCACAGTGTGTTAAAGCGCTGAGCTGCTGAACTTGCGGACCAAAAGGTCCCAGGTTCAAATCCCGGGAGTGGAATGAGCACCCGCTGTTAGCCCCAGCTCCTGCCAACCTAGCAGTTCGAAAACATGCAAATGTGAGTAGATCGATAGGTACTGCTCCAGTGGGAAGATAACAGCGCTCCATGCAGTCATGCCAGCCACATGACCTTAGAGGTGTCTATGGACAATGCTGTACACAGCATTATAAGATTACAATATGGTAGTCTGCATTGGCTAATTTGGAATAACTAATATCCTTCTTCCATATTCATAACAGAAATTAGGGTTTCCCCTTACACATTTTTTTTCCTAGATGTGAATGCAAGAGCCTGGACAAAAGCAAAACAAAAGGTATCCATGCAAACTGTTCTATACACCACACTTTGAATATTTTCTTGCATATATTTTATATATTTGGGAATGTTTATGGGATAAAGGCAATAGATTTTGTCGGCGTGTGGAGGTCAGGGTGCGTGCCGGGGTGGGTTTATTGCAAACATCATCGATCATCTTCTCCAGCACCCTGATGAATTGGTTGCAATCGTCTGCCACACCAGTTCCTCTGTTCAATGTCAGACTCAAACACATCTGTAGTCTGAAGTCCAAACATTTATTCAATATCTATAATACATATTTACAAAGCATAGCAAAAGCCATCGCTCTGAGCTGGCATTTCTCTATTGCCTCTCGCCTCGGCAAGCTCAGCTCAACACACACAGAGATAAGAAAGCACATTCCTTAGTCCAAAGGAAGCTCCGGCCTCCAAAGGCCAGAAATCATGCCTGATAGGTCATAGCAGGCTGTCAGTCTAACTAGCCTGCTGTTAACTGTTTCATTGCTGAAACACACACTCTTGCCTAATAGCAGAAAACACTTGATTTACATTTCATACACATACAACCATAATCCAACATATTTCATATCAAAGAACAGTAGATCACAGAAACTGGGAACAGAAAAAGCATATAGAATTGGTAGCAGGCACAATATTTGGATTTCAAAAGTTAGGCAACACAACAACTAGGAGTGCTTCAGGCAAGACAAGAAATGTTGATTTTCCTAACCAAGAACAAATGTACAGACTGAGGAAACTTGTTAAATAAACCAATAAGAGCTTAGTTTGGGAAGAAATGTGCACAATGCTTTCATTTCTTAGCCAAGGTGAAACTAGGCATTCAAAAGATTTGGTACTATAAAAACTGTGATTTTTGTTTATTTTTTTGGTGGGGAGATTGTAGGTGGGGAAGATTGTGAATCCATATTCTGATCCAAAATGGTGTTTGGAGAATATCTATCAAAGGGGTTGGTCATGGCATGCTCAGAATTTAGGTCATATCTCTTATTATATTCTCAATTTCCTGAAATGGATGAATATATCAGTGGATTTGCAGATGCCTGTCAGATGACAAACAAGATACTTATTTACTCATTGGAAAGATAGAATAATTTTTAATGTACTCTTCTTCAAGAACTGTTCACTTTTTGTGTTTTAAAAATGTTACATAATCTTAGGGTTTATAATTTCTAATTCACATATATAATTTAAAATTGTTTCCCAAGTTCCTGCTAATATTAGAGGGATGAATCTTGGCCTAGGGATTTGTTATACTAACAAAGCCAGAACATAAGATAATGCTCTATGAATTTCATTGTGTTATTTTCAATCATTGTCATATGTTCATTTAGGACACAATATATGAAAGCTACACCAAGTAGCTTAATTCTGAAAGCTGTCAATTAATCATGTCAATATGATTGCAGCTGGGAATGTCATTCCTCAAATATCTGTTACATGCATTTTGATGAGAATTACAGCCATTTGCTATGGTTGCTAATTTGGTGGGGGGGGGAATCCCTTTATAGATCCGTTAGCCATGTTTTACTCAGCAGCTGTAATGTGCCAAAAGACTATGAAGTGGAAAATGAGTGGTTTAGAAGAGAGTATAACAAATAGTTACAGCTGCTTCTGGAACAATACAAGAAAAAGCAAAACATCTCTGAGATGGTATCCCTAAAAATTCAATTGCTTGAACTAATTTTTCTAGGAACCTTTTACAGTATACAATTATAGCATGATATTCCATTTTAAATATCATGACTGCATTATATGAAATCCCAGACTTTATAGTTTGGAGAGGCACAAGAGCTTTCCATTGGAAAATTCTAATTGCACCATCCCTAAACTACAAATCCTGTGACTTTAAGGAGATTGCCATGGTAAGTTGAATTGTAGAGATTTCATTAGGACTATGGATAAAGAGATCCATGCCTCATGAGCTAATTCAGACCAACCAGGACATAGTATAAGCGCTCTAGTTTGGAGCTAAAGCTATTGAGATTTATTAAGATTGGGCCAAGCAGGAGGCAAGTACAAGCAAGGTGATTCAAAGTTAGAAGCATACATTTACAGAGAAAATACATGACATTTTATGCAGTCCTGACAGCTATTCAGACTTCCCATTGCCTCCCCTGATTGATTGAAAAGAGATACAGGTCAGGATCCATGCTGGGATTAGTGGGGTTCCCTTGATGTCACACCCTGCAGCAGGAGATTCACGAGGTGGGAAGAAAGACAGCTTGTGGTTGGACAGTTTGAAGACTTAATTTGTTGTATAGATGCCCCTTGGGAGAGTGCAAACTTGGAGGAAGTGGTGACATGAGAAAGCAGGTGTCCCCTGATTAACTTAAGTGACCAGCTCCATTGAAACAAAGGGTGCATTATTCAAAAGACAAAGGTGGTAGTTTCACATAATCAGGGGTTTGGCTGCCCATCCAGAAAGTTAAATGTATTCATGTTTGCTGAGCCTCTTTTTCCGTGGGAGCAGCATACTCTCAGCCTTAGTTAAATGAACAAACATCCTGGGCTCATCTTGTTGACAAAAAAATCATCTGTCTTTCACATATACACAAAGTTTCTGATATTATCTGCCTTGGGAAATAGCCAGAGGGACCCTGGCCATGATCTCTGTCCTCAAAGGATTATGCAAACTAAGGGCACAGGAAGGTAGCTATCTCCAGGATACATTTCATACATTTATACACTTTAAGAATTGCACAGTATACAAATAATACAAGTTACACAGAAAGTGTCAATTTTATACATATACTAGCTGTGCCTGGCCACTCGTTGCTGTGGTGTTGTCTGGTGGTGTTGGTGAGAACTTGTTGAGGTAGTGGTGGTATTGAATGTCTGTTGTATGGATGTCTTTATGTTTAGTATGCATTTAGTTGTTTGTGTACTGTGAAAGTGGTGAGGGTAGAGGGGGTCTATGCCCCTGTGTAGTATTGTATAGTATTTATATGTTGTCCATGTGTTGTGAATGCTTGGATTGTGTCCTGCTGCATAGTAGAAAGGGTTGGGCTGGATGGCCCTTAGGGGTCTCTCCAAACTCTTGGATTCTATGCTTGTATCATCATCATCATCATCATCATCATCATCATCATCATCATCATTATGTAGAGGCTGGATTGCCATCTGTCAGGAGTGCTTGGATTGTGTCCTCCTGCATAATAGGATTGTATGATGTTGTTGTTATTATTATTATTAGTATTAGTATTGAGAGACTGGGTGGCCATTTGTTGGGTGTGCTTGGATTGTGTCCTCCATGGCAGAATTGGGTTGGACTGGATTACCACAGTAATTATTTCATATGACAGTAGAATCTCACTTATCCAACATTGGCTTATCCAGTGTTCTGGATTATCCAACGCAGTCTGCCTTTTAGTAGTCAATGTTTTTGTAGTCAATGTTTTAAATTCATTGTGATATTTTGGTGCTAAATTTGTAAATACAGTAATTACAATATATTATTATTGAGCATTGAACTACTTTTTCTGTCAAATTTGTTGCATAACATGATGTTTGTTGCTTAATTTGTATAATCATTACCTAATTTGATGTTTAATCGGCTTTTCCTGAATCCCTTCTTATGTTGGATACAACATATTCACTTATCCAACGTTCTGCCGGCCTGTTTATGTTGGATAAGTGAGACTCTACTGTATATTTATAATCCTATATTATCTGCTTAGAACTGGATTATATGAAGCCCCTTCTACACAGCTGTATAAAATGCACACTGAAGTGAATTATCTGGCAGTGTGGACTCAAGATAATCCAGTTCAAAGCAGATAACATAAGATTATAAATGAGTAATATAGCTGTGTGGAAGGGTCTTGAGTCTACACTGCCATATAATCCAGTTAAAATAAGATAATCTGTATCTTATAGGCAGTGTGGAAGAGGCCTAAGTGAGGCCTAACTGTGCCTGTCCCCTGGGCTGAGTAAGTTGCTAGGAGACCAAGTTGGCAGAGTTTAGCCTTGTAACTGGCAGCAATTGGATAAAAAACAATTATTCCTTTCCCTCTAATTAGGACTTTATTTTTCTTTTCTTTTTGTTGTATGAACGTAGAGGCATGGATGAGGGGTTGTTTTGCCAAGTTTAGTGTTTCTGGGATGTGTAGTTTTGCTGCTTTGTCCTAGGCCGATTTTTTTTATCCTTTTATATATATATAGATTAAAGGGTTAGATTTGATAGAGTTTGTAGTATACTGCTTCTAGGTTCATTCAGGAGCCTCAAGCAGCTTTGCCACTGTGCAACTTTGGAGCCATGGATAATGTTTTAAAAATAAAGAAAAAAATCCTATCTCTTGCTTGGAGTTTCTTTATGGTCTATACATCTTTGGTGGGATGCCGTGGCTCAACATACTCATAGTTTTATAATTCTGTAATAAGAACAGCTACTGAAACAGAAAAGGGATGGTGAAACCACTACATGTCCATGACACACACTGTGGATTATGTCAAAGAACCCTGGATAGAAAAATGGAAAGAGGTTTTTTTTAGGGGGGGGGGGGGGAGAAAACATTTCAAAGAGAAGAGTTTCCACCATCTTATGAGTCTCAAGCAGAGCATTTACTCAGTACCAAAAGGACGGAAGATTATTGGATTTATTACTAAGACTTTATGGAGTAACCAACACAGTAGGTATGTTTATTATAGTGGCAGCAAAAGAGAATGAATGAATGAATGAATGAAGCTTTATTTTTATCCATTTCCCAAAGAGACTTTGAGCAGCTTACAACAAAACAATAACATAAATAATAAAATGCATAACAAGTCAAGCAATTTAAATCACCAAAAATAAAATGAGTCATAATAAATATGACAATTTTAGGGAACAATTAAAAACAGTGCAACAGGCAAAAAAGAGAAAATTCCTATTCTGTACATATAATAATGCATGATTTCCCCTCAGAATATGATTAAGAAGATGGTAATATGAGGAAGAAGAAAATAGAGGAGAGACAAGGGCAGGCTGCATGTCCCAAACCTTTTTTAACCAAAACCTCTTGGTCACCAAGTGATATTCTATTGCTTATTGGCTGGGCTGTAGCTCAGCTGGTAAATCACCAACAGTAAGATCTACCAACAAAAAGGTGGCCAGTTTGAAACCTGGTTGGGGTGAGTGCTCGACCATAAAGAACAAGACCAGAAATGGGGTAACCAAGATGAAGGTGGAAAGAAGAAATCTTGATGCCTCTTCGTCATAGAGAATGGAGCAACAGCACCCCCATGACTGCATCCGAGCTCAACCTCCATCTCCAAGGCCCCAAAAAACTGAACTTCAAGACAACATACCTCCTTCTGTCTGTCTGTTCTGTTCTGTTTGTTCAAATGGCATTGAATGTTTGCTGTGTATACAAAGCCGGCCCTAGATAATTTTCAAGTGCAAGTGAACAGAATTTTGCCCCCTCCAAACCAATCACTGAAAAAAAGCGAAAATGTTGATAAGGAGGGATTAAGGAAAAGCCTATTAAACATCAAATTACATTATGATTTTACAAATTAAGCACCAAAACATTTGTTTTACAATAAAACAACAGAAAAAGCAGTTCAGTACATGGTAATGTTATGTAGGAATTACTATATTTGTGAATTTAGCACCAAACATTGAACTGGGATATAGGGTAGTGTGGACTCAGATAACCCATTTCACAGCAGATATTTTGGGTTATTCTGCTTTGATATTCTGGGTTATATGGCTGTGTGGAAGAGCACTTACCTCTATTATGTATTTCTAAATGTTCCTACTGCTAAACATGTGTGGAATGAAATAAAGTTTTATGAGGTGGTTGGATTCTTATGAAAGGGTAATGGGCTAAATTTTTCCCCTCCTCCACATAGTTAGATCCATGCTTCTGCCATGCAAAATAATAAGAAGGCTTTCCTGGAGAGCCCCACTAAGAAAACGAAGAGGACACGCTCACCATTTCCCACTGATTTCCCAAAAATATTGCCTACTGGATGGCGTCACCCTTCAGGATGAAGGGGATGCTGAGCAGCCAGGCACCCTCCCGCAAGGGCCCCCCAGACGTGCCAGAGAGCAACAGGCCACGCGCTGCGCCATCCGGGGGGCGGGGCTCCGTCTACCACAGCGCGAGGCGAGGATGCGAAGCTGGCAGCAGTAGGAGAGCCAGCCAAGGAAAAGGAGGGAAGAGGGAGAAGGAAGGAGGGAAACCCAGGGCACGTTGCTGTTTCAAACGTGGAGCGCCTTGCTAAACAGCCACTCACCCTGGGTTTCCCTCCTTCCTTCTCCGTCCTTTTCCTTGGCTGGCTTTCCTCCTGCTGAGCTTCGCATCCTAGCCTCGCACCTCCCTGGCTCTCCCCCCTCCTGGCTTTGGAGCCGGGAACAGAGCAAAAGTGCAAAGGAGCACCCATTCCCGAGGCACAGCCTCACGGTTCAGGGATGAGTGCTCCTTGGCTCTTCCCCTCCTCCTGGCTTCGGAAGCCACCCACCGCCCCTCCGAAGCCAGGAAGGGAAAAAAAGTGCCAAGGTGGGAGGCTTGCAGGCTAATCACGCACTCGGAGGTGCCTCAACTGAGCCCTCCAGAGGACGGCGCCTTCCCTGAGTGCATAGTCCACGTATAGGTTGAACCGCCCCTGTGTGTATGTGTACTGTGATCCGCCCTAAGTCCCCTTGGGGAGATAGGGTGGACTATAACTAAATTATTATTATTATTATTATTATTCAGTCACAGCCTGAACAGACAGCTGTATTGTACTGCTGTGTGAAATAGCACACAGCACAACATGCCTGCCATGTGAATGCAACTTAGTCTGGTTACATTAATTATCAGGATCTTGAAAGTAGGAACCAGAAGGGAAACCGATTGTCTATATTGTACATGGCTCTTAGGCATACAAATGGTAACTTTACTTAGAATACTTAGAAGCATAGATCTTAGCCTCACAAGCAGCCTGGTGTCCTTCACAAATCTAATTCACAGTTAGGCCAGAATGTTACTTGTCCAATATGCCAGCTGCCCCCCTCCCCTGTTTCTAAGCCCTTAGCATCCATTGAAGGTACAGTTTATGACTGAATCACTTCAGTGATGTGTGGAGTAACGGAGCGTTCCTGTGGGCTGTCCCCTACCGAGCACTGACATAGAATCATAGAGTTGGAAGGGACTACATGGGCCATCTAATCCAACCTGTTGCCATGCAGGGAAAGGACGTGAGCAGTAATATTGGAGAGAGGGGAGAAAGCCTAGTATTTCAAGTGGTACTTGTAATATCAGTGCCTTGGATTTCCTCCAGAGTAGCAGGATTGCAAGGAGGGGAAAGCCCAGTATGCCCAGTTGTGTCTTTTTAAGATCAGTGCCTTGGGCATACTCCAGAGCAGAAGGATTGACGGGAGGGAAAGCCCAGTATGTCCAGAGGTTTTTCCAAGCCTTTCTTTTTTTAAAAAAATGGAGTGGGTGGGAACTGCACTTGCTTGTGTGATAAATATGAACATGAATGATTTCTGGAGGAAAGGCAAGAAAGAACAACATGTGATAAGGAATGACAAATGGAACTATGTGCATTGTAATGCTACAGGACTAAACGCCACAGTAATATGATCCCCCCCCCCCCGCCCGCCCCATGGGACAAAATCCTATGTTAACAATAGGTGGCTTCAACAGGATGATAAAGGCTACGGCGACAGACTTTCTACTTTCCTTGCATCGTTCATTCCTCCTTCCTTTACGTTAATTTATATCCCGCCTTTTTCGCCAACAATGAAACTCAAGGTAGCTTAAAGCATGTTAAAAACAATATAGATTCAAACCATACAAGACATTAATAAAAAGTATAAATATAAAAGTTACTGGAAAGACAATAAAACACTTAGGTCCCATTAATGTCAATGGTTCTGTTATATGCATGTGTCTATCTAAGGGCTCTTCTACACAGCCCTATATCCCAGAATATCAAGGCAGAAAAGCCCACAATATCTAGTTTGAATTGGTTTATCTGAGTCCACACTGCTATATATTCCAGTTCAAAACAGAAAATGTGGGATTTTCTGCCTTGATATTCTGTGATATAGGACTGTGTGGAAGGGCCTTGGGTGAGGCCCTTTTACACAACCCTATAATCCAGAATATCAGGGCAGATAATCTACAATATTTGCTTTGAACTGGACTATCCGAGTCCACATTTTATAAAGCTGTGTAGAAGGGGCCATACATAGACTTTATTTCAATATATTCAGTACAAAATGTTTTGCATTGCTCGATATTACCAGAAGAGAGAAGAGAAGGAAACAGAGGGCTGCTGCATTTAGCTACAGCACATGTCTTCATAATCTCTATTTCTTGCCTGGAGGATTGTAGTTTATGATACGAAATCTTAATTTTACAACACTAAAGCACCACCATGCTTTGGAAGGTAGGATTATGCCCAGGTGGTTAGCAGAATCTAATATATTCATTTTTTAGCCTTCCCAAACAATATTATCTGTTTCCTTTCTTTTTCTTCCTGGGATAATGAAAGACTGTTTCTTCTACTCAGCACCATCCCCAACTGACAGAACTGTATAAATAGCACACTTTAACTCAGTATAACAATAAAGGTATATTTAAAAACTCATCTTTTTAAAGGTAATTAATGAAGCTCTTGATGATCTTGTAATTTTTATTACATTTTAATGCTTTCTCTCTGGAGAGAAGAAAACATTAGATCTTTGTATTTTGATTCCCTCTCACATATACACACATATATTCATTTATATAGATCTCACATAAATATCTAAAATGGTACCAGATTCCACTTGGAAGCTAAACAGGGTCAGATTTGGATAGCATTTGAGTGGGAAACCACAAGCGAATACCAAGTGAGGATGGAACAGCCAAAACCACCTCTGAATATTGCTTAACTAAGAAAACCTTTGGAAGTCATGGGTCAGTTAGCAGTTGATTTTTGGAATTCAGTCAGTTGGGAACTGCGTTTTGAAAAGGAAACCTCTTTGCGGAATATAGTTAAAATCTTCAGGAAAGGGAGGGCTGAGAACTATATTGTGAACTCGAAAGTTAGAGTGTTGCTGTTTAAATCCCAGGAGAAGTGGATTTAAAAGTAAATTGTCCTCTTTGTGTTTCCTTGGTGAAGGAACATGTTTACACATAAATCAAGTTTTAAGACCATCCTTTGAAGAGAAATGCATAAGCCTTTAATGAAACCACTAAGCATCTTTACTGTTCAAACTACAAATAAACAAAAATTACTTGTTTCTCATCACATAAAGTGTCTTGCATGTCTCTCTCTCAATATCCTTACCTAGAAGAGGCTCCTGAATAAAGCATTTGTGGCAGCATTGGCAGAAGTAGTGAGTTCAAATCCTCTACATTTTGGTGGGAGCAGGAATAAAAGCTTTTGCAATTCTGGCAATTTGAAAAATCCTCTCCATTCTATATTGTTGAAACTCCACAATTCTCCATAGATACTTTTCAATTTGTGCAGCCTGAGGATGTGAACAAGGTCCTTGTAGAGATGGAAGCCACCACATGTGTTCTAGATTCTTGCTTTTTCTGGCTCATTAAATAGGCCAGAGGGGGATTGGCAGAGTGGATAAGGGAAGTGATTGTTAATACCTCTGCATCAAGGGAGGGTCCCCACATGCCTCAAGGAGGTTTTGGTAAAAACGTTTCCAAATAAGGGTTTCTTAAAAGTTTCCATGAACCTCTTTTGACCTGAGAAAACTTTTTTTGTAACCCCTGGTATATAGGTATATAAAATAGGTATAAAAATCAAACACTTACTGATAATAAATGAGCATTTGCAAAGTTTGGCAAACAGAGTGAGTTTCCTTTTTACAGGGGTGTGCACAAGCACACAAAATGTAATGTTTCCAGTTCCATTTTCAGCTGCCCCACCTCATTCCATTTTCTAGGAAATTCCAGAATTTGGGAGGGGGTATTATCTTTCCCACCTTTTTCTCTCCTTCGCTTTCTCTTTTTTTGACCTTATTTTCCTAAAGCAGGTGCTCCACCAGGGAGGGGGCTCTGGGAAGGGATGGAGGAGGCTGCCAGGGAAGAAAGAAGAGGAGGAGCTGCTGCCTCCAATCATCCACTCTTGCCTCATTTGTGAGGCTGCCCACATGATGTGCTCTCTGCCTCAGGTAGACTGCTGCTCAGCCCCATCGCCCCCATCAGCCAAAAAATCCAGCTGCTTGTGATCTGTTCTAGTGAAGATTTTGGCTGGGTCCTGCCTGGTTCATTTTTGGCAATCCAGCTGCCAAAATCACCAAACAGAATTCTACACACTAGTATGAAACACAACTGTAAACACTGCACAACAGATTTGCGTAAGTTTCTAAAACACTAACCATTGACAGATTTTTGGGGATACCAACATTGAGCTAAGGGGACCTCATTTGGTATCTCAACCCACAGTTTAAGAAGCAGTGTTTTAAAGACACTTTCCTTGGACTCCTCTATACTTTGTAAGTAGAGACCAGTCACCAATCTTCCATTTCTGAACAAGGTACTGGAGTATATCACACCCTCCCAATTACATAAGTTTCTGAATAAAATGAATTAACTAGATCAATTTCCATTTTGTTTCTTGCCTGACTATGCGAAACAGAATTGCACAGGGCAATTGTGTCCATGTTGTTTCTACTTTCAGTACTATCAACGATAATATCCTTTTTTGGCCACTTTGCTGGGATGAGAAATTGGAGACACTGTGTTACAGTGGTTCCTTTCCTTTTCTGGGCAACTTTTATTTGAACCTCCAGCCATTGGCCTCTGGGCTCCTCAGGGCTCATATAGATGTTAAGCAGGGTTGCTTAATATACACATGAAATTACTTTCATCCAGAGGTCATCCAGAGTTTTAGAGTATGGTGCTATCTATAAGCAGATGACAACCAATTCTACTACTTCTTTCCATCCAAAACCAAAAATGCTGTCCAGGTCCTAAATCAGTGTCTGTTTGCAGTAATGGATTGGATGAGGGGAAAAAATGAAACTTTATCCAGACAAGACAGAGATACTCCTAGTTAGTGTTGTGCTTTTGTATGGTATTGCTGTTCGTTTTGTGTAGTTTCATTCGTGTTGTCTCATTTTCGTATTTGGTTCCCACTAATGAAAATGGGCCTACTATATGACCCAAATTTTCACCTGGCTAACAAAAAACACGAAAATTGACGACCATGGGAGGGCTTCCAAGGCTCACCCCCTCTTAGTTTTTGGGCTAGAGGGGTGAAAATCACCACACACGGAGGGCATTTAGACCCCTTTTAGCCCACCAACTTTTAAAATGTTTGCGTCTTCCCCATAGTATTATTGTTATTAATAATATTGTTATTATTAACACCCATTGGCACACATCAGCTGTCATGGGGAGGCACTCCTCTCTCAGACTCAGCTTAGAGTCCCAGAGTAGCTATCGTTACACACACATAGATATATAGATTTATATTTATATTTATTATTATTAAGACCCATTGGCTCACATTAGATGTAATGGGAAAGCAGCCCTCTGTCAGTACTTGTTTATTGTTAAGGGGCTAAAACGAAAGGAAAATGAAAGCAAGCACAATGACTGTGCAGGTTTCATTTTGTCTTGACTCTCATTTCCTATGAAAATGTCATCATACATTTTGTGTAGATAAACAATAGAAAGGAAACGATAGCATGAAGGAAACGAAGGAAATATTTTTGTGCACATTTCTACTTCTAGTCAGTTCAGGGAATAGGGATCCAGCCTATGCACTCTCCCTGAAGACACATTTCCCCAGTTTGGAGGTACCCATGGACTCCTTGAACCTGGAGACCCAGGTTTCCACAGTAGCCAGGAGTTCCTTTGCACATTAAAACTTGTGTGTCAATTCATAAAATCATAGAATAATAGAGTTGGAAGAGACCATGTGGGCCATTTAGTCCATCCTCCTGCCATGCAGGAAAAGCACAATCAAAGTATCCCTGACAGATGGCCATCCAGCCTCTGTTTAAAAGCTTCTAAGAAAGGAGCTTCCACCACACTCCGAGGCAGAGAGCTCCACTGCTGAATAGTTCTTATAGCCAGGAAGTTCTTAATGTTCAGGATGAATCTCCTTTTCTGTAATTTAAACCCATTGCTCCGAATCTTAGTTTCCAGGGCAGCAGAAAACAAGCCTGCTTCCTCTTCCTTGTGGCATCCTTTCACATATTTATACATGGCTGTCATGTCCCCTCTCAACCTTCTCTTTTGCAAGCTAAACAAACATGCCCAGGTCTTTAAGATGATCTTCATAGGGTATGGTCTCCAGACCTTTGATCGTTTCAGTTGTCCTCCTTTGGACACCTTCCAGCTTATCAATATCTCTTTTGAATTGTGGTGCCTAGAATTGGACATAGTAGTCCAGGTGAGGGCTAATGAAAGCAGAATAGAAAGGCACCATGACTTCCCTTGATCTAGACACTATACTCTTTTTGATGCAGCCCAAAATCCCATTGGTTTTTTAAGCTGCTGCATCACACTATTGGCACATGTTCAACTTGTTGTCCACTAAGACTCCAATATCCTTTTCACATGTACTGTTATCAAGCCAGTCAGGATCCAGTCTGTATCTTTTCATTTCATTTTTTTCTGCCTAAGTGTAGTATATGATATTTGCCCTTGTTGAAATTCATTTTGTTAGTTTTGGCCCAGCTCTCTAATCTATTAAGGTCATTTTGAATTCTGATCCTGTCCTCTGTGGTATTAGCTATCCCTCTTAATTTGGTGTCATCTGCAAACCTGATAAGTATGCCCTCTAAACCTTCATCCATGCCATTAATAAAGATATTGAACAGTACGGGTCCCAGGGCCGAACCCTGTGGTATTCAACTAATCACTTCTTTCCAGGATGAAGTGGAACCATTGATTAATACCCTTTGGCTTCAGTTGCTGTGCTAGTTCCTTGAAATGCCAGATCTGGCAATGTCTTAATGACATTCCATTTGGATTACTGTAATGTATTCTACATGGACCTGCCTTTGAACAGTGTTTGGAAACTTCAGGTGGTCCAAAATTGTGGCCAGGTTGTTAACTGGGTCTGGCTACAAGGAATCCACGCCCCCCTAATTGCAACAGTTCCACTGACTGCCAGGTTTTGTTTTTTTCTGGGCTCAATTCAAAGTGCTGGCTATGGCTTATAAAGCTATATATAACTCAGGTCCAGGTTATTTGGCCTGTCCAAACCATAAATGGGTCTTGAGATCCTCAAGAGAATCCCTTGTCTCTGTCCTTTCTCTCAGTTTCAACTCCATTGCAAGTTTGGGTATTGGGGACATGTGAGAGGGCTTTCTTGGTAGCTGCTCTGTGTCTCTGGAATTTCCTATCTAGGTAGGCAGATTAAAACTCTTTTATTCAGGCAGGCTTTTATTGAAGGAAGTTTTTAAGAATGAGACAGGGGGGTTATGTAGCATTTATGTATGTTAATAGGTTTTCAGTACTTTAAATTGTTTTAACTATTTATTTTAACAGTTTCTATAATGTCTATGTTTAATTGTGTTTTAGTGTTTGAATGTTTTTAAGGTTTTAAATTGTATATTATACTATTTTCAGCATTGTTCACCACTTTGGATCTCTTTTTTAGAGAAAAAAGGTGGGATATAAATAAATATAAATAACAACATCTAGAAATTTAACCATATTCTGGGAAATGGTATATTTAACATTTGCTAGTAATGGTTTGAAATTGGAGTAATCAGATCCCCATTAGGCCATAGAAGCCACTGGATGACCTGCTTCAATTTTCAAGATATTTCCCTTCTGAACAAATATTGCCAAGAAAATTCTGATAGGTTCACCTTAGTCACCATAAGTCTGAAATTATGTGAAGGCCTGTACAAACCTGTGTGGTTACAATATCTGTACTGTCACATGTCATAATATTAGAGGTTTCCTCGATTCCATCTTAGTCTAGCCTATCTTCAGAAATGCAGAGCAAAACATAAACAAGAAAATGAAGTACCAATATGACCTAGGGCAGGCAAGAGGGAAAACTAATTGTGTTTGTATGACACATAAAAAGTGTCATTGCTACATTATGATTTTTTTTTTACACAAAATGATTCCCATGGGGCATTTCAGCCCACAAATATATCTTGTGTGAATGAGAAAGACATGCAACTGGCCCACAAGACAAGCCCGCAAATAGCAAATTCTTGAAATCCAATTTGCAGTTCCAGAAGTAGCTGCCCACATGTTATTCTGTTGATTCGCACATTAGAGTGACTTGTCAGAGTTATTCTTTCCTTATGAGAACACAACTTGGCTTAATAAATAGAGTTGTGTGGTATCAGAGATAATGCTACAAATATTTGATTAAAAAAAAACAAAATGGAAGGATTTATGGTCCTTCTTTGGAAAAATTCATTGAGTTGTCTAAACCAGAGTTTCTCAAACCATGCTCCTCCAATTGTTTTGGACTCCACATCTCACAATTACTAACAGCTGGTAAGCTGGCTGTGATTTCTGGGAGATGAAGTCCAAAACACCTGGAGGAGCACAGTTTGAGAAACACTGGTGTAAACAATAACAAAAGTAACATCTCATTTTTAATACAAATTCTATGCTTTTATTTCTTTATCTCTATCTCTATTACTTCTTGATTTTGCTACTTTCTTTCCTATATCTCCTGTCTCACCTAACCGCAAAACATATATTATGTATCTATAGACAACATAATCAATAAATATGCCTATAGCTGAACACATATACTTCATCCATTATCAAAATATTAAATGCCTACTTTTATTTAATAATGCATCATATCACCACTGGGAATGTGGAAATGTGTCAATTTGATTTCCACTTTGTTCTTCAGAATCCCATCAGCCTTTAAAGTCTTTCTAAGTTCCAAGTAGAATTTCAGGTGTTTCCTTCCTTTCGATCTTGAAACTGATGTGTATTTCAGTATAAACTTTTCCAAAGCCATGAATGTTAAGGTTTGCTCTTAATGTATCGCTTTCTCCTGACAGACACTTAATATCTACTTTAAAATACTTCTCATTATAGATTAAATATGTTTATTTGCTGTTTTTGAAATATATACATTTTAATTGGATAAATGTATAGCTTGGAAAAGAAAACAATTTGTTTCCTCCAAATGAATAGGAAAACTTTGCTAAATAGGCTCCCAGATGTAGGCTGATTAAACTTTCTATAATGTCAATAAGTGAATTTATTTTCCATTCCTAAACACAGCTAATCTTTCTGGCCAAGGTGCCTATATCTCTACAACATCCTCATTAAGATATTTGCCCTCCAACCCAGTTTCCTAATTTATATAAGTTCTGTTTGCTTATATCTAAATTGAAATCCCCTGTTAGAATAGTTTCTCCCTCATAGAAATTCTGAAGTTTTTTCAGGATTTTTTTCAAAAAACATTGCTGACCTTTATTTGGGGAGTATATATTAGGTATGGTAAACTTTTTATTGTCCATTTTAAATTTCAGCATTACATATCTCCCATCTGTATCTATGAGTTGATCTAATATCTCAAAATTAATATTATTATTCATAAGAATTGCTGTTCCTCTAGCTCTTTTGGTACCTCTAGCCTCAATCACTGTTTGCCAAGTATTAGAGTTCAATAATGGGCATTGATCCCATTTATCTTTGTGCGATTCTTGCAGACAAATTATGCTAGCCCCTTCTGCCTTGGCTAATTTAATTAATCTATACTTTTTTTTAGATTTGACGACAAGCCATTCACATTCAAAGATATCAACTTAATAATCTTACCCATCACCTTTTACAACAAATTTTATTATATGCTCATGTGGATTATACTTGATTATGTCTATGTGGTTCCCTCCCCCTCTAGATTATGTCTATGTGGTTCCCTCCCCCTCTAGAAAGTGACCTTGTTTTAGGGAGGAATTTCCCTCCCTGTCCCTTCCCATACATTTGACGTGCTGCGTTCTTCTTTCCCCCCTCCCCTCCTTAACATGATATGTTCTCATTTACAGATTTTTTGTAGCCCAACATTTGTACGTCTTTTTTACATCTACCATTTACTTTTTACACCCCATCTTTTTCAATTTTTGGTATTCTTAAATTTAAAGACTCTCCCCTGATCGGTCCATGTGAGGCTTTTTCCTCTGAAGTGAAGTTCCTTCTTCAGGGCAAGATAAGACTTCCTCTGGATCTTGCCTGCTTTGAGTTTCTCCCTCTCGATCTCCCTGCAGCGTGGTGAGTCCAAGGTCATCCAGCATTCTGTCAGCCTCCTCTGCATTCCTTGCCATAAATCTGTTTCCATCCTAAAAGACAATAATGATAGCTGGATAAGCCTATGAAAATCTAATCCCATTCTCAAACAATGTTTTAGCCAATGTGTTCATCTCTTTCCTCTGCTGAAGTGTTCCTGCTGAAAAGTCCTGCTTAACCCAGATCTTGCTGCCCCTGAATTGCAAGTCTTTAATTTTCCTTAGTTCTTTGTATACATAGTCTCTAGTTTTTTCAGAGGCAAAGGCAATTATCACATCTCTTGGGTGACGATAGTCGCTCATAGGTCTATAAATTCTATGGGTTCGTAGAATGTCCTCAAGTTTAATGGTTAATTTATTTTCATTTAGCCAGCTGACCAAAAATTGCTCCAATTCTCCTGGTGTCGCTTGGACCTCATCAGGAATTCCAGCCAGTGTCAAGTTTCTCCAGCGAAATCTGTCATTCAGCTGAGTAAGTTGTCTCTCCAGCTCATCAATCCTCAATTGGTTTTCATCAGCCTTTTTCTGTGCTGACTATGCAGGGTTTTTTTACTGCATGTATTTCTTGTTTCACTTCCTTTTTATTTATTTTGTGTCAAAAGCATTGCATAACAAATACATTTTAAAATGATGAAAAAAAAAAGGAAATCACAAGCAACTAAATAGTTTTGGACCAAAAGCGGGCAACAGCAACCGCATTGTCCGTAGCTTTAAACAACTCCTCCTCCGTACATGAGGCAGGACATTGTGGGCAAGCATACATATACGGAGTTGTTTGTTCTGCTCCACAGTCACACAAGGTGGAGGATTCCTCCAGGTAGTGCCATCTTGCCAGGTTGTCTTTTGATCTGCCTGCTCTGCTTCTCATTCTGTTTAGGGACTTCCAAGTCGCTCATTCTTGGTTTGCCCCGAGAGGAAGACCCTCCTGGGGGGCCATCCAGTTAGAATTGCCAGGTTTAGCTGCCCAGAGAGACACCCTTGCTGCTGCTGGAGGAACATCAAGAGGAGTGGTGGTTCTCATGAAGCCCTTTCTTGATTTGAGTCTGGTGGGAGGAGGCAGATAGTCATGCAGTGGATGGCTTTCACAATGTTCGACCTTATTTCTCTCGCAGTTAGCAGCAACTTCCCATCGCACGTCAGGAGGGGCAATGCCAGCTAACTTGTAGAGTTTATCAACAGGTGTAGGTTTAAGGCATCCTGTGATTATTCTGCATGTTTTGTTCAGTCCTATGTCCACCTGCTTTGCATGGGCAGACTTGTGCCAAACAGGACAGGCATACTCAGCAGTTGAGAAAGACAAGGCCAGGGCTGATGTTCTTATTACTTGTGGGTCTGCACCCCATGCACTGCCAGTCAGTTTCCGCAGGATGTTTTTACCCCAAGGCAGCGTTCTTGCACTGACCTTATTTAATATCTTCACGAACGATCAGCCACAACCACCACTCACAAAGAGCTTTATATATGCTGATGACCTTGGCCTTATGACACAAGCAAAAGATTTTGAAACAGTTGAAAAGCAACTCACCAATGCCTTGAAAGATCTCTCCACCTACTACAAAGAGAACCACCTGAAGCCTAACCCTTCCAAGACACAAGTGTGTGCTTTCCACCTACATAATTGTGAAGCCAACAGGAAACTGAAAGTTACTTGGGAAGGCCAAGAGCTCGAACACTGTTTCCATCCTAAATACCTTGGTGTGACCTTAGATTGAACACCAACATACAGGAAACACTGCATGAACACCAAGCACAAAGTAGCTGCACACAACAACATCCTGCGGAAACTGACTGTTTCACTTCCTGAAGCTGGATATTAATTTGTCTAATGTCCGATCTGATATTTTTCTCCATATCTTTCAGTAATAGTCCCAATTCTTTTAGGCTGCACGCCATCTTATCTTACCCTCCGGCAGTAGATAGTAGACGAAGATCTCTGTTTCTCTTCTGGAGTTGTAAATCAGTCTCCCTCCAGGCTTCCAGAGTTTCTCTTGTCTGACTTTTATTGCCCAATTAAGTAGATGACTTTCACTTTGTTTTTTGCCTTTAATTGGGCTATAAATTTAAGGATCTGGGGAGAGGGTTTGTGGAGTGTCTATTCTCTCCGACGCATGTGCAGCAAGTCCCTAAGTGAGGATTCATGCCTCTGGCCAACACCAAAACTGAGGTGCCTTGTGGTGCACACCAAAACAAGAGATTCCCCTAAGCATTCTGCTGACAACCTATTTAAATGACCACACCTCCCAATTCACCACTCTGCACAGTATAGGGTAGACAAAAAACCCTCCCAGAACATAGGAGGGAAAAATTCCTACCCAGCCCATCTAAGCAACCATACTTCTGCTATATTGTTAGCGGGGGGGGGGGGGGGGGGGTGTTGACATTCAGAAAGTGAGTGATCTAGGAGGCGGGCTGCTTCCTAGAAGCCCCACCCCCTTCTAGAATTCTCTCTTTCAGTGGGAGGGGGCAAAGCCACTTCTCTCCCCCAGCTGTGCGGGGGGGGGGGGTTATGGCCCTCCAACCCACCAAAATAATGAGAAAAGACAAGTAAACTTGAGTTTAAAACTGGGCAATTTTATTGATAGTTATTTAACTTCTGATTTGGAACTAGGGCCAAAATCTCAATAGCCATCTATGAATTTGGTAAGGCATAAGCCAATATCGATGGTCCTGCTCGACCATCCATTAAACTGAATTTAGGGAGAAACACCAGGTCCACAGCATATCTAAACCTGGATGACCTGAAGGGGAATGTGGTGGAGAGTTTTGCCTCTGAAACAAATGAGGTCAAAGTCTCCCATTCCAAGGCCATAATCATTCACCCTCACCGGAGCTGTACAAACCCTAAGCGAGGATTCATGCCTCTGGCCAACATCAAAACTGAGGTGCCTTGGGGTGCACACCAAAAGAAGAGATTCCCCTAAGCATTCCACCACAGATCAGGAGCAAATGTCTATTTAGCTCCTGACCCCCACCAAATTCGCAAGAATTTCCCTAATTCCTTTTTGTAGGTCAGCTAGGAAAATTTGGTTGCCCAGTTCGGACAGATGGATCCCATCAGCCTGATACAGATTCAAATAATTAAACCTAATGTTGTCATGTGGGATATAATAACCCAAGCCATTCTCCAAAACTTTTTGAAGGGCCCGATTGACCCACTTCCGAGCTTTATCCAAATTTGCCATTCCCATAGGGCCAACGTGGCCTAGGAATGATTGCTGACCTTGCCTTCCAGCCATTTGCAAAGCTGAAAATCGGCCTTGACATCTGGAAAGCCCTGTGCCTTAAACCAATAAGCCAGGGTGGATAACTTGGCACGAATGGTTTGAGGGGCCAACCCCTTCCTTTCAAGAAAAACGCCAAACTGTGTGACGTGTTCATATGGAACCGGTGAAACAGAACTTATGGCATACAACTTTTTGAACTCATAGAACTCCTGCACCGATCTGATGTAAGATTTTCTGGAAGTCGTAGCCAAGGCTAGCTTCTTTCCCCGAACTATGGACTGTTCCCAATTTTCCAAAGAAGGACCAGCATGCTCTGAGGGTGCAAATCTGCACTGGGGGCAAGTTGCCTGAAGCGTTCCATCTGCATACAGGACAGAGCATCAGCAAGAGAATTATTTGTCCCTGTGATATGAAAAGCTCTAAACAGTATGTTATACTTTAGACAGTGGAGTGTAAAAAACCTCAAAACCTCCATCAGTCTGGGTGACCTAGATGTTAGCAAATTGATAACCTGCACTGTGGCCTGGTTATCACATCAAAAATGGACAGTAGAATTTGCCAATTGATTTGCCCACAATGTCACTGCTACCAAAATGTGAAAAAAATCCAGGAATGTTAAATCAGAGGTTATACCCCTAGTGTGCCAATCCTCGGCCCATAACTCAGCACACCAATGCCCATTAAAAATACACCAAAACCAATGGCTCCAGAGGCATCAGACGCTATCTGAAGGGTGTTTTTCAACAATAGGTCCTGCCTCCAAAAAGAAATCTCATTAAATTGACTTAAAATTGCAACCATATGTCCAAATCAGCCTTAATCCCACGGGTAATCCGCACATGATGATGTGGAAGTCTGACACCAGAAACAGCATTGCAGAGCCTGCACGCAGGAGCTACCACTCTGCATGGAAAATTTAAATGCCCAATAATTTCCTGAAACTCACTTAAAGTGGCCTTTTTATGGGTAACAAAGGATTAGATCCAGTCTATTAAATTTGACACCTTCTCCCAGAGCAAACTAGAAGATTGTTGAACCGTATCAAGCTCAATCCCCAAAAAGGTCAATTTAGTAGCAGGGCCCTCAGTTTTCTTCCGTGGCCAAGGGGGTCCCTAATTGACCAGCCAATTCTTAAAAAGAATGCAACAAAAATTTGCATTCTCCAGACCCACACTTTCCTATGAATAAAAAATCATCAAAATAATGAACCACCCCCAATAAACCTGATTTTGATTTAAGGGCCCATTCTAAAAAGGTGCTGAAGGATTCAAAAGCAGCACATGAAACCGAACAGCCCATAGGAAGAGCCCTGTTCATATAGTACAACCCATCTGGGTCGGTCCCAGATGGTGTCACTGGGGGACTCCTGCTCGGCCCCACAACCATTGACTTGTGGGGTCCCGCAGGGTTCTGTACTGTCCCATATTGTTTAATATTTACATGAAGCCACTGGGAGAGATCATCAGGAGTTTCGGAGTGTGGTGTTATCTCTATGCAGATGATGTCCAACTCTGTCACTCGTTCCCACCTGTCACTAAGGAGGCTGTCCAGGTCCTGAACCGGTGCTTGGCAGCTGTGTCAGACTGGATGAGGGCCAACAAATTGAAACTGAATCCAGACAAGACAGAGGTCCTCCTGGTCAGTTGGAAGTCCAAACAGGGCATAGGGTTACAGCCTGTGCTGGATGGGGTCACACTCCCCCTTTAGGTGCAGGTTCGCAGTCTGGGGGTGATCCTAGACTCATCGTTGAGCCTGGAACCCCAGGTCTCAGCGGTGGCTAGGGGAGCCTTCGCACAGCTAAAACTTGTACGCCAGCTGCGCCCGTACCTTGAGAAGCCAGACTTGGCCATGGTGATCTATGCTCTTTTTACATCCCAATTATACTACTGCAATGCACTCTACATGGGGCTGCCTTTGAAGACTGTTCGGAAGCTTCAATTAGTCCAACGGGAGGCAGCCAGGTTGTTAACCGGAGCGGTGTACAGGGAGCAAACTATTCCTCTGTTACGTCATCTCCACTGGCTGCCGATTATCTACCGAGCACGATTCAAAGTGCTGGCTTTAGCCTATAAAGCTCTAAACGGTTCCGGCCCAGCTTACTTATCCGAACGTGTCTCCCACTATGATCTACCACGCAATTTAAGATCTTCAGGGGAGGCCCTGCTCTCAGTCCCACTAGCCTCACAGGTGCGGCTGGTGGGGATGAGAGACAGGGCTTTCTCAGTGGTGGCTCCTCAGCTGTGGAACTCCCTCCCTAGTGACATCCAGCAGGCACCATCCCTTTTGAATTTTAGAAAGAAAGTGAAGACCTGGCTTTGCGAGCAAGTGTTCAAAGAATAAGTTTTGTTGGCTTCAACTCAGTCTGGACTAAGGTTTATGTACAAGGTTTTGTGGATGAATGGCTCAAGTATTTTGTATTATTTTAAATCTGTTTTTAATTGCTAATGTTTTATTCTTTTGTATTGTATATTGGAATTTTGCCAGTTTTGTAAGCCGCCCTGAGTCCCTTCGCATGAGAAGGGTGGGATAGAAATGATGGAAATAAATACATAAATAAATAAAATAATAAATTCAACTGAAAACCTAACAGTTCAAAGTCCAGCGGGTGCACTGGAAGAAGGCAAAAATCAGACTTGATGTCACACTTTGCCAACTCAGCTGCCAGCCCACAAGCCCTAACTTTCTTAACCACCAAATCGAAAGAAGTATAATGGACCATACAAAAATCCTCTGGAATTGCATCATTCACTGATCTTCCCCTGGGATAGGTAAGATGATGAATGAGGCGATACTTCCCAGGGGCCTTCTTCGGAACAATCCCTAGTGGCGAAACCCTTAACATTGGTGTAGGAGGTGAAGTAAATGGGCCCAGAACCCTACCCTCAGTGACTTCTTTATTAATTTTTGCAAAGACAACATCCTCCATGCCAATAATGGATTTCAAGTTTGAGGCTCTAAAAGGGGCTCTAGGACCTAGCACAGGAATCTTAAAACCATCAAAAAACCCAGTACGCAGGTAACGAGCTGCGTCTAAATTGGGATAACGAGATAACCACAAATCCAACTGAACTAGATTAATTGGGCTGGGCCTCTTTGGAAAACCCACCGGGACCGAAACCCCTCTTTGAATTGTGATTACTCTTTCCACCACCCTTGCCGGGTTTTCCCTTGGTGCAATTTTTTGCTACATGTTTCCCTGAGCAAATGGTACAAACATGTTGAAATTTACATCCCTTCCAGGAGCAGATTCCTTGAGAAGAATACTCCCAGCACAGCAAGCGCTGCTGCAGTTGCTGATGCTGCAGATGTTGTGGCTGGCAAAAGGAATGCCCAGCCCTATGGTTTTGGATTGTATGCCCACTGTCAGCCTTCTCGCCTGAAATGGGGCATGCTGGAGTTAAAACTTCCAACCAGAGTTGGTGATCTATCAAGTCCCAACACAAAGTTGGAGATTGGGCAGCACGAAGCCTAAAGCGTTTGCCATACAGGAGCCAAGCACCCCCTGTAAAATTCACATACGCCGAATTAATAATATTCATATTTTGGAAAAGAGAGTGAGATCTGGAAGGGTATGCCTTCACTAGAACCCCATCGTAAATCAAAAAACAAGAGAACTAGTTACCCCAATTCTGGTCCACTTTACGCTTTTTAATAATTTATTTTCTTTCATCATCCAATTTGTCCTTTTCTTTCTTATCAAATTCCCTGAAATACAGGGTAAAAATGTCAATGTATTCATTTTTAAGAATTTTATTGACAGTTTTTTGGGCCAAATGAGAGCCCAAAGCCATCACACTAAGGCTATCAGGGGCAGGCAAAGGCCAATCAGCCGTGCCCCAAAAATAAAGTGAGCTTTCCATAGTGGGAGTTGCAGTAACCAAAGATCCCACAAGGCTTGGTGTCCTGACAACAGGAGCCAAAATATCTAATTGCATGCTGATGGTAGAGGGGACAGGATATGAAGGTGTTTGAGTTGAATTTAAATCCTGAGAATCAGCCACTCCCCAGGGGAAAATGTGTGTGTCCCCATTACCTAAAGCAGTGGCAACACGCCTCACCTCCTCAGCTGCCACAGAGGTGGATGGAATGGCTTCTGCAGCGACCAATGTCGATGTGGCCATGTGCTCATCTGTAACAGGCATCCCGGTTTGCCTCTCCTCCTCTAAGGCAGAAATACAGGAACACAAAGATTTTATTAACATGGTATTACTGCCTGCACCAGACTGTTGAGCTTCCATAGCAGCAGCTGCTGCCTTTTCTCTTTCGAGCAAATCGATATGTGCAACCAGCGCCTTCAACAGCTGGGATGAATCTTCCTCCTTGTCTGCAGGAGCACTCGGTGGGGGAGGGCGTTTGGCAGGAGCTTGGCTGGGCCCTTGCCTTTCGACCCCCCAATATTCTTCCTTGGTGCCATACTGTAAGAATAAAGGAATCAATAAGACCCAAGCACTTATACAAAAAGGGGGGAGGGGGAGGCCGAGGAGTTGGTGCTCATTTCCATTTCTAAGCTGAAGAACCAGCATTGTCCATAGACACCTCCAAGGTCATGCAACTGGCATGACTACAAGTTAAATTATAATTATGTGTATATATATATATATATATATATATATATATATATATATATATATGAATATATTAATTTATTAAATGCAATGCTAGTATTAATGAAGCACTATCATTGCTATTTTTATATATTAGTATTAATTTAAATAAATATCATCTATATATATAAATGAGTGGTGGCATCACGGCAACCCACAAAACAACAAAACTACAGGCCGCCCAACCTCGAAATTTGACAACACAATCCATCATCCATGGCTCCAGTAAGATACAACAAAAAGAAAAGAAAAATAAAGTCCTAATTAGAGGGAGAGCAATAATTGTTTTTATCCAATTGCTGCCAGTTTAGAGGGCTAATCTCTGCCCACTTCGTCTCCTAGCAACCAATTCAGCCAAGGGACAGCCAGGGTTCAGTTAGGGGACAGGCAGATTTAGGCCTCACTTAGGTCTCTTCCACAGATTATCTAATTTGCACTGGATTATATGGCAGTGTAGACTCGAGGCCCTTCCACACAGCTATATAACCCATTTATAATCTTATATTATCTGCTTTGCACTGGATTATCTTGAGTCCACACTACCATACACCGGAAGAGCCATGTTTTTAAGTCTTTCTTAAAGGCTAGCAAAGTGGGGGCCTGCCTAATCTCAATGGGCAGTGAATTCCACAGTTGGGGGGCCACAGCAGAAAAGGCCCTCTCCCTTGTTCCCAGAAGACGGGCCTGAGATATAGGCAGAGGCAACAGGAGAGCCTCCCCTGACGATCGAAGAGATCGGGCGGGTTTATGACAGGAGATACGGTCACTAAGGTAGGCGGGTCCCAAACCGTTTAGGGCTTTATAGGCGATAATCTGCACCTTGAATTGGGACCAGAAAATGAACGGTAGCCAGTGGAGCTCCTTGAACAAGGGAGTAGATCTTTCCCTGTAGTTCGCCCCGGTTATTAATCTGGCCGCCGAGGGCTGGAACAATTGTAATTTCCGGGCCGTCTTCAAAGGAAGCCCCACGTAGAGCGCATTACAGTAGTACAGCCTAGAGGTAACTAAGGCATGCACCACCGTGGTCAAGTCAGACTTCACGAGGTATGGTCGCAGTTGGCGCACAAGTTTGAGTTGTACGAAAGCCCTCCCGGCCACCACCGACACCTGAGCCTCAAGCGTCAATGCTGAATCCAGGAGGACTCCCAAACTGCGGACCTATGATTTCAGGGGGAGTGCAACCCCATCCAGCACAGGCTGCCACCCAATACCCCGATCAGACAAGCGACTGACCAGGAGGGCCTCTGTCTTGTCAGGATTGATCCTCAGCTTGTTCCTCCTCATCCAGTCCGCCACAGCGGCCAGGCACTGGTTCAGTATCCGAGGGGCTTCCTTGGAGTTAGATGGAAATGAGTAGTGGATTTGCGTGTCATCTGCATAGAGATGGCAACACCCTCCAAAACTCCGGATGACCTCTCCCAACGGTTTTATGTAGATGTTGAATAGCATGGGGGATAGAATAGACCCTTGCGGGACCCCACAGGTCAAAGGCCAGGGGTCCGAGCAGGTATCCCCCAGCTTCACCATCTGGGAACGGCCCTCCAGGAAGGACCGGAGCCACTGAAGAACTGTGCCACCGAGCCCCATCCCGGAGAGCCTCCCCAGAAGGATACCATGGTCGATGGTATAGAAAGCCGCTGAGATGTCCAAGAGAACCAGCAGGGTCACACTCCCCCTGTCCAGCTCCCTGCGGAGGTCATCCACCAAGGCGACCAAAGCCGTCTCAGTACTGTACCCAGGCCTGAAGCCAGACTGCGAGCAGTCCAGAAAATCAGTGTCATCGAGGAACTCCTGGAGCTGCGACCACCCGCTCCAGCACCTTGCCCAAAAATGGGAGATTGGAAATTGGTCTGTAGTTGTTACAAACAGATGGATCTAACATGGTCTTTTTTAGTAGCGGTTTTACTACTGCCTGCTTAAAGCAGGCTGGAACTGACCCCTGAATCAGAGAAGCATTTATTATGGTCACAAACCAATCCAACAACCCATCTTTGGCCAGCTTAACCAGCCAAGAGGGACAAGGATCCAGAGCACAAGTGGTCGCCCTCACAGACCCAAGAATCCCATCCACGTCATCAGGAAGAACAAGCCGGAAAGAATCCCACAAAGTCGGACAGAGAGGAACCTCGGTTACCTCCGCTGACACTACAGTTAAGCTGGAGTCCAACTCACGACGTATCTGAGCAACTTTGCCTGCAAAATGGTGCGCGAAATCGCTGCACCGAGTCGCCAAGTCATCGGGGAGCCCCCCGGTCTCGGGAGGCCGCAGGAGCTCCCCCACAACTTGGAACAACTCCAATGGCCTATTGTCCGCAGACACTATGCGGGCAGTCGTGAAAGCTTTCCTGGCTGCTCGCAGAGCCACGGAGTAAGCCTTAATAGCGGCTTTAGCCCGTGCTTGGTCAGACACATCCTGAGATTTCCTCCAGATTCACTCTAGTCCCCTCCTCGCACGCTTCATCATAGCCAGCTCCTCAGTGAACCAAGGAGTCGACGTGACTCTACGCAGCGAGAGGGGACGTTCAGGAGCGATTGTGTCCAATGCCCTTGACAGCTCACTATTATAGTGATCAGCCAGGACATCGACAGGAATGCCAGTCTCCACAACAGGAAGATCCCCAAGAGACCTCAGGAATCCATCCGGATCCATCAGCCTCCTGGGGCGGACCATCTTAGTGGGTCCACCACCCCTGCGGATGTTAGAAGCCACGGCGAAACTTAAACAGATCAGATGATGGTCAGACCATGACAATGGAAGAATATTTTGCTCTTCCACTCTGACTGTCCCACCGTTCACAATAAAAACAAGGTCCAAAGTGTGTCCCACCTGATGTGTGGGCCCAGATATAACTTGAGACAGTCCCATGGTTGTCATGGCAACCATGAAATCCTGAGCTGCACCTGACAATGTGGTCTTGGCATGAATGTTAAAGTCCCCCAAAACTATAAGTTGTTGGGAGACAAGGGCTACATTAGAGACCACTTCTGCTAGCTCGGACAGGGAGACTGCTGGGTCGTGGGGTGGACGGTACACCAGCAGAATCCTCAAGCTGTCTCGGGCTCCCACCTTCAGGAAGACACACTCAAACCTCGAAGATTGCGGAACGGCGCATCTGATCAGGGTGATGGACTGCTGAAAAATCACCGCGACTCCTCCTCCCCACCCCCCAACCCTGCCCTGTTGATGCACCCCGAAACCCAGAGGACACAGCTGGGTGAGATTCACACCTCCCAGCTCATCCAGCCACGTCTTGGTGATGCGTGCCAGATCCGCCTCCTCATTCAGGATCAAATCCTGGATGACAGCTGTTTTACCGTTGACGGATCTGGCGTTCAAAAGCAGGACCTTAAGGCTGGGGGGTCTGTCCTGAAGACTACCACACCTAATCCTCTCCAGGGTCGCAAAAACTCTGTTGCGCTTCTCCCTGGGTTGATAGTGACCGTTCTTCCTCCTCCCCCACACCACCTCGATGGGGCCACATCCATGAGAACCATCTTCCCCCGATGGGTAGGCTGAATGGGATTGCCATTTGAGGGGGCTAGTCAACTGTCCTGAGAAGGAAAGCCTCCAAATGTGCTTGTTTGTTTAAGAAAGGAGCCTCTCTCCACTGATGGGAGAGAGAAGAAGTCATCTGATTTGGCATCATCTGATATGGGAAGGGGACTAAACAAGAATGATGTCTGAGTGTGGGACTGGGAGGTAGAACAGGCATGGCTTAAAATTGGGGAATCTTGCATATCGATATGCAGCCCGATGTCCAAGGGGTGAATCAATGGATCTACTAATACCCTCCTAAGAGTGATGCCCCACTGTTGTAATTTGGGCCCACACAAAAACAATTCCTCCATTAACATTTTATCTTCCAAGCCAATAATAAGACACAGGGAGAGGTTCCAGGATTTGTACTCTCTACAAAACCAGTCAATAGTCTTGATCTTCACTTCCGACCAGCTTATAGATAGAATTTGTGAAAGAGATGTCTGGACCGCTCGCTTGGATGTCCATCTGCCTCTGTTCAGTAATGAGTCTGAAACTTCCACTGCTACCTTATTTGTTCGTAAAAGATGTTGTGAATTGCAGGGAGTGTCCAGAGATTGTCCAACCAGTTCAGAGGGCAGCGCATTGTTCGGCTTCTGCAGGACTCTGTTAGTTTCCTTCCCATCATCCCTCCCCAGACCCTCTCCCCCAGATAAAAACCCATCCCCATTCCTAGCCACTTCAGAACCTGATCTATTGACTACCTTCTGCTCCTCGAGTCTTTTCCCTCCCTGGCCCTCCAGAGCGCTTAATTCCTCATTCATGTTAATAAGACTGGCTGGTATAGTTGTTATAATGTCTATAGGAGAAGGATTTTTCACAATCAGGGAAATTCCTTTAAAAAGATGGTCAATTTTCTTGTTCAGTATCTCCAGCTGTTGTAATACAGTACTGAACGATTTTCCCAACAGATCACATAAGTGAGACAAATTATTTCTCCTCAGAGTTTCCTGCATACTCATTTCCTATTACCTTCTCAAAAACCTTCCTATAATAAACCTCTCAAATCTTTCTTTCCAAGTTGACACCCGTCCCTACCGACTCTGACCGTTTAGTTTTCACTCAGCAGTATATCAAACAACACACACAGACCATCAATCACATTCTAAAACCATCAATATACCAGTCAGTTAAACTCAAAGTGCTCTCAAATCCTATGTGATCACTTCCTATGACCTTAATACCAGTCTCACAAACCCACTTACTATCACATTCGAAACAGTCTCCCTGTGTTAAGTTAAAAACTTTCTCACCCCCAACTGTAATACACACACACACTAAAAAAACAAACAAACACAACAACACACACACAAACACAACTGAGATGGCAAGATTGCAACGCTGATGGATCCAGGGAAGTGCTGCTTCATACAAAGCCACCCGAAGCGACGAAGCCGGTGCTCCCAGGCCTGGATTTTCTTTATGAGGGCCAAAGAGAGAGTTAAGGGAGGCCGCCCGGTCCAGCACGGCCTCCGAAGGCTTAGTTCACTTAGGGGCTGATGGATGGAGAGGCTAAGGGAGGCCGCCCGGTTCGGCACGGCCTCCAAAGGCCTGGATTCCCTTCTCTTTATAAAAGCTGATGACAAGGCTACAAGGTTATAAGAGGCTTCCAGGGGCCAGCTGTCTTTAAGAAGGCCGAGGGGGGAAGGCTGGGAGGAGGCCGCCCGGTCCGGCGCAGCCCCCGAAGGCCAGGTTCTCCTCTTTATAGCCGCCAATGAAAAGGCTACGAAAGGCCCACCCAGTTCAATACGGCTTCCAAGGGCCTAGTTGTCTTTAAGAAGGCCAAAAAGGGAGGCTGGGGGAGGCCTCCCGGTGCGGTGCGGCCTCCAAGGCCTAGGTCTTTCCTCTTTACAAAAGCCGATGAAAGGCCACGAGAGACCGCCTGGTTCGGCGCGATCTCCACGGGCTTGATTGTCTTTAAGAAGGCCGAGGGGGAGGCTGGGAGGGCGGGCTGCCCGGTCTGGCACGGTCTCCAAGGCCCAGTACCAAACCGACAAAGAGCTGCAGCAGGCTGAGACAACCTCAGGCAAGTTCGAACAAATTCTGTCAAGTTCTGAGGGAGCTATTTCCTCACCACCAGTCGGATGGTAATGGTGGCGATACTCAACCTTCTCCCCTCTGAGCAGTCTCTTTGGGGCTCTCCTCGCTTCCCTAGTGGGGGCGCACCGGAGCCCAGTCAAGCGGAGCAGAGGTGGGAATAGGGTGGAAATAAGGAAGGAGGGAGAAAAGGCCACTAGGCTGGAGAATGGTGGCCACACAGCTCCCTTCTGATCTTCCTCCTCTCCCCTCTTGCTTTACCGCTCTCTTTCGCCAATCTCTTCCACCCCCGACCCCTAGATTGAAAAGGCGAGATTTGGGGTTTAGGTGGGAGAGGCCAGTAGCCAGTAATTGGGGAGAGAAGCATTTACCAAGTGACTGATAGCAGGCAACTACTTGCAATAGTAACTAACAGCACAATAGCAGCGGTGGCCTTGAAGACGCCCAGGGCTTGCCAGTGGAGCCGCTCGTCCCTCTCTCTCCTCCTTTTCAATATATCGTGATATTTTGGTGCTAAATTCATAAATACAGTAATTACTACATAGCATTACTGCGTATTGAACTACTTTTTCTACCAAATTTGTTGTCTAACATGATGTTTTAGTGCTTCATTTGTAAAATCATAACCTAATTTGATGTTTAATAGGCTTTTCCTTAATGCCTCCTTATTATCCAACATATTCACTTATCTAACATTCTGCCAGCCCATTTATGTTGGATAAGGTATTTATTAACTATGGATTAACTTGTTAATTATTATCCAACACATGAGACTCTACTGTACTGTATTTACAAATTTAACACTAAAATATCACAATGAATTTAAAACACTGACTACAAAAACATTGCTTATGAAAAGGCAGACTGCGTTGGATAATCCAGAACATTGTATAAGCGTAGGCTGGATAAGTGAGATTCTACTTTAATATGAAATAATTACTGGGATAGAATAATGCAGAACAATACAATCTCTAAAACCAGGACAGTAAATAAAGACCAACAGTCTGAAAGCAGGGAAATTGGAAATTCCACAAAGGAAACAATCAGGGCCAGCTAACACCTCGCAAGAAAGGATTCTTCCAGAAAGGAAGCTGAGAAGGGAGTGAAGCACTGTGTATTACCAAAGTCATTATTATTGCTATCATTATTATTATTATTATTATTATTATTATTATTATTATTATTATTGTCTTGCGGTCAACCGTGAAAATGAATACAATCTGGTTCTAAGTATTCAAAAACACTAAAATCAGAATATATAAAAATTAATGTGGTATAATAAAACAGAACAATACAATCTCTAAAATCAGAACACTAAATAAAGAACAACACTCTGAAAATAGGGGAATTCCACACAGGAAACAATCAGGGCCAGCTAACACCTCCCAACAAAATATCCCCATCATCAAAGTCTGGCAAATCCTCTATTTTCTCAGGGCCACAGACAGTAGAAGCACATAAAATATTGCAAAGAACACCACTCTGAAAACAAGGGAATTCCAGACAGGAAACAATCAGGGCCAGCTAACACCTCCCAACAAAAAATTTACTCGGGGAGGAAACAGCCAGGTTTTAAAGCTGCAAGGCCATCACATCTTAATCATTTTTCCTAATTGCAACATTCATACTTGCCTCCAACAGACAAAAAAAACCAATCAGACATATTGTATATTCACAACCTTTAGGAAATAATATCCCCTGATGGCGCAGCGTGTTAAAGCGCTGAGCTGCTGAACTTCTGGACTGAAAGGCTGCAAGTTTGAATTGGGGAAGCGGAGAGAGCCCCCACTGTTAGCCCCAGCTTCTGCCAACCCAGCAGTTTGAAAACATGCAAATGTGAGTGCATCAATAGGTACTGCTCCGGCAGGAAGGTAATGCCGCTCCATGCAGTCATCCCACATGACCTTGGAGGAGTCTACGGACAACACCGACTCTTCGGCTTAGAAATGGAGATGAGCACCAATCCCCAGAGTCGGACACGACTGGACTTAACGTCAGGGGAAAAACTTTACCCTTTACCTGTGATGACTCATGGGCCATGTAGTCCCGTTCCTAGCGCTGTTGTGACAGATGAAGAGGAAAACTTAGGTTTTCCTCCGTTTCAGTCAGAATTGGAACTTTCTCAGCCAGAACTGGAACCCTTGCACCTGCAGGAGGTTTGCCTTCCAGAAGTTTGCCAAACAAGCCCTGAGCCAAAATCTCCCCCTTTTTCTCGCTGTGATTATTGTCAACAACAGAGAGGAGCTCAACAGGCTAATCGCAGAAGCCTGAGAATCGCGGCCAAACAAATGGTTGATTAGCCTGTTTCCCATGAGAAACTTTAAGGAGTCATGCATCTGGACCCAGAGAATGGCTTTCGCTTCTGGTTCCCCAGAGAATCTGCTCTTGGCGGGAAACCGAGACCCTACTTAGGTGTTTTGCCCTCGTAGGAATCTTGCGGAGTCAATTCGTCAACTACGGGAGTAGGTTGTGTGTGGACTACGCTCCCGTTTCCAGCCTTGCTTGCTTCCCAGGACCTTGTTTTGCTTCGCGGACCCAGCCTTGCCTTCCTTGACCTCGCCACGAATTTACCACGGATCCTGTTTTTGCTCCTTGTTCTTTGTTGCCTTGAATTAAGCCTTGTATCCAAGAATCAAGTTATTTCCTTGCCTTGCCTAAGTTTCATGGACTAAAGGACCTTGTCTTCTCCCCTCACTTTGCTTGGCAAAGTGAGTGTTTCGGTTATTGGATTACAACTTTGGACCTTAATATCTCATATTGGACATTGTTTCTCTGGACTAATTTTGACCTTTCCTGAAAGATCTACTTCTGAACTATTTCCTACACTTGCTTTTATTAACGTTATATATTTCCTCAATAAAGATATTAGATAGATTCTGGCCTCTGTGTATGGTTATTGGTGCTCTGCAGCCTGGGTCGTGACAGTTTGACTCCGCCACCCTAAGCACCATTTAACCTAGGCCAGAATGTCTACCGGAGCCGGACCGGGTGACCAACCACTCAGCTACACCATCGCCAAGGATGAAGTGGACAGGATCCGTGATATGTTCCATGCGCAGGAGGGAGAAATACGGGGCTTGAAGGAACGTGGAGCCCGTCTCCCTGCCCTGGCGTTGCCCACCAAGTTTTCTGGAGAGGTTTCCAAGGTTCATGTTTTCCGTCGCCAATGCCAGGCATACCTAGAGGCCCGAAATGCCGAGTTTCCCCAAGAAGACATCAAGGTGGCATGGATTTATAGTCTCCTAGACGGGCCAGCGGCCAATTGGGCGACGGCACTGTTCGATCAAGCCTCCCCGCACCTAAGTTCCGCGCTAAACTTCTTGGATCACCTTAAGGCGACTTGGGGGATCGAGGACAATTTAGAGGCAGCCGGCCACAAACTCCGGCGCCTTTCCCAAGGGGACAGGCCCTTGTCCCAGTACATAGCTGAGTTCCGAGTGCTGGCCCAAAACACCGGCTGGAATGACATAGCCCTCAGAGGACAGTTTCGGGAGGGTCTTAACATCGAGATGTTGGAGGAAACCTCCAAAGTGGACCCTCCAAACTCTCTTGAAAGACTCATTGATCAATGTTTACGAGCTGAAGTCATGCTTGCCAGCAGGAAGCAGTGGATCCGAGGCCAGAGTGGAAGAGCCGGAGCAAAACCTCCCGCTCCCGCCGGCATCCAGCCGCGTCCAGCGTGGAGACCCCCGCCACCAGCCCCATACCCCAGAGGAAACGAGGAGGTGCCGATGCAGTTGGGCAATGTGCGTCCCAGATTGGATGTAGCCGAGAAGGCGCGCCGCCAACGTTTAAACCTCTGTTGGTACTGCGGAAACGGGGGCCACTTTGCCAGAGAGTGTCCAGCCAAAGGAAAGCCCGCCGCTCGACTGGCGGCGTCCTCCTCCGTGGAGACGTCCGAGGCGGCTGGCGCAAAGCCGGCGGGGGAAGCCAGCGACCGGGCGTAGAGAGGCTCGCCAACCCGGTCAAAAACCCCATTCAAGAGCCGCCAACCGGGGTCCTATTTCTCCTAGTGGTCACCTTGTGGTCAGCAAAAAAAGGACCCGTCATGATCCATGCCATGATAGATTCAGGAGCGACAAACAATTTCATTGATAGAGAGTATGCCGACTCTCTGGGATTACAATATCACGATTTCAAGAATGCCCGGGTGGTGCAAGCCATAGATGGCCGCCCCCTCAAGACAGGTCCAGTAAGCCAATGGTCTGAACCCACCAGAATGTGGATAAGGGAACATATGGAAGAGATCTCCTTCTTTGTTACCGAGGTTCCTCACTTCCCTGTGATTTTGGGAATCCCATGGCTGACCCTCCACGACCCTAGCATCTCTTGGACCAACAGAGAACTGCAGTTTGCTTCTAAATATTGCCAAAACCATTGTCTTGTAGCCAAGGTCTGCCACGCCACAGACGCTGAACCCATCATCACCTTGCCCAAGAAATACTCAGACTTTTGGGATGTTTTCAACGAAAAAGAAGCCGAGAGACTACCCCCGCATAGGCCTTATGACTGTGCCATTGACTTGGTGGAGAGGGCCCCGATCCCGCGAGGACACCTCTATTCCTTGACTGAACCAGAGCAAGAAGCTCTCAGGGAGTTTATAGAGTCAAACCTCCGCAAGGGATTCATTAGACCCTCTCAATCCCCAGCCGCTTCCCCAGTGATGTTTGTGAAAAAGAAGTCAGGGGATCTACGCTTGGTGGTGGACTATAGAGCATTGAACAATATCACTAAGCGGAACCGTTATCCCCTGCCTTTGATCTCGGACCTATTAGATCGGCTACGAGGGGCCAAGGTTTACACCAAGCTGGATCTTCGGGGGGCTTATAATCTAGTTCGCATCAGGGAGGGGGACGAGTGGAAAACCGCCTTCCAGACTAAATTCGGATTATTCGAGTCCCTGGTCATGAATTATGGTTTATGTGGAGCTCCCGCAACGTTCCAGCATTTTGTCAATGATATCTTTCAGGATTATCTAGATCGGTTCTTGATCATCTACCTGGACGATTTTTTGGTGTTTTCTAGATCGCAATCGGAACATGAGAACCACGTCAGAATGGTGTTACAACGATTGCGGGATCATGGACTCTACGCCAAGCTGGAAAAATGCGCTTTTGATCTACAAGAGGTAGATTTTCTGGGATACCGTGTCTCGCCACTAGGGCTCTCGAGCAAGGCTAGGAATAACTTGATACTTGAAACAAGGCTTGAATCGTGGAACAAGGTAACGAGGAACAAGAACAAGGTCCGTGGAATAACTTGGTAAAATCCGTGAAACAAGGCAAGGTTTAGTCCTGGGAAACAAGGCAAGGTCCGCAGGTAAACAAAGGCTGGGAAACAGGAGCGAAGGCTGGAAACAAGGACAAGGCTTGAGCAGGAACGAGGCTTGAAACGGAGCGCGCTGTCCAGACACAACTCGCTCCGGAGGCTGACGAATTGACTCCGCAAGGTTACTCCGCGGGTAAAACACCTATATAGAGTCTAACTTTCCCGCCGAGAGCAGTTCTCTGGGAACCAGAAACGAAAGCTAATCTCTGAGACCAGATGTTTGACTCCTTAAAGATTCTCATGGAAAGCAGGCTTAATTGGCAAATTCTTAGCAATTATTCTAGCACTCCTGCGCGAGGCCGCTTCCAAACCTCTCTGTTGTTTACAAAACTCATGGCGAGAAAACACAGGAGAAGTAGCCTCAGTGTTTGTTTGACATACTTCTGGAACATAACCCTCTTGCAGGTGCAAGGTTCCCAGATCTGGCTGGGAAGAATCTGTCTGGGAAGAATCCAGTTCTGACTGGGAAGGTAAAAAACCCAAGTTTTCTTCTTCATCAGGCATCACAATGTCATGAGCAGGACTACAAGGCCCATGGGTCATCACACCGGCAAAGGTTTCAGCAGTATTGGAATGGCGGGCGCCAACCAACAAGAAAGAGGTGCAACGTTTCTTGGGGTTCGCGAACTATTACCGCAAGTTCATTCCAGACTTTGCCCGCTGGTCTGATCCAATCACCAGCTGCATCCGTGGGAAACAGCCCTTCCGCTGGACGGAACAAGCAGAGAAAGGGTTCCAGCAACTAAAGAAATTATTCACGTCCCAGCCAATCCTTCAGCACCCAGATCCTAAAACCCCTTTTGTTGTGCAGGCTGACGCCTCCGATGTAGCAATTGGGGCTGTACTCTTGCAACCAGTGGGAGGTCATCTTCACCCTTGTGCCTTTTACTCCCGTCAACTAACAGCCCCAGAGAGAAATTACACTATTTGGGAAAAAGAACTTTTGGCCATAAAGGCAGCCTTTGAAACTTGGAGACATTGGTTAGAAGGGGCCAAATTTCCCATTGAGGTCCATACTGATCATCGGAATCTAGAGCATCTAAGAACTGCCCGCAAGTTAAATCAGAGGCAACAGCGCTGGGCTTTATTCTTTGAACGTTTTGACTTCCAGATTCATTATGTAACCCCAGCTCAGACCAAGCAAGCAGATGCTCTATCACGGAAACCAGAATATGCTGCAGGGCGCAGAGAGACCTTTGAATCCCAATTGCTGCAGCCCGAGAACTTTGCCACGCTCACAGTGGGGAACACCAAATCCACTCCAATTGAATCAACCCCCTCTTCTCCAGGGCCCCTTTGTGCTCAGGATGCCTGGGCTCAAGATCAACTTCGTCAAGGACTACAATTTCCCTTCTCGCTTAAGGACGGGTTACTTTGCTATAGAAATCACGTCTACATCCCTCCCGGACCGGGCAGGGAAAAGGCCCTTCGTCTGTGTCATGACTGCAAGCCAGCAGGGCATTTCGGACTATTTAAAACCATGCATTTGATCCTAAGAGATTTCTGGTGGCCCAAGATCCGCAAGGATGTGGAAAAATATGTCAATACCTGCCCGGTATGCCAGCGTTCCAAGACAAGAAGGGAGAAGCCCTCGGGGCTATTGCATCCCCTTCCTACACCATCCCGTCCATGGGAAATAATTTCTGCAGATTTTATCACCGACCTACCACCTTCCTTTGGATTCACCACGATCCTAGTGGTGGTGGACCTTTTTACCAAATTAGCCCATTTCATTCCCTGCAATGGCCTCCCCACGGCCAAGGAGACCGCAGATTTATTCCTTCAGCATATTTTCAGATTACATGGATTGCCCAAGAGTTTGGTCACAGACCGTGGGTCTCAATTCACCTCTCGTTTCTGGAAAGCACTACAAAAACTATTGGGCATAGACTCTCATTTATCTTCGGCTCACCATCCCCAAACGGATGGGCAAACTGAGCGCACCAATGCCACTTTGGAACAATACCTTCGCTGTTATGTAAACTATCAGCAGGACAATTGGGCTTCCCTGTTGCCGCTGTCGGAGTTTGCCTACAACAATGGTGTCCAGGCTTCAACTAAAGAAACCCCGTTCTTTGCAAACTACGGCTTCCATCCACGTTTCTTTCCTTCTGTCATTGAAACCTCAGAAGTTCCCGCAGCAGAGGACTGGCTGCAAGAACTCACAGCGGTGCAACAACTTTTGCTCCAACAACTGGATCAAGCCAAGGAGGACTATAAACGCCACGCTGACAGTCATCGCCAGCCGGGCCCCGAAATCAAGGTAGGAGACCGGGTTTTTCTGTCCACTCGCTTCTTGCCCTCCCACCGTCCCTGCCGGAAGCTAGATGCCCGTTTCATTCGTCCCTATCCAGTGGTGGCGCAACTAAACCCCGTGACTTTCAAACTCCAACTTCCGCGCTCTATGCGCATTCATCCAGTGTTTCATCGCTCCCTGCTCCTTCCAGCGGATGGTGTGCGCCCTGATGCAGACCGGCCGGCCCCCACTCCTGTTTTAGTGGATGGGGAGGAGGAATTCGAGGTTCAGGACATTTTGGATTCTCGCTTTCATCGCCGCCGCCTTCAGTATCTCATTGACTGGGTGGGTTTTGGCCCCGAAGAACGCTCTTGGGAAGACGCTTCCACAGTCCATGCCCCTGATTTAACCCGCCGCTTCCATCAGACCTACCCCGCCAAGCCGCGGCCCCGCACCTCGGGGAGAGAGCCCATTTTTGAGAGGGGGCTTGAGGAGGGGGATAGTGTGATGACTCATGGGCCATGTAGTCCTGTTCCTAGCGCTGTTGTGACAGATGAAGAGGAAAACTTAGGTTTTCCTCCGTTTCAGTCAGAATTGGAACTTTCTCAGCCAGAACTGGAACCCTTGCACCTGCAGGAGGTTTGCCTTCCAGAAGTTTGCCAAACAAGCCCTGAGCCAAAATCTCCCCCTTTTTCTCGCCATGATTATTGTCAACAACAGAGAGGAGCTCAACAGGCTAATCGCAGAAGCCTGAGAATCGCGGCCAAACAAATGGTTGATTAGCCTGTTTCCCATGAGAAACTTTAAGGAGTCATGCATCTGGACCCAGAGAATGGCTTTCGCTTCTGGTTCCCCAGAGAATCTGCTCTTGGCGGGAAACCGAGACCCTACTTAGGTGTTTTGCCCTCGTAGGAATCTTGCGGAGTCAATTCGTCAACTACGGGAGTAGGTTGTGTGAGGACTACGCTCCCGTTTCCAGCCTTGCTTGCTTCCCAGGACCTTGTTTTGCTTCGCGGACCCAGCCTTGCCTTCCTTGACCTCGCCACGAATTTACCACGGATCCTGTTTTTGCTCCTTGTTCTTTGTTGCCTTGAATTAAGCCTTGTATCCAAGAATCAAGTTATTTCCTTGCCTTGCCTAAGTTTCATGGACTAAAGGACCTTGTCTTCTCCCCTCACTTTGCTTGGCAAAGTGAGTGTTTCGGTTATTGGATTACAACTTTGGACCTTAATATCTCATATTGGACATTGTTTCTCTGGACTAATTTTGACCTTTCCTGAAAGATCTACTTCTGAACTATTTCCTACACTTGCTTTTATTAACTTTATATATTTCCTCAATAAAGATATTAGATAGATTCTGGCCTCTGTGTATGGTTATTGGTGCTCTGCAGCCTGGGTCGTGACATTACCTTAATTACCACCAATTCCTCAATACTTTATTTCCCATACCACCAGACTTCGCCACGGCAACGCGTGGCCGGGCACAGTTAGTGTATATATATATATATATATATATATGTGTGTGTGTGTGTGTGTGTGTGTATGTATATGTATATGTATATGTATAAATAATATAATATAAAATACCCCAATATAAAGCAGTTCACAAATCAATTAATTCCATAATTCATATCAATTAACAAGTTAATCCATAGTTAATAAATACCTCCAACTTAAATACATTAATACCTGACAGAAAACTAACCATTACTGCTGCCTATGTAAATGAATAGCTGTTAAGCCTGAATAAAAATGGCTGTAGTCCATATAAAATGTCCACTAGGCCTAACTTAAAATGGCTGCTTCCCTAAACAAAAATGGCTGCAGTGCCAACAAACATGGCCGCCTGCCCAAAATAAAACAAAAACAAAAATGGCCACTGGGCCATTCATATAAATGGTCATTACCCAAACAAAGATGGCCCCCGAACCTGGAAAAATGGTGCTGGTGCCAGAAATAAAAATGGCCGACGCACCCTCAACCAAAATGGCCACGAAAGATGGCTGACTCACTAAAAATCACGGTTAAAAAAGGCAGCACAAAAAGGGCATGAAATTCAAAGTAACCAACCTCACCAACTGCCATCCAGATCTGCCCAGCAACAAGGGCCCAAAGACAGCGATTCCCCAACTGCCTCTAAATCTGCCCAGCAACACAGTTATACTAACTAAAACTGCCACGAACATGCCAAAATGGCAGCCGATAAGCCACTCATCCCTCCAAAGGCAAGCAATAGCCACTAATAAGACGCAGTCAAGCCAGACCCATACCAGGAGATATAAATCATTTGGACAAAAATCAAACACACCAAATAATAGCAAATAAACTGAAAAATTGAAGCAAACCTGGCCAAACGTCTACAGAGCCACCCTAGCCCAAACGAACTATCAAATGACATTGCCCTGTGGTTAGAAAGGAGGACCATTCATGGCAAAGACAGCTCAGTGAGAAACCAAATGGCAGGAACGGAGGGGAGGCACGCAACCCTTGTGTGCACCCCCCACCACACCAAACCATAACAACCAAGAGGAAGGTTTAACACAGACTCCCTTCAGAAACAGTGAGGGAGGAGAACAGGGGGAACCGGCATGACCCAGTCAACCCCACTCCTTCACCTTGCCAGCCCATCTACAGACCTCTCCACAGTATCACAATTGAAGATGGCCCGATGGACACTCTCTCCTCGACGACTCACAGGATTCCCTCGCTGACCAAGAGTTCCCACTTTCAGATCCTTCCTCCTCGACGTTCAGAAAGTGAGTGATCTAGGAGGCGGGCTGCTTCCTAGAAGCCCCGCCCCCTTCTGGAATTCTCTCTTTTGGTGGGATGGGGCAAAGCCACTTCCCTCCCCCAGCTGCACGCGGGGTGGAGTTTATTCTATTTGCGTGTGTATACATGCATCTGCTCATACATAACATTTCTTGTTAAAAAGAAACCTTATCTTCCCACATAAGAGAAGAAAGAGTTAAAACAAGTGCTCATAATAAGTTTTCAGATCAGTCTCCATGGGAAATCGGGATTTCATTTTTTTCTGGATTTTAAAATACTGTACTTGCTTATACATAATGAGGTATCTTGGAGATGGGACTCATGTCTATCACAAAATCATTTATGTTCTATATACATCTTGTACACATCGCCTGAAAACAGTTTTAATAATTTTATTGAATCATTATAAAGCAAAGTTGTCACTCAATTTCAGATTTTGTAGTATTTTGGATTCTGAATAAGGGATACTCAACCTTTATTTATTTCTTAACTTTCTTAAATTCCTAACCCTGAGCCATAACATCTTTGGTTACTTTTTCTTCCTCTGAAATCTATTCTTTCAACATTGCTTTTACTGGAATTACAGTGTTACCTACTGTCACGACCCAGGCTGCAGAGCACCAATAACCATACACAGAGGCCAGAATCTATCTAATATCTTTATTGAAGGAATATATAAAGTTAATAAAAACAAGTGTAGAAAATAGTCCAGAATTAGACCTTTCAGGAAAGGTCAGAATTAGTCCAAAAAAGCAATGTCCAATAAGAAATATTAAGGTCCAAAGTTGTAATCCAATAACCGAAACACTCACTTTGCCAAACAAAGTGAGGGGAGATGACAAGGTCCTTTAGTTCATGAAACTTGAGCGAGGCTAGGAAATAACTTGATACTTGAAACAAGGCTTGAACGTGGAACAAGGTAACTAAGAACAAGAACAAGGTCCGTGGAACAACTTGATAAAATCCGTGGTACAAGGCAAGGATTGATCCTGGGAAACAAGGCAAAGTCCGTAGATAAACAAAGGCTGGGAAGCAAGGCAAAGGCTGGATAGCAAGGCAAGGCTTGAGCAGGAGCGAGGCTTGAATCGGAGCGCGCTGTCCAGACACAACTCGCTCCGTAGGCTGACGAATTGACTCCGCGAAGTTACTACGCGGGTAAAACACCTAAATAGAGTCTAACTTTCCCGCCGAAGCAGTTCTCTGGGAATCAGAACCGAAAGCTAAACTCTGAGACCAGATGTGAGACTCCCCAAAGATTCTCACGAGAAGCAGTCTTAATTGGCCACATTCTTAGCTGCAATCCTCGCACTCCTGCGCGAAGCTGATTCCAAACTTCTCTGTTGTTTACAAAACTCCCGACGCAAGAACACGGGAGAAGTAGGCTCTGGGCTTGTTTGACATACTTCTGGGAGACAACTTTCTTGCAGGTGCAAGGTTCCCAGATCTGCCTGGGAAAGATCTGGCTGAGAAGAATCCAGTTCAGACTGGGAAGGTAAAAAACCCAAGTTTTCATCTTCATCAGGAATTACAATGTCCTGAGCAGGACTACAAGGCCCATGGGTCATCACACTATCCCCCTCCTCAAGGCCCCTCCCAAACTGGGGCCCTCTCCCCGAGGCGCGAGGTCGCGGTTTGGTGGGATAGGTCTGATGAAAGCGACGGGTTAGATCAGGAGCATGGACTGTGGAGGCGTCTTCCCAAGAGCGTTCCTCAGGGCCAAAACCCACCCAGTCAATGAGATATTGTAGGCGGCGGCGGTGAAAGCGAGAATCCAAAATGTCCTCAACCTCGAACTCCTCCTCCCCATTCATCAAAACAGGAGGGGGGGCTGGTTGGTCTGTATCAGGTCGCACACCATCCGCCGGAAGGAGCAGAGAACGGTGAAACACTGGGTGAATGCGCATTGAACGCGGAAGTTGGAGTTTGAAAGTCACGGGGTTTAATTGCGCCACCACTGGATAGGGGCCAATGAAACGGGCATCTAACTTCCGGCAAGGGCGGTGGGAGGGCAGGAAGCGAGTGGACAGAAAAACCCGATCTCCTACCTTGATTTCGGGGCCCGGCTGGCGATGTTTGTCAGCGTGGCGTTTATAGTCCTCCTTGGCTTGGTCCAGTTGCTGGAGCAAAAGTTGTTGCACCGCTGTGAGTTCCTGCAGCCAATCCTCTGCTGCGGGAACTTCTGAAGTTTCAATGACAGGGGGGAAGAAACGTGGATGGAAGCCGTAGTTTGCAAAGAACGGCGTTTCTTTTGTAGAAGCTTGAACTCCATTGTTGTAGGCAAACTCAGACAGTGGTAACAGAGAAGCCCAATTGTCCTGTTGGTAGTTTACATAACAGCGAAGATACTGCTCCAAAGTGGCATTGGTGCGCTCCGTTTGCCCATCTGTTTGGGGATGATGAGCTGAAGATAAGCGAGAGTCTATGCCCAATAGTTTTTGTAGTGCCTTCCAGAAACGAGAGGTGAATTGAGATCCACGGTCTGTGACTAAACTCTTGGGCAATCCATGTAGTCTGAAAACATGTTGAAGAAATAGATCCGCAGTTTCTTTGGCCGTGGGGAGGCCTTCACAGGGAATGAAATGGGCTAACTTGGTGAAAAGGTCCACCACCACCAAGATCGTGGTGAATCCACAGGAAGGTGGTAGGTCAGTGATGAAATCCGCCGAAATTATTTCCCATGGGCGAGATGGGGTAGGAAGGGGGTGTAAAAGCCCTGAGGGCTTCTCCCTTCGTATCTTGGAGCGCTGGCATACTGGGCAGGTGTTGACATATTTTTCCACATCCTTGCGGATCTTGGGCCACCAAAAATCCCTTAGGATCAAATGCATAGTTTTAAATAGTCCGAAGTGTCCTGCTGGTTTGCAGTCATGACACAGACGAAGCGCTTTTTCCCTGCCCGGTCCGGGTGGGATATAAACATGATTTCTATAGCAGAGCAGCCCATCTTTAAGCGAAAAGGGAAAGTGCAGACCTTGGCGAAGTTGGTCCTGCGCCCAGGCATCTGCTTGCTGACTAGCCCTGATTTCTTGAGCACAGATGGGTCCTGGAGTAGGGGAAGTTGAACCAATGGGAATGGATTTGGTGTTCCCCACCGTGAGCGTGGCAAAGTTCTCGGGTTGTAGCAGTTGGGATTCAAAGGTCTCCTTGCGTCCTGCAGCGTATTCCGGTTTACGTGACAGGGCGTCTGCTTGCTTGGTTTGGGCTGGGGTCACATAATGGATCTGGAAGTTGAAACGTTCAAAGAATAAAGCCCAACGTTGCTGCCTCTGATTTAGTTTGCGGGCAGTTCTTAGATGTTCTAGATTACGATGATCAGTGTGGACTTCAATGGGAAATTTGGCCCCTTCTAGCCAATGTCTCCAAGTTTCAAAGGCTGCCTTTATGGCCAGTAGTTCTTTTTCCCAAATGGTGTAATTCCTCTCTGGTGTGGTTAGTTGACGAGAATAAAAAGCACAGGGATGGAGGTGATCTCCCACCGGTTGTAAGAGTACAGCCCCAATTGCCACATCAGAGGCGTCCGCTTGCACCACAAAAGGGGTTCCAGGATTTGGGTGCTGTAGAATTGGCTGGGAGGTGAATAGTTTCTTTAGTTGCTGGAACCCTTTCTCTGCTTGATCAGTCCAGCGGAAGGGCTGCTTTCCACGGATGCAGCTAGTGATGGGGTCGGACCAGCGGGCAAAATCTGGAATGAACTTGCGGTAATAGTTCGCGAACCCCAAGAAACGCTGTACCTCTTTCTTGTTAGTTGGCGCCCGCCATTCCAATACTGCTGAAACCTTGGCTGGATCCATGGAAAGCCCTAGAGGCGAGATGCGGTAACCAAGGAAATCTACCTCTTGTAGATCAAAGGCGCATTTTTCCAGCTTGGCATAAAGTCCATGATCCCGCAATCGTTGTAACACCATTTTGACGTGGTTCTCATGTTCTGATTGTGATCTAGAAAACACCAAAAAATCGTCCAGGTAGATTATCAAGAACCTGTCTAGATAGTCCTGAAAAATGTCATTGACAAAATGCTGGAACGTTGTGGGGGCTCCGCATAAACCGAAATTCATAACTCGGGACTCGAATAATCCGAATTTGGTCTGGAAGGCGGTTTTCCACTCATCCCCTTCCCTGATGCGAACTAAGTTGTAAGCCCCCCGAAGATCCAGCTTGGTGTAAACCTTGGCTCCTCGAAGCCGATCCAGTAGATCCGAGATTAAGGGCAGGGGGTAGCTGTTCCGCTTGGTGATATTGTTCAATGCTCTGTAGTCCACCACCAAGCGTAGTTCCCCTGACTTCTTCTTCACAAACATCACTGGGGAGGCGGCTGGGGATTGAGAGGGTCTGATGAACCCCTTGCGAAGGTTTGTCTCTAGGAATTCCCTGAGAGCTTCTTGCTCTGGTTCAGTCAGGGAGTAGAGATGCCCTCGCGGGATCGGGGCCCCCTCCACCAAGTCAATGGCACAGTCATAAGGTCTATGTGGGGGTAATTTTTCGGCTTCTTTCTCATTGAATACATCCCAATACTCGGAGTACTTCTTTGGCAAGGTGATGATGGGCTCGGTGTCTGTGGCGTGGCATACCTTGGCTACGAGGCAATGGTTTTGGCAGTACGGTGAAGCAAACTGCAGTTCTCTGTTGGACCAGGAGATGTTAGGGTCGTGGAGAGTCAGCCATGGAATTCCCAAAATCACAGGGAAATGGGGGACCTCGGTAACAAAGAAGGAAATCTCTTCCATATGTTCCCTTATCCACATCCTGGTGGGTTCCGACCACTGACTTACGGGGCCCGTCTTGAGGGGGCGGCCGTCTATGGCTTGCACCACACGGGCATTCTTGAAATCATGATATTGTAATCCCAGAGAGTCGGCATACTCTCTATCGATGAAATTGTTGGTAGCTCCAGAGTCTATCATGGCGTGGATCATGACGGGTCCCCTTTTTGCTGACCATAATGTGACCACGAGAAGGAACAGGACCCCGGTTGGCGGCTCTTGGATGGATTTTTTGACCAGGTTGGCGAGCCTCTCTACACCCGGTCGTTGGCTTCCCCCGCCGGCTGTGTGCCAGTCGGCTCAGACGTCTTCGTCTCCGTGGAGGACGCCGCCGCAAGACGGGCGGCAGGCTTCCCTTTGGCTGGGCACTCTCTGGCGAAGTGGCCCCCGTTCCCGCAGTACCAGCAGAGGTTTAAGCGTTGACGACGGGCCTTCTCGGCGGCATCTAGTCTGGGACGCACATTGCCCAACTGCATCGGCACCTCCTCGCCTCCTCTGGGGTATGGGGTTGGCGGTGGGGGTTTCCAGACCGGACGTGGCTGAACGCTGGCGGGAGCGGGGGGTTTTGCCCCGGCTCTACCGCCCTGGCCTCGAACCCACTGTTTCCTGTTGGCAATCATGACTTCAGCCCGTAAACATTGATCAATGAGTGCCTCGAGGGTCTGGGGAGGATCCACCTTGGAGATTTCTTCCAGCATTTCAATGTTGAGACCCTCCCGGAATTGTCCCCTGAGGGCTACATCGTTCCAGCCGGTGTTGTGGGCCAGCACTCGGAACTCGGCTATATACTGAGACATAGGTCTGTCTCCTTGGAAAAGGCGACGGAGTTTGTGACCGGCTGCCTCCAAATTGTCCTCGATTCCCCAAGTCTCCTTGAGGTGGTCCAAGAAGCGTTGCGCTGATCTTAGGTGTGGAGAGGCTTGGTCGTACAGTGCCGTCGCCCAGCTGGCCGCTGGTCCGTCTAGAAGACTGTAAACCCACGCCACTTTGATGTCTTCTTGGGGAAACTCGGCAGCACGGGCCTCTAGATAAGCTTGACATTGGCGACGGAAGACATGAACTTTAGAAGCTTCTCCAGTAAACTTGGTTGGCAACGCCATGGCCGGAAGACGAATTCCGCGTTCCTTCAAACCCCTTATTTCTCCATCCTGTGCATTGAGCTTATCACGGATTCGGTCCACCTCCTCCTTGTCGATGGTGTAGGTAATCGGCTGGCCGCTCGGCCCAGGTACGACTCCGGTAGACATTCTGGCCGAGGTTAATTGGTGCTTAGGGTGGCGGAGTCAAACTGTCACGACCCAGGCTGCAGAGCACCAATAACCATACACAGAGGCCAGAATCTATCTAATATCTTTATTGAAGGAATATATAAAGTTAATAAAAACAAGTGTAGAAAATAGTCCAGAATTAGACCTTTCAGGAAAGGTCAGAATTAGTCCAAAAAAGCAATGTCCAATAAGAAATATTAAGGTCCAAAGTTGTAATCCAATAACCGAAACACTCACTTTGCCAAACAAAGTGAGGGGAGATGACAAGGTCCTTTAGTTCATGAAACTTGAGCGAGGCTAGGAAATAACTTGATACTTGAAACAAGGCTTGAACGTGGAACAAGGTAACTAAGAACAAGAACAAGGTCCGTGGAACAACTTGATAAAATCCGTGGTACAAGGCAAGGATTGATCCTGGGAAACAAGGCAAAGTCCGTAGATAAACAAAGGCTGGGAAGCAAGGCAAAGGCTGGATAGCAAGGCAAGGCTTGAGCAGGAGCGAGGCTTGAATCGGAGCGCGCTGTCCAGACACAACTCGCTCCGTAGGCTGACGAATTGACTCCGCGAAGTTACTACGCGGGTAAAACACCTAAATAGAGTCTAACTTTCCCGCCGAAGCAGTTCTCTGGGAATCAGAACCGAAAGCTAAACTCTGAGACCAGATGTGAGACTCCCCAAAGATTCTCACGAGAAGCAGTCTTAATTGGCCACATTCTTAGCTGCAATCCTCGCACTCCTGCGCGAAGCTGATTCCAAACTTCTCTGTTGTTTACAAAACTCCCGACGCAAGAACACGGGAGAAGTAGGCTCTGGGCTTGTTTGACATACTTCTGGGAGACAACTTTCTTGCAGGTGCAAGGTTCCCAGATCTGCCTGGGAAAGATCTGGCTGAGAAGAATCCAGTTCAGACTGGGAAGGTAAAAAACCCAAGTTTTCATCTTCATCAGGAATTACAATGTCCTGAGCAGGACTACAAGGCCCATGGGTCATCACACCTACTACCACTTCAGGAAAGGTAATATCTTCCCCTCCCCTCTTTTTCAGGTGTTTATTTTTCTTTTCGTTCCTTATTGGATATAGACATATGGAAATATAGTTATGATATTTGTACCTCTTTCCCAGTTTTGAATCTTTCTCTTCCTGTTTACTCTCCTCAACCTTTGCCCTAACCCCAGCGTACGCTATAGTCTACATCCAATCCCTTCTGTAGCTCTTACAATGTCATATTGTTTCCTAAACACCTTTCTTCTGAGTTTAGTTATTGAATTAGTATTCCCTTACTCAAAAGCAACTGTATTGTATTCAGAGCCAGTCCAACAATGAGGCGAATTAAGCGGTCGCTTCGGGCGCAAAACATACGGGGGCGCAGTCGAGACTGCTTTTTCTGTTGATTTAATTTGTAAAATCTTAATGAGATTTGATGTTTAATAGGCTTTTCCTTAATCCCTCCTTATTATCCAACATTTTCACTTATCCAACGCTTTTATTTTTCAGTGATTGGTTCGCCTACAGTTGAAAAATACCTAGGGCCAGCTCTGGTTGTATTAGTTGGTCATCTGTCTTATCCATTTATTGTTCATCATATATGGAACTATTACAATAGGGTAATATTTGCTGTTCTTCAATGCAGCATTTGTGTGTGTGTGTGTGTGTGAGTGCATGCATTAGTGTCTGTGTATAACATTGCTAACAAGATATACTATCTATATTCCGCATATGATGTATGTGTCCATACATGTTATCTGACAGCTATACCTGTTAATAACATCTTCTTTCATTCACTTCTCAACCATTATATTTCATTTAGCAACAAATACAGAGCTGTGACATAGGTTCCTGAAGTGTTAAAAGTATGGTTGGGAGCCAGCTGTATTTGGAATTGGAGACCTAATAAATATGGGGTTTTGGAATTTTCTAGCAAACAAAATGTTGCAAGAACAAACCAATACATGTCCACTTAAAAGCAAGCCCCACAGGGCTGAATGAAGCTTACCATTAGATAAATTGATTTCTTTTTTTCTTTTTTCTTACATGGAAAACATGTCAATAACATACTTTAAATTTCCCCAAGTGTCAGTATGAAACCTTTACAGCTCTATTTTCCAAATACAAATTAATTTCAACTGTTTTAAAATGTAAGAAAGGAGATTTCTAACCTACAACATGTAAAAATGGAAACATGAAGTAGCACTTATTTTGGACATCTGAAAATAAGTGTTGCTTCTAAATATTTCATCACCTAGTTGAGTACAGCTACATGATCTGGTTGCATGTAATGAAAGAACAAATAATTAAAACTGATAACAAATCTCTGATTGTAATCTTTATTAATATGGAATTTTTCTTTGAAATAAAGATAAAAATACAGGCAAGAAAAATTGTTCACTGATTAATCACTAATTACTCACTGATTACAATCCTTATCATGGATAAGCTTTCGGGACAATTAAAGCAAAACTGCCTGGGGGGGGGGGGGGAGCGAGAATAAGTATTCATAGAATTTGGGTGTATAATGAATGTTGTACCATTGTTTTTGAAAGAGTTCCTCAGTACGTAGAAGTCTGAGAGGTGAAGCTCTTGTGGATACAATGAAGAATGAGTTATGGATAAACGTAAAGAATAACAACAACAGTAGCAACAATAATAAATGTTATTTGTTGCCTGCCTCTCCTCACAGCACATTTTCTATGTACATTTGAAGTTACATTTAAAGGACTATTTTAGATATATCACAAGATGTTTTATACTTTAGGCCAATCTCTTAGCAATGACAACAAATTATTGTGGGGAGGAAGGGAGAGAGAGTGGGGAGGGAGAGAGGGAAGGAGAGAGGAAGAGAGAGAGAGAGAGAGAGAGAGAGAGAGAGAGAGAGAGCACCTATGCACATGGAAAAGCATGTGCCAATTTAGGTCCTCTTCACATGTGCTGCTGGAATTTCAGTGGACCCGCCCAGAGGGCATGGGGACCTGTTGCCCTGCGCTCTGCATTGTCCTAGCTTTCCTCCACCTCATCACACAGGGAGAAGCCTCAGTAAGCTGGCTCAACTCATATTTCCCTATGAAAAGATAGGAAGCCTCTTGTTGTGCATCACCGGCAATTTTTAGGTAGCAGCAAGGGAATTTTTGCCCCAGAAGTACTTTTCTGGTGTATGATGGGAGCCTGTGGGCTCTGTGGTGAAAGTGCAAAAGAACTCCATCACTGCTACCAAATTTTAGCCCATGTGAAGAGATCTTAACATACTGTTACGTTCCATAGTGGCAAGCTGTCATATGAGTGCACCTTATGTCCAAAAGGAAACAAAAACCAACTGAGAAACCAAGCAAATCCATGGTCGTCCAAAGAGAGTATATATCAGAGCAGAAGCATAGACAAAGCAGTCTTAAATCGAAGCATGGAAGAAATTCTAAACATGATTAGATGTTAATTACTACAATGAATAATCTAATGGGAGGAAATGTCTCTGAAGGATGAAGTAGCTCAATGTTCTTGACATAGTATGGTCTGATTCCATTTACAGTGCAGGTCCAGCAGTCACCTATAGCTAGAATTTGTTACCTTGCTCTTCTCTTCCCCCTCATCATCTGAGAAAGCCTCAATCAGATAAAACATATTTTAAAAATTAACTTTCCAGTCTCTAAATAGCTCCCAGATTTATGTAACGTTATTATACCACAAGTTCAGGCCACATTTACAGAAATCCAAATTCCATACCAGAGCAACTAACTTGGTTGTTCAATTGCAATTGTCCTCCAAATGCCCAAGTACCAATCATAAACCAAATTCTCTTAGGAAGTCTGCAATCTTATGGATGGATTGACTGTTCCTCATTAGGCTGCTTAGGTATACAAATCTTCCAACTTAGATATACAAATCATGTACGGATTGACTGTTCCTCATCCAGCTGCTTAGATATACAAATTATTACCCAACGAGAAAAAGTGACTCCAACATTTTACAATAATCTCCAATTTCATAAAATTCATCTGAAAGGCAAATTGAAGAATAAGCATTTGCCATGTGTTAAATGGGGTTATACTTCCATAGACTTCTCAGTTTTGCTACTCCTCAACTCAACCCTGAGCCTGGATGCCCAGGTTTCAATCAAGCTACTCACCAGTGTGTCTGCACACTTTTACACAATTAGAAATATATTGGCAAATGTACTCATTATTGTTGATGTCAGATCTGCATTTAGTAACAAATTACAACCTGCTTGACCACACTCCACAGCTTTACTTTAAAAACTGGAACTGCAATAGATCCAAAATGTGACTGGACTACTGTCTGGAGCTGATTACAGGAAGATATAAGTCTAATATTGAAACAACTACACTTGGTATCAGTTTATTTCCTGGCACAATTCAAGGTGATAGTAATGACTCTATATGTTCCTTGGGTCCAAACTGTCTAAAAGACCATATCTTCTTATATGAGTCTACCTGAGTTTTATTATTGTTGAAGGACCATTTTTCCTCAGTTCAATTTCTGTCCCAGAATATCTCACGAAGACATGTGAGAAGGCTTTCTCAATGGCTGATCGAAGACTGTGGAACTCCCTCTCTCTCATCGGAAGCTACACTGCCCTCCTTCTCTGCTGTCATTTGCTAGCAAGGAAATGCCGTTTTCTTTTAGCGTGGCTTTTGTCAGGTATTGTTGTTGCTAGTATTTGCTGAACAGTCTTTTACTGATGTGGTTCTGTTGTACTTTAATTCTTATAGTTATATTTAAAATGCTTTCAGACTGTTTTAAATTAGTGCCTTTTAAAATAAGATATTGTATTTAATTGCTTTGGAAAACATATTTTGTTATAGTATTGTGTGTTAGCTTTAAAAAAAAAACTATGTGAACCACCTTGAGTCCCATGGTGGGAGACAGGTGTCATATAAATGAAATAAAGGAATCTCCAGTATTGTGTTGACTCTCAAACTAGAGATAGTTTATTCTGTGTGGCAGTATACATCACATAGAACAGCATTTTTTTTTAAAAAAAATAACAATTCTTCTTTCCTTCTTCCACCTCACATTCCATGCTATATGCATCACACCTTCACCTTGACAATGCATTCCTGAGCTTGTAAAACCAGGCGACCACAAAAGAAAACCCAACAGATGCGGCAGCCTTGTCTCACAGTCCCTAATAAGTGAATGAGTTATATGAGTTATATTTCTGGAAAAAATTTTTTTAAAAACTTAAGACTGGCTCTGGTGTGCATTTTGAGCCATCTGAGCTGTGCTGCCTGAGCCTATTTAAACTCTGAGAATGCTTGGGGGGGGGGGGGGAGAGGAGGGGGAAGCAAAGCCTACACACACTGGGGTTACCACTGGCTAGATTTCAGACATAATTGGTTCTCTAGAACTAGTAGTGCTTTATATAGTTGAGTATATTCTGAACACACACGTTATTGATTTGTTTTCCCTCTCAGTTTTTGAGTTATTTTTTCCCTTTAAACATCCAAAATAAAAAGAGTACTCAGTATGGTTATAAAATGAAATGTATAATATAAGCACTACCATTCTTTACATTACACTTTAAAAGAGTGTCAAAAAGCCAATTTAGCCCCATCTCTTTAAAAGGGGGTGGGGGGAGAGAACATATTTAAAAGGTGTTTGTATCATGCAATAGAGACAATATAACCTACAACAATATTTTGGATGTAAAATAATCATGATCCATGCAACTTTATTTTGTATTTTTGTTTTAAAAATGAAATCTCATGCATATTCCTTGTTCTGCCCCCATGCTATCTTAACTACTTAGATGGTGAACTGACTGTACAGGAAACAGATCAGAGATTATATAGTCGAATCAGACAAGAATTTATTAACTGACAAGAATTTTAGAATTTCCTCCTCCTGAGTCTCACTACAAAGTCTTTATGAGAAGAGTTATAGTCTTTGAGAGATAGAGACAGTTCTGGCCGGACTGAGGCTCTTGAATCTTTATTTCTTCTTTTTGTCTCTTTCTTGTATGGTGTTCAACTGTCTCTAAGATGGTCTCAATCTTTAAATCTAACTGAACTTCAATATAGCTCTGACTGGACATGCTATTTTTCAGACCTTCCGGCCTTCCTCTCTCTTCACCTTCCAGTCATGAAAAGGCTGACACTTCCAAGAACCAGCCTGAGGCTCTGCCCCAGAGGAGATTCTTAAAGGGACAGAGTGACAGAGGCTTCAAATGCAAAGGGGCTGTCTATACTGACCCCCCAGAAATTGTACATAAAATATTCATCCCACTAACTAAAAAGGGCCTAACTAGGGGCAAATGGTGAGGATTTTCATGGGGCATGACATCCCTGTCTTTCAGTTAGTTGTAATTTTCTTTATTTTATCAGGTTTAAACTTATTTATTTAATGCTTTTGACACAAAATAAAATAAAAGTTAATTCAAATATTTATGTTTAATTTTTAAGTGTCTCAGAACTTAGATGAACAATATCCAAAACATCAACTGTGTTGTTTTTTTAACATAAAAAGTCTGTAGAAACTCAAATTAGAAACAAATGAAACAATTAAGTTAGAACTAAGTTCTGTAAATAAATTTGTGTTCACCAAGGCTGTTTTGTGGATGTCAAAATCCCCTCTTATACGCTCATCTTCTCCACAGAAGATTTGAATTAGCTGAAAAATTAAGTTTTTGGACAGAAAGTTATCTACTAGGACTATTATGGTTAGTCCTTGTAGGTCTACTCAAATTCTTTAAATTCATACTTACAATGCAATATTTGACACATGGGTATGGCCCATGCCAAAAACGTAAGAATTGAAACTTACCCAATACATTTTCATTTGCATTTTGTAAACCATGGAAGTCTCCCAAAGTCAGTTTCATTTTCAGCACAAACAAGCAAAGCAAAGCAAAAAAGCTTCCATTCCTCTTTAAATTAATCACCTCTCACCATTAGGAGAGGGAAGCAGCAGGGAGAAGACAGAGTTCACCAAGAAAGACACTGAAAAATGTAGTTTGGGAAGGCTAGGAGCCCTATGCCGAAGTATTCAAAAACCCCTGCCCTAAACTACATTTTCCAGATTTCTACTCAGCATCAAAAAACCCCAATCAGGATAGGGGAGAGATTTGTCTCTCTGTAGCATCTGCCAGCCAGGGTTCCAATAAATTGTTGAATCTTCAAAGAGGATGACTAACTGCTACTTTTTGTAAGTAAAACTCTGTGCTGGGCTGGGAAGAAATCCCTAAATGGAAGTTCTATTAGTTCATATGAGAAACATTCAATAAGATAGCTGTTGTGGCTTTAAAAAAACTTTTTGTCAACATTTTTAAAAATTCTCTAAAATCAATAGATTTTATGTATGAATATTTCTGAGAGTTGTGGGGAATTATCCCCTGTTATCTGGTACCACTGTATAGAAAATTCAAGGAGATAGCTCTTGTAGTTTTCTCTTTAAAAATCCATAGGTAAGCAAAACATTCTGAAACTTGATGGACTTACAGTGGTAAATGTGTTCTACCATTGCAGCAAGTTTCACCCCAATAGCTGTAAAAAAGGAGAAAGGAGTCCCTGAAGTCTTCCCACTTGCACAATTACTATACTGAAAAAGTAACAAAATTTCATTACTCTTGATTAGTAATGTGATTTTAACTAACAATACTTTAGAAACACATTAGAAATGAAACGCCAGTGCACCCTAATTTTGTAATGACTTTTGAAACATTTTAATTGATCGCACAGCCCCAGTGTCTACCATAACAACTTGTGATAGCATCACTTTTACATCTATCAATTTTGCCTACATGTGGCTAAACTCGTTCAGCCTGGTTTATCCGACATTCAGGAGCAGAAGTTCCTGAATGTCATTTGGACATCCAGGAGCAACACCTGGTTCAATTTGGGTTCTTGGACTTGTGTAGACAACCCCAAATTATAATTCAGTTGCCTGATAAAATCTGGAAGTTACTCTCTCCTTAATCAGCTACTGCATATGACTGCATATCATCCACACAAGCAAGCCATGCCATTTCTCTCTCTATCTCAAATATTTTTCATGTTTTTACTCACCATATTCTTTTTACCAAATGAGAAGTAGAGTTGAGAGAGCTTTTACAGACTAGCTGTGAAATCAGAAGTATTTTCTTCACCCATTAGATTTCTTTCCTAAAGCTTGTCTTTCAGCTGCAAAATCCATTTTTATTTATTTATTTGTTTATTTATTTATTTACAGTATTTATATTTCACCCTTCTCACCACGAAGGGGACTCAGGGCGGATCACATTATATACATATAGGGCAAGCATTCAATGCCCATATACACATAGAACCGAGACAGAGACATCCTGAGGGGATTTTCGATTCTGGCCACAGGGGGGAGCAGCTGCTTCATCATCCACTGTGACAGCATTTCCTCATTCCAACGTCATAAATTAGTTAAATTTGCCTCCCCACTTTATAAGTGGTACCTTATTTCATACTTGATAGATGCAACTATCTTTCAGGTTGCTAGGTCAGCAACGAGCAGGGGCTATTTTTTTTCTTAATTGACAGGTGCTCATCCTGCCACGGGCTGGCCTCGAACTCATGACCTCATGGTCAGAGTGATTTATTGCAGCAGGCTGCTTCACCAGCCTGTGCCACAGCCCAGCCCCTATGTATTTTTCATATATAATGCCTTTTAAGCACTGTTATTAAATCTGTATAGGAAGGATAATAATTTAGAGGATAGCTTTGATGGTGTAGTGATTGAACTAGAATCAGGCATCATGAGGAGTGAGGTTGAATGGGCCTTAAGAAGCATTGCTAATAACAAGGCAGCAGGAGACGACAGGATCCCAGCTGAGTTGTTTAAAAACTTGGAAGATTATTCTATCAAGGTGATGCATTCCATATGCCAGCAAATATGGAAAACTCAAGAATGGCCATCAGGTTGGGAAAAATAAATTTATATCCCCATTCCAAAAAAGGGAAATGCTCAAACTTCCGTACAGTGGCACTTATCTCCCATGTCATTAAGGTAATGCTCAAGATCCTGCAAGGAAGAATCCAGCAATACACGGAGCGAGAGTTGCCAGATGTCCAAGCTGGTTTTAGAAAAGGCAGAGGAACGAGAGACCAAATTGCCAATATCCGCTGGATAATGGAGGAAGCCAGGGAGTTTCAGAAAAGCATCTATTTCTGTTTTATTGACTACTCTAAAGCCTTTGACTGTGTGGACCATAATAAACTGTGGCATGTTCTTGGTGGTATGGGGATACCAAGTCACCTTGTCTGTCTCCTGAGAAATCTGTATAAAGATCAAGTAGCCACAGTAAGAACAGACCACGGAACAACAGACTGGTTCAAGATTGGGAAAGTAGTACGGCAGGGCTGTATACTTTCACCCTACCTATTCAAACTTGTATGCAGAACACATCATGTGACTTGCAGGGCTTGACGAATCCAAGGCCGGAGTTAAAATTGCTGGAAGAAACATTAACAACCTTAGGTATGCAGATAATACCACTCTGATGGCTGAAAGTGAGGAGAAGCTGAGGAGCCTTATCACCAAGGTGAAAGAAGAAAGTACAAAAGCCGGGCTGCAATTAAACATTAAGAAAACCAAGATCATGGCAACCACACCTATTGATAACTGGCAAATAGAGGGAGAAAACATGAAGGCAGTGACAGACTTTATATTTCTAGGCACGAAGATCACTGCAGATGCAGACTGAAGTCAGGAGATCAGAAGACTGCATAAATTACCCTGACAATTTACTTCTTGGGAGAAATGCAGTGGCCAACCTCGATAAAATAGTGAAGAGCAGAGACATCACACTGGCAACGAAGGTCCGCATAGTGAAAGCAATGGTATTCCCCATAGTAACCTATGGATACGAGAGCTGGACCATAAGGAAGGATGAGCAAAGGAAGATAGATGCCTTCGAACTTTGGTGCTGAGAGTGCCTTGGACCACAAGAAGATCCAACCAGTCCATGGACTGGTTGGATCTTCTTGTGGTCCAGGAAATAATGCCCAACTGCTCACTGGAGGGAACGATACTAGAGGCAAAGATGAAGTATTTTGGCCACATCATGAGAAGACAGGGAAGCTTGGAAAAGATCATGATGCTGGGGAAAATGGAAGGAAAAAGGAAGAGAGGCCAACCAAGGGCAAGATGGATGGACGGTATCCTTGAAGTGACTGGCATGAACTTGAAGGAACTGGGGGCGGTGACAGCCGACAGGGAGCTCTAGCATGGACTGGTCCATGAGGTCACAAAAGAGTCGGAAACGACTGTGTGAATGAAGAAGATTAAATCCTTATATAACATCTTGCCAGAGTTCTGCGAGAAAGAGAAATCTTCTGTGTTGAAATGTTACAAAAATCTGTATTTTTTCACTGAACGTTTCTTCTGGTTCTTTCTTACATCATGTTAGAGCTATTATATTTCCCTAAAGAACCATTTCAGCTTCAAGTTGTTTCTTCCATCCTAACCAAACAAGGAAAGTCAGCAGTGCTGCTTTTTTCTTAGTACACTTGGTCACATAATATATTTTTTTCAAAAACTTGAGAAATTCATCCTGCATATTTTGGAAGTCTATAATAAAAAGGTAAGGCTGGAAGTGTCCAGCTTTACTGTAGAAGTAACAGGCAGACATTTTGAGAGTATAATTATGGCAAAAACAATGAATCAAAAAGTAGACCAAATGTTATATGGGCATATCATGTCTGCCTAGTCAACTTAATTGGCTCAATACTATCCATTCAGAAAATAAATATATGCATGATCAAGAAAAGTCAGGCATAATGAGATCAATGGCTAGTCTAGCTTTGTTTTGGGAAGAGAAATCAGGAGAACATTAGTGATGGTCAGCCTACATGCTACACTTACCGCCACAGTAGCTTTAGGTTTGACTTTCTTTACTTGTAATAGCAGCATGATAGACTGAAATTGTAACAGTTGACTTTTCTCATTGTCTCCCATAGTGAAATGAAAAATATTTTGTTAGTTGTTTCTGAAGATAGGGGAAAGCATACTGGTAAGCGTAACACCATGAATACTTTCATGATCTGTCATATCACACAATTTCAGATGGCAATAATTCCATAAACAGCTGCTGTAGCCGATTTGTCACTTAGTGACCATCTCTCTGGAGGCTATTTATTTATTTATTTACAACATTTATACCCCGCCCTTCTCACCCAAGGGGACTTGCTATCATCTCTATATTTTCTAGACCAATCTGCAGAAACTTTTCCAACTTCAGAGCCACATCTGAAGCCTTACAGCTTGGTAGATCCTGCCACAGTTTATGATGATTCTTCAAGAACGTAAGGACACCCTCATGCCATACTGACATGGTGGTATAGGGCTTTGTGACAGTAGTGAACTCATAAAGAACCATAGTATGGAAAATGGGGATACAGTGAGCCATTTTCAGTTTTATAGTGGCAAAACTATAATTTGTATAATTTGCAACTTGAGTACATCATACAAAGTAGCAAAAACTGGGGGAATGTACAGTTATTTTGCTTGGTTTAATGAATTACCAATAGAGCACATTTGTTTTATAAATTTATATACCTAATTAAGAAAATAGCACAAGGAAAATGCCATTGCATACATGGCTACTCGTCTGTTTCATTCTGCTTAAGTGGTGAGTTGAATTGTTGCTGCACTTCCAAGTGTTCTTTGACAAGAATTGTCTGTAATTCATAAAGTTTTGCTACTTTTCTGGTTAGACATGTGGGGTATTTTAGATTATCACAAATGTCTCTTGGAATCATCCCTGACAGTAAATTAACAAAAATAACAACAGTAGCTAGAATAATCTACAACTACTTATTGCTGTTATATGCCTTCGGGTCAAAACCAAACTCTGACAACCCTTTCATATTTTCTTTGGCAGGATTTAGGTCACAAGAAGTTTTCAGGTATTGTCCTCTTATGCTGAAAGAGTATCCTCTCTCCAAGATCACCTACTAGATTTCCATCGCTGAGCAGGAATTGAAGCTCTATCTTCTCATCTCATCCAAAGCTCAAACTACTGTACCATTCTGGCAAATTACTATTACTACAGTTATAAAAGGCAACAGTGTGAGCACCGATTTCTTTGATTTTTCCCCATTCAGTTACAAAGACAATATAGGCATTTGTTAAATTATACACTGATCTTCCTTTTTAGAATAATTTGCTATGAATTATTTTTGTGGGCCCAATGTAGTCACTTTTCTTTTGTGCAGAAATGACATCTCTCTATCACAGCCAACATGGTGAGGCTGCCCTACAACCGTATCATTTTCCATTCTGTATGTCATCCTTTTTGACTATACAGAATATATTTTACAAAAATAATCAAGTCTGAATCAGTTTCCCTCAAATGTAGGTATTAATGGACCTCACTGTTTTCTGTGCCTTGTTGCTGTGTGAAAATGAAATGGGCAGTGTTAGATGTTCCTTTTCTGTGTTTTTAATCCTTAAGAGATAGTCAATAAATCCTTGAGGATCATTAAAGAAAAAAATGGGGCATGTTGAGCTATAGTTTCTAGTGGTGGAAACTTCTTCCTTGGAAGCTTTTAAACAGAGGCTGGATGGCCATCTGTCAGAGGTAATTTGATTGGCTTTTGATGCATGGTGGGGGTTGGACTTCCAACTCTTTTATTTTATGATTCTATTACATGATGTAGAACATGCTATTGGCTTAATGTGCTGCAGTTTACACATGTCCCACCTTGACTCCAGTGGAAACTTCTGATCCAATCCATAAAAACCAAGGATAGAGGGAAACACATTTGTCTTCTAGACAAAATGGTCTCCTTATTATTTATATTCTGCCCTTCTCACCCCGAAGGGGACTCAGGGCAGATCACATTACACATATAGCCAAACATTCAATGCCTTTTAACATAGAACAAAGACAAGATAAACACAGGCTCCAAGCGGGCCTCAAACTCATGACCTCCTGGTCAGAGTGATTCATTGCAGCTGGTTGCAGCTGGCTTGCTCTCCAGCCTGCGCCACAGCCCGGGCCCCTTCCTTCTACACAATCCATATTGTACGATATGTATTTTCTTAGGACCCTTCCAGACAGTCCAAAAATGCAAGAGGAATTGGGATTTTAAATCCCACTTCCTTTTGGGATGGAGGCCACACAGCTGGCTTGAACCCCGTGATTCTGCAGAGATGGTTTCCAGATTCTCAACCCAGCAGATCTGAGATCAGCGGGGGGGGGGGGGGCATCATGGGCACTGCCAGCCTCTCCCCCCTTCCCTCCATTTCCCTCTCCACTTACTGGGAGAAGCCTTTTTTAAAAAATAGTTTTTATTGAATTTAAAATTTTTCATACAATAATTACTTTTATCACATAGCAGATATATAATGTATCATACAATGCTTGCATAATTATTTTATATCTATTGTTGATTTATATTACTACAATGTTAACATTTGTCCATCTATATTTCTTCACCACTGTGTATCCCCCCCTCCCACCCTGAGCCACTTCTTATATATTGTCCAACCAAAATCTCATTTCTTCCTGAGGCGGTAGCCCTCCATCCCTTTTTTGAAGTCCTTTCTCAATAAATTTTCCCCATACATCCTCAAAATCATTTTTTTCCATATCCCTCTTTTAACTTTTAATTTGCATGTTAGCTTATCATTTATTGCCAATTTCCGTACTTCCTTATACAGTAGAGTCTCACTTATCCAACGTTCTGGATTATCCAATGCATTTTTGTAGTCAATGTTTTCAAAACATCGTGATATTTTGGTGCTAAATTCGTAAATACAGTAATTACTACATAGCATTACTGCGCATTGAACTACTTTTTCTGTCAAATTTGTTGTATAACATGATGTTTTGGTGCTTCCTTTGTAAAATCATAACCTAATTTGATGTTTAATAAGCTTTTCCTTAATCTCTCCTTATTATCCAACATATTCACTTATCCAACCTTCTGCCGGCCCGTTTATGTTGGATAAGTGAGACTCTACTGTACCATTCTTCAATCTGAACATTTATTACTTTTCTCCAGTTCCTTGCTATAAGCATTCTTGCTATTGTCAATAAATTTGTTATTGCTTCTTTTTCTTTTTTATCCATCTTATTGTTATTATAAATGAATAATAATGCAATACCAGGGCTTCTTTCCAGTTTGATGTTCATTATATCCTCTATCTCTTTAAATATTTTATACCAAAATTTCCTTACATATTTACAATGCCACCACGTATGTATATATGTTCCCACTTCCTGACAGCCTCTCCAGCAATTTTTGGATGGTTTTTTATTAATATTTGACATTTTTAATTGTGTTAAATATCATTTCCAAATTATCTTATAATAATTTTCTTTAACTCTTATTGATAATTTTTTCAAGTGCCTTTGTTTCCACAATTGTGACCATTCCATTTCATTTATTTTCACCTCTAACTCCTCCTCCCATATTTCCTTAAGAGTGGTATTTTTTTCTCTCCTTCTTTTATTCCACCCAATATTCTATAGATTCTACAAATACACCTTTCAATTTTTTATAATCATCTGTATCCCTTCCATTTTGTATTATTTGTTCAAATTGGTTAGGTTCCTTCTCCTCTTTATTATTTTTTACCCAATTCTTATACTATTGCTCTAGCTGAACACTATGGAACCATGTCAATTTTGTTTCCCCAAATTCCTCCTTTATCTTTTCCTTCTTCATTCCACTCTTAGTCCAGTCCCCTGTTTTGTCTAAGTTTTTTTCACTTAATACTTTATCCTATACTTTAAATTTTTGGGGAACTTCCTTTCCATTATAACTGGAATCATTTTTGAACCCTCCAGTATTAACTTTTTCTTATATTTAATCCATATGTCTAATACATTCTTTAACACTGGGTTTCCAATTTCCCTAATTTCCTTTCTTGTGAAATCCTTAAAAAATATATTTCGTATTTCTTCCTCTACTTTTTCAGAATCTATTTTTAACCATTCTATATCGTCCTTGTTTATCATTCCTTCAATAACCAATCTTAATCTATTAGCTTCATAATATTGTTTTATATTTGGGAGTGCTAATCCTCCTTCCTTTTGTGGTCTGTACCATAATTGTTTGTTTATCCTATTTCTCTTATTACCATTACAATAATTGTTTATCATTTGCTGCCATTTATTCAATTCTTTTTCCGTAATTTGGAGTGGTAGCATTCTGAATATAAAATTTATCCTTGGAAGTATTTTCATTTTTATTAATGCAATTTTCCCAAACCATGATCAATTTAAATTTTCATATTCTAATAATTGCTTTTTAACTTTATCCCTTAACACTATTATATTTTCCTCTTCCATTTCTTTTAAATCCTTGGTTATGATTATTCCCAAATATTTTAATTTATTCTCAATTCTTATTCCCATCTTGCTCTGTTCTATAAAATCCTTTTCTTCTTTTTTTGTGTAATTCAGTAGCATCATTTCTGATTTATTCCAATTTATTTGTAAACCTGTTGTCCTTCCAAATGTATTTAAATAATCTTTTATTCTATCCATTTTATCCACCATATTTTTTAATACATAACAATGTATCATCAGCAAATAAGCTTAATTTTTGTTTTGCGTTTGTTCCTACTCCCTCCAGATTTATATCTTTCCTAATTACATTTGCGAATAGTTCAATCACCATAGTGAACAAAATTGGTGATAATGGGCACCCTTGTCTTGTTCCCCTTGTCACTTTAATTTCTTTAGTCACTCCATTATTAATCGCTACTGTTGCCGAATTTTTTGAATAATATTGTTCTGTTAATCCTTTTATCCTAATTCCCATTCCAAATTTGTTCATAATTTCCTTTAATGTCTGCCATTCCACACAATCAAAAGCTTTGAATATGTCTAATGCTAATATCCCTACTTTAATCTTTTCCTTTTGAGCCCTCCATATTTTATTTATTACTCTCCCTATCAAGTTTGACATTTGTCTCCCTTTTACAAATCCACATTGGTCCATCTTTATGTATTTATACATACATTTATTTAATCTGTTAGCTATTATAGCTTATAATATTTTTGCATCCTGATTTACTAACGATATGGGCCTATATGACCCTGGATCCATTAAATCCTTGTCTGGTTTTGGTATCAATATTATAAGTGACATTCTCCACAATTCTGGAATTTTCTCTCCTTTCATTATTCCATTACACAATTCTAACAATTTTAGTATTAATATTTCACTAAAACTTTTATAATATTCTGTTCCTAGTCCATCCATACCTGGAGCCTTCCCAGCTTTTAAGTTCTTAATAACATCTTCTATTTCCTTCCTCTTAATAGATTGTTCCAAGAACTCCTTATCTTTTTCTTCCAGTTTACACTCCCAGTTTTCTTCCACATATTTCCTAATTTCCTCAGTACAACCAGCTTTTGTCTGATATAAGTCACTATAAAACTCCTGAAATATTTTTAATTTTTCTTTCATCGTTCTACATATTTTACCTGTTTTATCTTTTATCATATTTATAGTATTTTCCATTTTCTTTTTGTGTGTGGAATTGGCTAGCATTTTGGAATTCTTGTTACTGAATTCAAAAAATTCCCTTCTTAAGTATATTAAATTTTCTTGTACCTCATCTATTTCCATTTTATCCAATTCCTCTTTTTTTGCCCTGAGCTTTGTATATATTTGTATATTTTTCTTTATTACATATCCCTTTTCCAACTCTCCTATTTCTTTCTCCAGTTTCCTTTTCCTTTCTTCTTGCCTTCTTTTCAAGTTTATTGTTTCTTTTCTACACAACCCTCTCGCTACTGATTTCATTGCATCCCATAATGTACCTTTTGATACTTCCCTGTCATTCAATTCCCCAAATTCTTGCCATTCCATTTTTATTCTATTCACTATTTCTTTGTAATTCAAAAATTTTGTAGTTAATCTCCATCTTCTCATCTTATCATAATCACATTTTAAAATAATTTCAGTTGACACCACAGGATGATCAGACACCTTAATATTCCCAATATCCACATTCAACAATTTGCTTAACATATTTTTAGAAACAAAAATGTAATCAATTCTAGTATATACTTTATGTACAGTTGAGTAATATGTATCTTTCCTCTCATCACCCTCCATACATCCTTTAATTTCCATTTATTCATCACTTTGCTTAACTCCATTAATTCACTATATTTCCTTTCTGTTTTTTGTGTAGTTTTATCCTTTTTATAATCCATACAACAATTACAATCCCCTCCAAATATTATATATTGTTCATGAAAATTACTTATCTGATCTAATACCTTTTCATAAAATTCTTGTTGTTCTACATTTGGTGCATATACATTTATTAATACATATTTCTCATCCCACAATTCGCCATACATTATTATATATCTGCCTTCATCGTCTTTCACTACTTTATTTATTACTAAATTACATTTTTTTGCAATTATTGTTGCCACCCCTCTGGATTTTGATGTTCCATATGATTTTTCATAGTTTCTAATCCACTTCGATTTCAGCTCATTTGCTCCTGGTTTACCCTGGGGGGTCTCCTGCAAAAAGATCACGTCTGCTGCTTCTTTCCTCAGTAACGCTTCTATTCTTCTTCTTTTAACCACCATCCCAAGTCCTCTTGTATTCAGTGTTAATACTTTCAATTTACTAGATAACATTACCATTAAATATATTTTCTTTTTTTGTGGCTCGGACCTCTGTGCTCCCTTGACCCTTACCATCCCTTTGTTCCCCCCTTCTTCCCCCCTCCCCCTTCCCCTCTTTCCCTTCCCTCTCCACTTCACTTCTTCAGGGCTTTCAGCCCCAACCATGGTCCCTGGCCTTCCCAAGTGGTGAGGTGCGTGCAAGGTCTTCCTGTGGCCCAGAAACTCCCTCCCCCCGAGTGCTCATTTTTTTAAAAAAAAAAAAGACAGAAGGAAAAGAACAGAAACAACCATTTTGATTGAAGAACTTCTAGTTTTCCTCTCATAGCTCGATTCCGCCCACAGCGCCCAATAAAACTTCCATTTCTCCTTCTCCTGCTCCTTCTCCGTCAGGTTTCCTTCCTTCTCCAGCTCCTTTCTTTCCATTACTGAATCCCTCTTTGACCTGCCCTTTTATAATGCCAAGCTCTTCCAATAGCCTTACTACTTTTTCCAGCTCATCAATCCTATATTTCTTCCCTTTCCATTGGAATTTAAGAAAAAATGGATATCCCCATGAATATGGAACTCCAGCCTTCATCAATTGAATTGTTATTGGTTTCATCGAAAGTCTCCAATTCTTTGTTTCAGTGCAGTAATCATTATACACTTCCAGTTTTGTTGTTCCCATTTCCAAATTTCCAGGGGTTTTCCTCAAAATGTTCATTAAAGTCTCCTTTTTTAGCAAATTGCATTATTCGAACTATTATATTCCTGGGAGCCATTCTGTTTCTTCCTCCTGGGAGACAATGTACACGTTCCAGATCTACTTCTTGCCAGTTTAACATTGGTGTGACTTTTTGCAACCATTTCAAAATTTCAGTTTTCAGATTTGTTTTCGCATTTCCTTCTGGAAAACTTCTAATTATTATATTGTTTCTTCTCAGATTGTCCTCTATATATATCATCTTCTTGTCCAAATCTGAAAGTTTGGTCTCTCTTTCTGCAAATTTCTTTTTAAACAGTTCTTGTTCAGATTTGTTCTTTCCAACATCTGATTCAATGGTTTGAATATTTTCTTGTAAGGTTTGTAACTTTTCCTGCAAGATCTGGAACTTCTCATCTGCTCTTTTTCTCTCTATTTCCAGTTGTTCCTTTAACTCACTGGAGCTGGTTTGGATTTCTGATCTCAATGTTTGAAATTCTTTCTTTCTTCTCTTTCCTTTTCATTCAGTTGCATCATGGTAGTTGTTATCTGATGTAATAGCTGTTCATTGTCCAACACATCTTGCTTCTCACCCCTCCTAACTTCACTTATTCCTGCACCAGATAGCAGTGTACCTGAAGTAGTTGTAGAAGGGGGAGATCTCTGCAGTTTCCCCATTTTGGGCAAGGGTGGACTCCTTCTCATTATATTTTCAGTGCCTGTTGGGCTTACCCATTGCAATCTTGCAAACGATTTATCTGATGATTTTATCCGATTCCAAGAAGGCTTTTGCTGCTGCACCTTCTGTTTGTTATTCATGCATACATACAAACTGCCGACAGTTTATCTTTCTCTTCCCGAAAACTTTCGCCGCCAACTCCTACTTTAAATGTAACTTCTCCAATTACTTATAATTGGTTTACAATTGTTTTAATACTCAAATCTTGCAACTTTCTCTCACTCCTCCTTTCTTTCTCTGCTTTTAAAGTTGGTATATTTAACTGCGTAGTTAATTAATGGCGGCTGTTATCTTGTCTCATTCCCTCCAACCTGTCCTCCTTTCTCCTTTTCCCATAAATCTCTCCAGCTTACCTTATTCACAGATTTTTTTGGCTCATTAGATCGGCTGTTTCTTTATCTTTCCCCTCTGAATGCTTTCAATTCCTTTAATCTATCTTTAAATGTTCATTTTTGCCTTTTCTCTCTCTCTCCACTAGGCCGGCACAGAGGAAAGTCCTACGCAGCCATCAGCTTGGCCCCACCCACTACTGGGAGAAGCCTGAAGCCTCCCTCCAACCTCTCCCTTGGAACAGTCAAAAGAGGGCTTTAGGTAAGGGAGAAGGGAATTTCTCCTCCACTGCAGCCTGTTAGTTCTTCCAGGGAGGAGGAAGAGTGGCAATGACTGCAGGCCTGCATGGAAGGCTTTCTCCATAAGTTGAGAGGGAAATGAGGGGCAGGAGGGAAGGAAAACATGTGTGTTTCCATGCCTGCAGGGATACACAGGCATGGAACGCTGTGTGTTCCTCAGGAAGAATTGGGTTTAAAGGACAGCTTTTAAACACATGTTTTCCAGCCTTTAACCTGATTCCTCCTGATTCCTCCCGCATTTTAGCCCAATTGAACCCTGGGTTATAATGCATGTGTAGAAGGGCCCTTAGATACAAACGTAGAAACAATGAAATGGCATGTAACTCAGTTTATCTGAGGCTGTTTTGATGCATTTTAATAGAGAGCTAAACTAATTCTGCTTCTGAAAATATTATTCTGTTAACTAGCCAAAATAGCATGCAGATGCTGGTTGCTGTTGCTGACAGAAAAAAAGAAAGAAAGAAAGATCTTATATGGGAAACGCAATTGTCCCAGTAATTATGCTGCTTCAGATCGTTTGTTAATAATATTTCCCCTTCAGAAAGAGCATAAAGCAAAACTATAGCAAGTTAATTGGAAAATAAAAATTATTGCACTCCACAGGTTAGAAATTACATTTATATTTTATTTCTTTCACATTTTATTCCATCTGAATTTCTCCCTTTCAAATATTATTCCCTAGAGAGTAGCCTAAATAGCTTTGGTATATTTGCAGTATATCTAATGCATATGAAGGACTGCATAAGAAATGACTTCATGGGAGGTTTTGCGTAGACTATTGTGTATAGTGGTTCAGTACACTTACATTACTTTGCTTCCAGTGTGGTTTCCTATGGAAACCTAGGGTTTCTAGTTTGGGGAGACCCTACAGTGAGGCCCGTACCCTAAATTGCAAATCCCAGGATCTATTAGGATGTTGCCAGGGTTGTTAAAGTGAGATGAAAGTGCTTTAAGGGGGCAGTGAGAAAGGATCCAGAATCTCAAGGTGCCCTAAATTATATTTTGTCCCCATAAATACTCCAGTGTGCATAAGGAAAGTGCATGGGTTTCGTCCTCATTTCAAAGAAGGCAGCAGAATTTTATAAGAAAAAAATTCTCTTGGATTCTGTTTTGGGAGAAATCCCATGTGTTCATTGATTCTGTATATGGCAAAGCTATATATTTTCATTATAACATATCAGGCATTAATCCATTTGAATCCAATCTATTGTTGGATGGTGAATCAACATCTATGTAAATCTCATTTATCCATTGGGCCTACTGTAGCTGAAGTTAACAATTAGATTTAAAGCTCAATTCATTTTTTTCAAAAAAAATTTTTACTGGAATATGGGGCCCATCTACACTGCCATATAATGCAGTGTATATGACACCATAGCATGGGACATCCAAATGATGTGCCCAGGCTAATGAGGAGTAACCCAGAGTAAACCGTTTAATCCTGTTTAAACTTGAGTTAAAAAATACCTCAAAAGATCGGATCTTCCTTGCATCTTTGCAGGTATGAGGTCTGTGGAAACAGAAACCTGGGATCACCATCTGTGATCTGAAGTGGTGTCTCCACAGCCATCCTGTGCTCCTTTTTAGGGATGTCCCTCTTCAAACTCTGTCACATCATCACAGCAGATGAAGAAGAGAATGGACAATTTCCAGTAATTGTTAAGGAGCATTTCTGTTCATTTTGAGGGTGAAATGGGGGCAGGAATTGGGAGGGTGGCACTGGACATGTCCATGCATGCCGAGATCATATAGCCACAGAACCCCCCCCCCACACACACACACACCAATAAGGTGTTGTTTTGCCCTTGTGCATGGCTCAAAATGCAGCTTGAACTAGCATTTTTGTCCTTTGTGAAAGTGGCCAATGGCCATAGTCTTGCTAAAGTTGAACTATTAGGTTTCTTGTTCAAATCTTGGCTCTGCAAATCCACCTCCCCAGCTTCTGCTTTGTCTTCATTACTCCATATATTATCATTGTATAGATCATCCTTCTGGTAAAGATCACTGAAACTCTTGACGGAATGAAAACACGGAATTCTAAGGTGTTAGGATAAACTAGCTGCCAAGATATTATCACATTTGTTACTGTTCCCATTTATTTAACATTTTAAAATAGAAAAATCAACAGAACATGTCTGTTATGCTCCTTTTTTGTTTCCTGTATTATTTTTTACGTGATGCAGTAATCAAAAATGGTAAATGATTTTTTCACTTCTCACCATCTCATTGTTTTATCCACTTAATAACACTTCGTGTATATTACCATATCATATATTTTTGCTGTAGTTGTTAGTCTGATAGATCCTGCAATTGTTTTCTCGTTGTATTCTGATATATGCTCTTTATGCATTCATCACATATTTTCTATTATTTTTTTTCCATTTTTAATAACAGCAAACATAATTTTAACAAGTTCCATGTCTGAACTATGGCCATATTCTAGTATGAATAAACAGGGCTTCTAGGGAAATGGAAACCCTGGCAGTTTAATCAAACACTCAAATTGATTAGTCTATTGTATTCTTAATTCAAAGAATGGACCATTTCATACAATTACCACAAACGACAACAAAAGCAAACATACCATTGAAAGGCCAAGCAATCTATCAATTTTTCTCACTAAAATAAATACAAACAATAATTTGACTTACAGCAGTTATGAGTACACTACTCTTCAGAATTTATAACACCAGTCTGTCCTTTGTAGCTGACATGCACAGGTTTACATGTAGGTCAAGCTTGAAAGGTCACTTCTCACTAAAGGCTATTAGCCGCATTCTATGTTGGACATAATCTCTATTTTGCTCTAGAATAAAAAAAAAACCACAGCCCATCTTTAAGTGCTTTTTCATAAAGTACAGAAGTCTCTTTACAGCTGCATTTCTCCTTTATACTTTACCAATCACAAACTATATACTGAAGGCCAAAGCAGTGGTGAGGAAACATTTATTTGAATTAATACCACAACTAAGCATAATTTGTGCTTAAATGAGTATGGCCTTGTTCAATACTTTATTATGTAATCATGGAAAGCAGAGGACTTGCATGTGATGAAGTCTTTGATGAAGCACCAAATCACTATGGTTCAGACTTATAAATACCCCTCTTTAAATTACATATCCCAGCTTTAGCAGATATAGTGGAATCATAGTGATGTGATTGTATGGTCACAAAGGAGGCTCAGAGTTCCTTTCTGGACCCCCTTTCTTCTAGTTTTCTTTCCCTCCTTCACACACACACACACACACACACACACACACACACACACACACACATACAACACACATACACCTACAAGTATAGACAGGTAGACCTATCAAAACAAGGGAAAACATTGTAAAGACATGATACTACTACCCTCTGTTACTTAACACCCCCTTAATTTCTCTCCTGCATTGTAACAGGTAATATTCATGATCCAATTTCCCTTCTCTTTCATCTGCTTCTGTTCTTCTTTTTGTATCTTCTCAAGAAAGTCAATTCCCATATGTGTCTGAGTACAAATCCAGACAATCTAGCCAGCTGTGATGCCTCCAGCAACAAGACTCCTCCTGATATGAGGCCTTTATCATTCAGGTGTGATATTATCATTCCAATTAGTAATTATGACAAAATCCTGTGGAAGCATGGCAATTGTGGTTTAGGAAGGGTTATTTAGAATGTTCAGTGTTTCACCAACTGAACGTTGCATAAATCTATAGTTGGCATACTATTCAATGCTATCTTTCCCCTCTCAATGGGCTCAGACTAAGGCAAACCAATGCAGCCTCTTCTAGCTTTATGCCTTTACTCGTTAATAAGTATTGACATCTTGACCAGGCTTTGTGGTTGCTTGGAAATCATGGCTCTAAAGCAAAATTTGTCATTCTTTGAAATGAATTAATTTATGCTAGACACTGAAAATGTGTAAGACAATAGGAAAGGGCAAAAATTCTGTAAAGAAATAAAATAGCATTTCAAATTCAGAATGAAATATGATTGCTGGGCAATAAAATGACTGTGGGAAAATTAATGTGACAAATGTTGCATTAGCTGATTGATATAGATAGATAGTAAGTAAATTTTTATTACAGTCAATGACCAGGTCAAAAGTACCCAGTCCCATACATCCATATCAAACCCAAGACGTTATATACTACGAACTTCAATATTAATAAAAACCATTATAAAATTGAATCATTGACAAAATGTAAAATCTAGGCTAAAGACCACATACTGGTACTATTAAGACCCAACTCAACCCACGGGATCATCTGGGGGGAGTCTAAAGGGAGGGAGTGGGGATGGCACCGGGGGGGGGGGATACTCATAACTGTAAATAACAGTCTATAACTATAATTATAAATTTTGGTCTATATCTGCTTTCCCATCTATATTCTATAAGTGATACTTATTTCTTTTGGCTCTCAATCATCTCTGCCTGATTTTAATCACAGCCATGCAGAACTTGGTGACATAGTACGTCACAGCTGAGATGGTATCTGAGAGCAGTAAGGTTACGTAAAATTGTCCAGAACGTCCTGGGTTAGTTGTCCATGGCGTGATGAGATGTGTTTGAATGTCTCTATAAAACAGGCACTGCAGAAGCACATGCTCCATTGTTTCTATGTGACCTGAGTCACAGGGACATAGCCTCTCAGAGTCTTCTGGCAACGACCTTCCAGTACTGTGGATGGAAGCGCATGACATCATGTCAAGGTGAAGGCTCTTGGATGGTTGGCTACCTCCAACATATTAAGATATTCCATAGGAGAGGTATGGCCCCTACTGTCATCCATAAAGGATGGGGCACTGGACAGATCTATTTGACGTTCAATGTCTGTTATACGTTGCGTGATCAGGGATTTGAACGGGTCATATCCCATGCTGGTTAGTAGTTCTGGGGACAGACCGAAAGATGCAATTTTGTGTACTATCTCCTTTTGCCAACTAGAGGTTGATATAGATGATAATGAAATATATTTATGTAATTATGGTTCTGAAATATAGTTTCTAAATGGCCCATATTTATTTATTTTATTTCTGGTATTTCTACCCCACCCTTCTCCCCTGGGGAGTCAGGGTGGCTTACAAATTGGCAACAAAGTGCCACCACATCAACAATACAATACAAAAGGCATTAAAAACTAAAAACATTGAAAACATCATAAAAACCAAAATACAATAATAAAACATTACCATGCACCGAGGTAATGTCCTTTCGTTCACTAGACCGTGTTAATCCAGAATCTTAAAAACCGACGGTGTCAAGCTTGAAAGTTCATTCATTGAACGCTTGAGCACATAGCCATGTCTTTAGTTTTTTTCTGAACCCTAGAAGGGAAGGAGCCTGCCGGATGTCACTGGGGAGGCAGTTCCACAGTCAAGGAGCCACCACCGAGAAGGCCCTGTCTCTCGTCCCCACCAGCCGCGCCTGTGAAGCAGATGGGATTGAGAGCAGGGCCTCCCCAGATGATCTTAAAGTTCTTATGGGCTCACAGGAGGAGATACGTTTGGATAGGTAAATTGGACCGGAGCAGTTTAAGGCTTTGCATAAACCAATAATTAACAACAGTAGGTGATGAAACAATGCAATTATGGTCAGTAAAAGTATAAATAAAGTGCTAGATCCGAAAGTCAATCCCAAAGATGATTACTGTGCAAACATGCTCGAGGGGGGTTGGGAATAAGAGGCAACAGCCCGGCCGAGTAGTATAGATGGTTAGATGGCTATCATACCACAGCAGCTGGGCCCCACAGATGGAATTGTGTCTTCTGTTTTATTGGAGAAGAATGCTAAGTGTTTTTCGAGTGAGGTTAGCAGGCTGCCCAGCGTCGATGCCACAGCGGTTAGGTCTAGGCCAGGGGTGGGGCGGCAGGACTCACTTCTTCTGTGCTGGCAAGCAGCAGATGGTAGCAGCAAGAAGTGTCCAGAAGCAGGTGTTTTTAAGGCCTTCCTCCACCTGGGATGTATTTGTATATTTTGAGTTATTTCAAGAACCAAATTAATAATAACACCATAGGGATCAGTGCACACTTTAATTATGATCCAGAATTTTTTTTGGGAATGCCAATTTGCAATATTGTCCTCAACTATTATTTTGAAAAGGAAGCAACTCAGTAGGAAATGTTGCACATTTGCATGTTTTCTAGAGGTGTGCAAAATGGCAGAAAACCAATTCTTAATTTGTTTCAAAATTCAGGTGGCCTCTATTTCGATTCATAAAGATTTGACTGGGGAGGACATTTCAATTCATAATCCAAACGTCAAAGTTTTGTAATTGTTTCAGTAACAATAGTTACATTAGTGGCAATGAGGAAGCTTTTGAGGCTCGTTTCTCTGTCATTTTTATGGCTATCAGGATGCAACTTGCCAGACTTGTAGGCCACATTTATGTACAACTGTTGGTCCTTCAGATTTCAGAATGATTCAGCCATCCACCAATTTTTAGGAAATTTAAAATATTTTTAGTTTTTAAAAAATACAAGAGGGATCCCTTTTAATTTCTCCACAGTGACACAACATATGCAATGTGTCAATCCTAAAAAGTTTCAGAAAGATTTGGTCATCCACTGATTTTTAGGAATTTATTTCAATTTAAGCACCTTGGATGAGTCACACTCTCTCCCACAGAGGCTTGAAATATTTTTATAGCTATCAAGATGAAACTTACCACAGTTGCAGGCCACATTTATGTCTATAAGTCTGCCAAGGTTCAGAATGTTTTGGCCATCCACTGATTTTTATGAAATTTCTAAAGTTTTTACAAATTTTTAAAAATAAACTACAAGAGGGATCCCTTTGCATTTTTCCACAGTAACACAACATATGCAGGGCATACATCCTGCAAAGTTTCAGAAAGATTTGGTCGTCCATTGATTTAAGGAACATTTTTTTTTCAATGTATGCACCTTGAATGAGTCACATTCTCTCACTTTCAGAGGATTGAAAAATGAAAATATTTTTATGGCTATAAGGATTAAACTTGCCACACTTGTAAGCAACATTTCTGGTTTGATTTTCAGTGAAAAATGCTGAAGTCACTTCATTGTTTGCATAGCATGGAACAGAAAGACTGCCATTTTGTGGTGTTTTGGAGGTGTAGCATATTTTAACTGAAAAGAAATCTGTAATTATTTTAAAAAGTGAAAAAGTTGAGAAGTTCTCTAAGTGACTTTTAGAGGGGACCAAAAGATAAGGACTCTTGTTTCACATATAACCTAACAACAACAGCTCTCATTCCTGAGAGCAAGGCAAAAGTGCAGTTCCTGAGAAATTTTGTAAGGACCAAACAGATGGAAAGACATGTAAGAGACAAGCAAATGAAAGTTTTACAATAACTCTCCTGACTGGTAATGTCCTGAAATTGCCCGACTTATTCTTCACATTTTCTAAACAGACCAATGTTTAGAGAGAGAGAAACATATCTCCCCTCTTCCTCTTATTCTGGATTATTTGGAGTCACTGCATTCAGGAGGAACATTACTTCCAAGTTAAACATTTTATTTAGTCTAAGACTTCTTCTGACAGTATTTTGCATTTAAATTATGTTCTCCCCACCCCATGAATATCTTAACAACAGATTTCAGCTTGCGTACACTATTACACAGTCTGAATTTTAATATTACCAATCTTAGGGTAGTTTGTAGTTGTTTTAATGTTTTGGTTGCAGTGAAAGTTGTAATGACTTTGTATGATATGACAAAGACAATCAGCCATTGGTTTTATCATTGGATAAAAAACATGAGTGCAAAAGGCACAATTAAAAATCTGAGATTTCTCAAAAATGTGCATATTCACATCACTGCATCACTTGAAGCAAGGCCATGAACTTAAGAGTTGTTACCACTTGGAATGCAATGTTGTTCTCACAAGGAGCTGAGCACTTGAAGCCACTTAAAAGCCTCAATTCCCTATCATGACATCACTCCTTGAACACCTGGTTTTTCACTGCTTATCTTGAAGCCGCTGAGAAAAGTTAGTCTGTCTCTCTTTCAAACTCTCTTAGTGCAGCTGTAGCTGCTCTAACCTGGGAAACTCACACTCCCTGACATTCCTCTCAAGAGCAAACTCTGGCAAATTCTCATGGGAACAGATTTCACTTTCTCCAACATCCTGAGAACTACCATGCTACTTCCATTTCTCAAAACTCAAAACTCCCTCCTGGGATGCCACAAAATCCCCTTCTTCATCCTCTGAAGCATCCAATTCTTCACAAACCACAACATTATCTTTCTTTCTTGGAGTCTGTGTTTGGGAGTGATCTTTATGGCTATCAGCATCTGGCATGGCTCTTGTTAGAAGCACATCACAATGGTCTCTGGCATGCATAATTGCTAGGGTTGGGCAAATTTTTCATTTGTCCGTTAAATTCGTTTCAAATTCGGATCGAAAGCACTTTTGAAGCGAGTTTTGAAACATTTGCTCACTGCCTTCCTAATATTAAGAATTTGAATCAAAAGGCACCTTTTTTGTCTGTCTCTGATGTCTTCGGATGTAGCTGTAGCAACTCTGAGAGGTGAAGCCATGTTGGCATGCCTCTCAGCCAATCAGGGTGGAAGGAAGAGGGACGGAGAGGTGGGGTCATCGTTCTGGTAGTGTTTTAAAAAATGTTGTTTGAAAATTCTCAAAAAATCAGTGGATGGGTCAAACATTATGAAAATTGATAGGCAAAGACTTATGAATATTTGCTTCCATTGTGGCAAATTTCATCTCAATAGCTTTAAAAATGAAGCAGAACGAAGTCTCTGAATTTTCCCTATTTATTTAAGTGCAAGTGAAGCAAGAAGCCATTCTCTGGACAAAACTCCATTTCCCAGAAGCCTTGGGCTAAGCCAATCAGGGCAGAAGGAAGAGGGACGGAGAGGTGGGGTCATCGTTCTGGTCGCGTTTTTTAAAAATGTTGTTTGAAAATTCCCAAAAAAATCAGTGGATGGGACAAACATTATGAAACGTGATAGGCAAAGAGTTATCAATATTTGCTTCCATTGTGGCAAATTTCATCTCAATAGCTTTAAAAATGAAGCAGAACGAAGCCTCTGAATTTTCCCCATTTATAAAAGCATTGGGCTGAAGCAGACGTTTCTCCAATAGTACTATGCCAGCTTTAAAACTACAATTCCCAGATGTCCCAGGCCCTCTCTCCTCTGAACATTCCCCACCCCCTTTTGTCCCCACTTAGAATCATAGAATCATAGAATAATAAAGTTGGAAAAGACCTTGTGGGCCATCCAGTCCAAGCCTATTCTGCCAAGAAGCAGGAAATCGCATTCAAAGCACCCCGACAGACGGCCATCCAGCCTCTGCTTAAAAGCCTCCAAAGAAGGAGCCTCCACCACACTCTGGGGCAGAGAGTTCCACTGCTGAACAGCTCTCACAGTGAGGAAGCTCCTCCTCATGTTCAGGTGAAATCTCATTTCCTGTAGTTTGAAACCATTGTTCCATTGCGTCCTAGTCTCCAGGGCAGTAGAAAACAAGCATATTTATACATCACCCTCCTCATGTCTCCTCTGTCTCCTCCTTCTCTTCTGCAGGCTACACATGACCAGTTCTTTAAGCAGCTCCTCATAGGGCTTGTTTTCCAGACCCTAGATCATTTTAGTTGCCCTCCTCTGACCATCTTGACCAAACTTTCATACGGTATGTGAATTCTTGGAAGATATGAGAAATTTAGAGAGAGGGGGAGGGAGGGAGAGGTTTGAGTGTTGGACTCCTATTATGGTTTGATTCCCCACTCACCCACTCACTTGGGCAAGTCACACACTCTCAGCCCCAGAAAAGCCAATGAAACAGGAAATAGCACTTTCAAACCAGGAACTGATTTCCTTATTCAGAGGCTGATGGCCATCTGTCAGGAATGTTTTAATGGTATACTATGATTTCTGTTCCTGGGTGATAAATGTCATTTCCTAATTGGTTCTGTCATAGAAACATGGCAAAATTTATGACACTTCCAGAATTTGTCTTTGCGCAAGGGACATGGAGCACATTATGGTTTGCTGGGACACTGTCCACCAATTTAACAAAGTTTCAGCCACAAAAACATAGTTTCTGAAGTAGAGCAATGATTTTCAAAGTAAAGACAACCCAATTAAATAGGAAATAAGACTTTCAAACTAGGAACAGATTTCTGCAATTATTAAAAAATTGTTTATTATAAAGGTTATGAAAATTTGGCAAAAATCAGAGGATAAGGGAAACGTTCTGAATTTTGGTGAGCTAGCAGTGTTAATTGGGCTCTACCACTGTACCATGTTTGAAGAAGATAGCTCAAAACATGATGGCAGGAGAGTCCTTTAAATTCCCCCAGTGCTGTTTTTGTCCACTGCGCATGCGCATCCACCATTAATGAATTAATTTTGAATATTCCAAATATTCTTAAGTTTCAAAACTTTTTTGGGCCAAATTTCAGAAGTAGTTTTAGAAACAAAGCGCCAGCGCCCCCTACTTTAGAAGCAAGTTTAGAACCATTTTTTCATGGATCGCTCATGCCTAATAATTACATATTCTAAGAGGTTCCAAAGCTTACATAATGACTTAAGCTTTTCTTCTTGTGGAAGAATGTGTTTGTGATGACAAGATTGTATTCTGCACATTTGATGAGAAGTAGGATGCCATTCAGGTTGCTGTTTTCAACACCATATATTCCTATGGTCCCTGGCCACAGGTCAAAGTCTTATTCATATCAAAGAATGTAATCCACTCTATGGGTCTCAAAAGCTTTGCAGGACCCACAATCTGGATGGGATGGAAAACATACAGTTCATGTTGTCGAAGGCTTTCATGGCCAGAATCACAGGGTTGTTGTATGTCTTTCGGGCTGTGTGGCCATGTTCCAGAAGCATTCTCTCCTGACGTTTCGCCCACATCTATGGCAGGCATCCTCAGAGGTTGTGAGGTATGGATAAACTAAGTCAGGAAAGGAAAGAATATATATCTGTGTAGAGTCCAAGGTGTGGCAAGAGTTCTTTGTCACTGGGAGCCAGCATTAATGTTTCAGTTAATCACCCTAATTGGCACTGGAAATGTTTTGTCCCTTGCCTGGGGGCATCCTTTGTTCAGTCAAGTCCTCATTGTGTTGGTTCCCATCTACTGTTTTGATTTTGGAGTTTTGTAATACTGGTAGCCAGATTTTGTTCATTTTCATGGTTTCTTCCTTTCTGTTGAAGTTGTCCACATGCTTGTGGATTTCAATGGCTTCTCTGTGTAGTCTGACATGATAGTTGTTAGAATGGTCCAGCATTTTTGTGTTCTCAAATAGTATTCTGTGTCCAGGCTGGTTCATCAAATGCTCTGCTATGGCTGATTTCTCTGGTTGAATTAGTCTGCAGTGCCTTTCATGTTCTTTGACTCTTGTTTGGGCGCTGCGTTTGGTGGTCCCTATGTAGACTTGTCCACAGCTGCATGGTATCCGGTAGACTCCTGCAGAAGAGAGAGGATCCCTCTTGTCCTTCGCTGACCGTAGCATTTGTTGGATTTTCTTCGTGGGTCTGTAGATAGTTTGTAGGTTGTGCTTCTTCATCAGCTTCCCTATGCGGTCAGTAGTTCCCTTGATGTATGGTAAGAACACCCAAACATCCAATTCACCATGGAAAAAGAAAAGGAAGGAAAACTGCCATTTCTAGATGTTCTGGTCATCCGCAAACCCAATCAACAATTGGGCCACACAGTTTACAGAAAACCTACACATACAGATAGATACCTTCATAAAAACTCCAACCATCACCCAAGTCAAAAAAGGAGCACAATCAAAGCCCTGACAGACCGTGCACAAAGAATCTGCGAACCTCACCTCCTCCAAGGTGAACTCAACCACCTAAACTGGGCTCTACAGGCCAATGGATACTCCACCACAGACATCAGAAGAGCTGCAAGGCCAAGAACAAGCCATGAGAGTCAAGACAAAGATCCACCCAGAGGAAAGGTGTTCTTACCATACATCAAGGGAACTACTGACCGCATAGGGAAGCTGATGAAGAAGCACAACCTACAAACTATCTACAGACCCACGAAGAAAATCCAACAAATGCTACGGTCAGCGAAGGACAAGAGGGATCCTCTCTCTTCTGCAGGAGTCTACCGGATACCATGCAGCTGTGGACAAGTCTACATAGGGACCACCAAACGCAGCGCCCAAACAAGAGTCAAAGAACATGAAAGGCACTGCAGACTAATTCAACCAGAGAAATCAGCCATAGCAGAGCATTTGATGAACCAGCCTGGACACAGAATACTATTTGAGAACACAAAAATGCTGGACCATTCTAACAACTATCATGTCAGACTACACAGAGAAGCCATTGAAATCCACAAGCATGTGGACAACTTCAACAGAAAGGAAGAAACCATGAAAATGAACAAAATCTGGCTACCAGTATTACAAAACTCCAAAATCAAAACAGTAGATGGGAACCAACACAATGAGGACTTGACTGAACAAAGGATGCCCCCAGGCAAGGGACAAAACATTTCCAGTGCCAATTAGGGTGATTAACTGAAACATTAATGCTGGCTCCCAGTGACAAAGAACTCTTGCCACACCTTGGACTCTACACAGATATATATTCTTTCCTTTCCTGACTTAGTTTATCCACACCTCACAACCTCTGAGGATGCCTGCCATAGATGTGGGCGAAACGTCAGGAGAGAATGCTTCTGGAACATGGCCACACAGCCCGAAAGACATACAACAACCCATACAGTTCATGTTGACAAATTATCTCTTCTCCAGTTATTTTTCACGAAAATGTCTTCACCATTGTACTCTGGTAACTAGAAAGATCCAAATTTGAAATCGTTAACAGTTGGGATTGAGAAATCTTTAGGATTTAAAAGTATGAAGGAAAGAATAGAGCACTTTTGCTAGGATGTGTGCGTGCGCGTGCGTGTGTGTGTGTGGAATAAATGTATGACCTTGTAGAAAGAAGTGAAATTGAATCTAACGACAGGAAAAGCATGTTTCCTTCCCAGTGTTAACAAGCCCAACCTTAAATTATTAGAGCTACCCTTTCCTACAGCCTCTTCATTCTCCATCTTTGTGTTTTGCTGCTTAAAACAAAATGCAGAAACCACAGAACAGTAGAATTTCCCTACTCCTGACTTTGACAACTGTAAGAGAATGTGTTTGAGACAGTGAGTAGGTGCATTCTGGTCACCCTAAACCCTCTCATAATCACTTGGCCTGAAAAAAGACATGTCAATTGCATCTGGAAAAAACCCCTGCCTAACTCAATTGTTGCTTGGTATAAAACCATAAATGAAAAATTGAAGAATGGGAAGGAATTATTTCAGTTAAAGATTTAAAGAAAACATGATTTCTGTAACAGATTTGCTAAAGTGCTTTGTGGAGAAGGAGCCAGAAAATAATGATTATGGTTTGCATTATATTGAATGGGGAGGAGGTGGCAATGGTAGAATATCATTCTTTCATCTATACTCTGGTGCCCCAAATATTGTTGCTACTTATGAGTGTTAGTTTGATTGACATATATACAAGACATTACTAGGTGTTGAATTTTAAATGATTTAAACTCAAGGCTAGACTTTACACACATAAGTCTTGATGTATTATATATAAGCAATCTTCTCTCTGTCAACATTCACACCCACACCCACCCACACACTGAGAGAAATTGTATTTAGACAGAGTGGAAATTTGACATTTCAGATTCTTAAAATACCAAATTTATTCATGAAGCCATACCTGTTCCAAAATGAGCTATTTTAAACACATAGTTCATTTCTTTTCCCCTAATCTCTGATTTGAACGGTATATTATTTATCTTTCCAGCCCTGCAGAATTTTCCCCTCCTTAAAATATAAGAAAAGCTTTGGCAAGATACTCAAATATCTTTAGAAATTAAGATTCATTCCCACACATATTTGCTTGAGTTGGCTGGAAGTCTGTTTTTGATCTGGAGTTTCTATGGATGACTCAAAACATACACATTGCTTGAACATATCCAGGAGGACCCCCAAGCTGCGGACCTGCGCCTTCAGGGGGAGTGTGACCCCGTCAAGCACAGGTTGCCACCTTATGCCCTGATCAGATGTACGACTGACCTGGAGGACCTCTGTCTTGTCAGGATTAAGTCTCAGCTTGTTCACCCTCATCCAGACCAACACAGCGGCCAGACGCTGGTCCAGTATCCGAGGGGCTTCCTTGGATTTAGGTGGAAAAGAGTAGTAGAGTTGGGTGTCATCTGCGTAAAGATGGCACCGAACTCCAAAACTCCGGATGACCTTGCCCAGCAGTTTCACGTAGATATTAAAAAGCATGGGGGACAGAATAGAACCTTGCGGGACCCCACAGGTCAATGGCCAGGGGTCCGAGCAGGTATCCCCCAACTTCACCAACTGAGAGCGACCCTCCAGGAAGGACTGGAGTCACTGCAGAGCAGTACCCCCAAGGCCCATCCCGGAGAGCCGTCCCAGAAGGATACCATGGTTGATGATATCGAAAGCCACTGAGATGTCCAAGAGAACCAGCAACCACCCCGCTGCACAGAAGATTCCCTACTTGAGCTAGCAGGGGTGGTTTCAGGCCTGGCATTGGAGTCTCGGCGGCTCATAATGCTGGGGAACTTCAACATCCATGCCAAACCCACTTGAGTCAGGAGCGGCTCAGGACTTCATGGCTGCCATGAGAACTGTGGGGCTATCCCAAATAATATCTGGGCCCACTCATGTAGCTGGACACACCTTGGACCTGGTTTTCAAGGCGGATGGGGAAAATGTCAGTGTGGAGGAACTCAAAACTGTTCCATTGTCATGGACCAACCATCACCTGATCAGTTTTAGACTAAGCATGGCCGCTAACCTTTGCAGGGATGGAGGACCCATTATGATGGTCCACCCCAAGAGACTTATGGATCCAGATGGATTCCTGATGCCTCTTGGAGATTTTCCTGTCATAGCGGTAGATGATACTGTTGATGCCCTCATCAACCTCTACATCTCAGAGGCAGTAAATGGCCCCTCCCATCCTGCAGACTCAAGTCAGCTCCTTGGTTCACTGAGGAGCTGGCAGTGATGAAGCGGATGAGACAGGGACTGGAGTACTGCTGAAAGAAGACTTGGAAGGCATCTGACTGAGCATGGGCTAGAGCCTCACTTAAGGCCTACTCCACAGCAATGGGGGCAGCCAGGAAGGCTTTCTTGACTGCTCACATCATGTCTGCAACAAATAGACCTGCAGAGTTATTTCGAGTGGTCAGGGAACTCCTTCATCCTCATGAGGGAGAGGAGTTCCCTGACAATCTGACAACTCAATGTGGCGAGTTTGCACATCATTTTGCAAACAAAGTCAGATACGTTCCGACTTAGATGCCAGTTTTAGAGCAGTACCAAAGGATGTAACCAAGGCACCTATCTGTCCTGCCTGTTTTGATGGATTTATTACAGTTTGTTCAGCCTAATGATGTCAACAAATCCTTGGAGCAGTGAGAGTGACCACATGTGCTCTAGATCCTTGCCCCTCCTGGCTTATCAAACTTGCCAGCAGGAGACTGGCTCAGTGGTTTGAGAAGATAATAAATGTCTCAGTGGATCAAGGACAATTACCAGTTTGCCCAAAACAGGCAATTTTGAGACCAGTCCTGAAAAAGGCCTAGATTCCTCAGTTCTCAATAACTACTGGCCAATTTCTTTTCTTTTCTTTTTGTCCTCAGTGTTCTATCTGTTGTGCTCCCCATCACCGGAATCCATTTCTTTATAATCCAACCAGAACCTTATTTCTTCTGGTGGGGATTGATTCCCATCTTCTCTCCTTAATGTTTCTTCGATAAATTTCTTCCATGTACTTTCAAAATCATTTTTCTTCCTTAGGCGTTTTTTAACATTTAAATTACATGCTAATTTGTCACTTATTGCTAATTTCCAAATGTCCTTGTACCAATCTTCTATTTTAATTTCCACCTCCCCTTTCCAACTTCTTGCTATTAATAACATTGCAGCCGTTAGCAACATAGTTATCAAATTCTTTTCATTTCTTTCCATTCATCTGTATTATGAATAGATAAAAGTATAGTCGCTGGGTTTGTATTGATTTTTTTCTTCATGATAATTTCTATTTCTACTATGACCTTTCCCCAAAAACTCTGTACATGCTAGGGTTGTCCAAATTTTCGTTATGTTTCTCGTTTCGTAATTATTTCGGATTGTTCTCGTTTTTTGAAACGAGTATTGAAACGTTTCCCCTGGGCGCAACTGGCAATGTAATTCAAACCATCATTGGCCCATTCTCTAATTGTTTCTTAAAATTTTCGTTAAATTTTTTCCTTCCAAAATTTTTTTTTTAGTATTTTTTTAAAAAAATATATATGTTTTTTTTTGTTTCTGCAACCTAACATGAATGGGAGCCTAGCGCAGCCTAACATGGCTACAGCTCCCTGGCCAATCAGAGACTTCCACGATGACTGAAAAAGGTGGGGGCTAGCGTCCTCCGCCTCCACGTGGAGGATCTCTATAAAAATCCCCTCCCCAACTGAGCCAAGCCATTCTGGGCTAGGATACCAAGGAGAGAGGGTAGTTCGCACGTGCTGGGAAGCTGCTTGCTTGCTTGGGGGAGAGAGGGCTAAGTGACTGTTCTGGCTATAGGGGGTAGAGTGTCTGTCTGTTGTTGCTGGTTCGATATTGTGGTTTTTTTTGGGAAATTGGCTTGGGGCTTGTGGCAGAGTCCTTGCTGTGGCTTTAGGGAACTTTTATTTTCCAAAGGATGTCTCGTTCCTGCTAGTGCAGAGCTTGGGGTGCTTTACTTTTCTACTCCAGAGGGAGTCCCTTTGCCTTTCTGTTTTCTTTTTTGAAATTTAGCAATCACCACATCAGCCCTTCTTTGCAATCCTGAAAGGGGGGGGACTTGAAAATAATAGTTTCCAAAGGACGTCTGCGTTCCTGCAAGTGCATTGCTTCCCTCCCGCTCCGTTTGTAATCCCAAGCCCCCGGGCTGAGTGTATTGCAGCAATCACAAAGACACACATTGTTTTCAAACCTAAAGGGTACATTGGAAGAAATAGTTTCCAAAGGACATGGGGCACCCGCCAAGGCATTGCTTCCCTCACGCTCCATTTCTATTCCCAAACCTTGGGCTGAGTTTTATTTCTGCAATCACAAAGTCAGACATTGATTTGATTCAATAGAGGGTCCACAGCAATTTATAGTTTCCAAAGGACGTTGCCAATCCTGTCAAGGCATTGCTTGGCGTGTGCTGCATTTCTAATCCAAAGTCTACACAAGTAGAAGAGGGACTTTTACAGTGATAAGAACCCAATTGAACAGGAAATAAGACTTTCAAAACAGGAACAGGTTTCTTAAAATATTAAAAAATGGTATATTATAAAAAGTTATGAAAATTCGCCAAAAATCATAGGAGACAGGAAACATTCTGCAATTTGTTGAGCAAAGAGTGTGGAATGTGTTCTCACACTGTACCAAATTTGATGCGAATAGCTCAAGAAATGAGGGCGGGAGACCCCCAGAAAAGTCCCCCCGGTTTCCTGTTTTTTGGCGATTGTGCATGCGCGTCCACCATTTTAGAAACATTTTAGAAACATTACGAATTTTCGGAAATATCCGAAAATTTTGGGTGAAAAATGAAGAAATAATTTCTATATCGAAGAGCCGGCACCCCCTACTTTAGAAACGAGAATTGAAACATTTTTTCCATCGATCGGACAAGCCTAGTACATACTTACATATATGTATGTAATATCTGTCCCCCTTTCTTGACAACCCCTCCAACATTTTTCTGAATAGCTCTTATCCATATTATGTATCTTTTTGGGGGTCAAATACCACTTCCATACTATCTTGTAGTAGTTTTCTTTTATTCTAATTGATAAAATTTTGAGATGCCTTGCTTTCCATAATTTTTCCCAATTTCTTTCTCCTACTTTTATTCCCAGTTCTTCCTCCCATATTTCCTTGTTAATATCCCTTTCCTCCCACCTTTAATCTCTATTAATATTTTATATATCATACTAGTTATCCCTTTCTGATATTCATTTCCCTCTTTAGTCTGTTCTTTTAATACTATATTTTCAAATTTTGTTGGTTCTCTTTCCTCCCAGCTCTTTCTTCGCCAATTTTGGAACCATTGACATTATTTTGGAATTCTCTTTAATGAGGTGGCTTTTAAATTTATTCCATATTATTAATACATTTTTTAATAATACATTTCCCATTTGGTTGATTTCCTTTTTTGAATATTCCTTAAAAATATATTTTTTCTAATCTCATTTCTATTTCTTTAGTAATTGTTTCCATCCAGTCTATATCCACTTTATTTAGCATTCCTTCTACCACATGTCTCAACTGGTTTGCTTCATAATAACTTTTGATTTCGGGTAATCCTAGTCCTCCTTCCTTTTGTGGTTTGTGTCAGGACCCAGGCTGCAGAGCACCAATAACCATGCACGGAGACCAGAATCTATCTAATATCTTTATTAAAGGAATATATAAAGTCAATAAAAACAAGTGAAGAATATAGTTCAGAAGTAGACCTTTCAGGAAAGGTCAAATATAGTCCAGGAAAACAATGTCCAATATGTGATATTAGAGTCCAAAGTTATAATCCAATAACCGAAACACACACTTTGCCAGGCAAAGTGTGGGGAAATGACAGGGTCCTTTAGTCCAATGAAGCTTGACAACAAGGCTGGAAGCAAACTAGATTCTTGGCAAACAAGGCTTGATACGTGGCTACAAAAGACAATAAGCAAGAACAGGGTCCGTGGCGAGGTCCGTGGAACAGGGAAAGCTTGATGCTAGAACAAGGTCCGTGAAACAAGGCTTGGAACTTGGTCCTGGAGGCAAGGGACTGGAGTAGCGTAGTCCACACACGATCTCACTCCACAAGGTGACGAATTGACTCCGCAAGGATTTCTTTGCGGGCAAACACCTATATAGGATCTTGTTTTCCCGCCAAGGAACACTTTCCCTGGGGAACAAGAAACGAAACCCATACTGTGTCCAGATGCATGACTCCTTAAAGTTTCCCAAGGGAAACAGACTTAATCAGCTAATTGTCTGGCAGCTATCCTGGCACTCCTGCGAGTCGCCTCCCGAGCGCCTCTATCTCGATTATAATAATCCCGGCGAGAAAATGGGGGAGATTTCTGCTCAAGGCTTGTTTGGCTGACTTCTGGTGGGCAAACATCTTGCAGGTGCAAGGGCTCCAATTCTGGCTGAAACGGTGGGAAACCCAAGTTTTCCTCTTCATCTGCCACAATAGTACTGGGAACGGGACTACATGGCCTATGAGTCATCACACTATCCCCCTCCTCAAGGCCCCTCTCCAAAATGGGCCCTCTTCCCGAGGTGCGGGGCCGCGGCTTGGTAGGGTAGGCCTGATGGAAGCGGCGGACTAAATCGGGGGCATGGACTGTGGAAGCGTCTTCCCAAGAGCGTTCTTCGGGGCCAAAACCTACCCAATCAATGAGATACTGAAGGCGGCGGCGGTGGAAGCAAGAATCCAAAATGTCCTGAACCTCGAATTCCTCCTCCCCATCCACTAAAACAGGAGTGGGGGCCGGCCGGTCTGCATCGGGGCGGACACCATCCGCCGGAAGGAGCAGGGAGCGATGAAACACTGGATAAATGCGCATAGAGCGCGGAAGTTGGAGTTTGAAAGTCACGGGGTTAAGTTGCGCCACCACTGGGTAGGGACCAATGAAACGGGCATCTAGCTTCCGGCAGGGACGGTGGGAGGGCAAAAAGCGAGTGGACAGCAGAACCCGATCTCCTACCTTGATTTCGGGGCCCGGCTGGTGATGGCTGTCAGCGTGGCGTTTATAGTCCTCCTTGGCTTGGTCCAGTTGCTGGAGCAATAGTTGTTGCACCGCTGTGAGTTCCTGCAGCCAGTCCTCTGCTGCAGGGACTTCAATGACAGGAGGAAAGAAACGTGGATGGAAGCCGTAGTTCGCAAAGAACGGGGTTTCCTTGGTTGAAGCCTGGACACCGTTGTTGTAGGCAAACTCTGACAGAGGTAATATGGAAGCCCAATTGTCCTGTTGATAGTTTACATAACAGCGAAGGTATTGTTCCAAAGTGGCATTGGTGCGCTCCGTCTGCCCATCTGTTTGGGGATGATGAGCTGAGGATAAACGAGAGTCTTTGCCCAATAGTTTTTGTAGAGCCTTCCAGAATCGAGAGGTGAATTGAGATCCACGGTCAGTGACTAAACTCTTGGGCAATCCATGTAGTCGGAAAACATGCTGAAGGAATACATCTGCAGTCTCTTTGGCCGTGGGAAGGCCATCACAAGGAATGAAGTGGGCCAACTTGGTGAAAAGGTCCACCACCACTAGGATCGTGGTATATCCAAGGGAGGGTGGTAGGTCAGTGATAAAATCCGCAGAAATTATCTCCCATGGACGAGATGGAGTAGGAAGGGGATGCAGTAGCCCTGAGGGCTTCTCCCTTCTTGTCTTGGAACGCTGGCATACCGGGCAGGTATTGACGTATTTTTCTACATCCTTGCGGATCTTGGGCCACCAAAAATCTCGTAGGATCAAATGCATGGTTTTGAATAGTCCAAAATGCCCTGCTGGCTTGCAGTCATGACATAGGTGAAGTGCCTTTTCTCTGCCTGGTCCTGGAGGGATGTAGACATGATTTCTGTAGCATAGTAACCCATCCTTAAGTGAGAAAGGGAAACGTAGTCCTTTGCGAATTTGGTCCTGAGCCCAGGCATCCGCCTGTTGACTGGCTCTGATTTCTTGAGCACAAAGGGGTCCTGGAGTAGAGGGAGTTGGTTCAACTGCAGTGGATTTGGTGTTTCCCACTGTGAGCGTGGCAAAGTTCTCGGGCTGCAGCAATTGGGATTCGAAGGTCTCTCTGCGCCCTGCAGCATACTCTGGTTTCCGTGATAGAGCATCTGCTTGCTTGGTCTGAGCTGGGGTTACATAATGGATCTGGAAGTCAAAGCGCTCAAAAAATAAAGCCCAGCGCTGCTGCCTCTGATTTAACTTGCGGGCAGTTCTTAGGTGTTCCAAATTACGATGGTCAGTATGGACCTCAATGGGAAATTTGGCCCCTTCTAACCAATGTCTCCAATTTTCAAAGGCTGCCTTTATGGCCAAAAGTTCCTTCTCCCAAATAGTGTAATTTCTCTCTGGGGCTGTTAGTTGACGGGAGTAAAAGGCACAAGGATGAAGATGTTCTCCCACTGGTTGCATGAGTACAGCCCCAATTGCCACATCGGAGGCGTCAGCCTGCACAACAAAAGGGGTTTTAGGATCAGGGTGCTGTAGAATTGGCTGGGACGTGAATAACTTCTTTAGTTGCTGGGACCCTTTCTCTGCTTGCTCCGTCCAGCGGAAAGGCTGTTTTCCACGGATGCAGCTGGTGATTGGGTCAGACCAGCGGGCAAAGTCTGGAATGAACTTGCGGTAGTAGTTCGCGAACCCCAAGAAGCGCTGCACCTCTTTCTTGTTGGTTGGCGCCCGCCATTCCAATACTGCTGAAACCTTTGCCGGGTCCATGGAGAGCCCTAGTGGCGAGACACGGTATCCCAGGAAATCTACCTCTTGTAGATCAAAAGCGCATTTTTCCAACTTGGCATATAGTCCATGATCCCGCAATCGTTGTAACACCATTCTGACGTGTTTCTCATGTTCTGATTGTGATCTAGAAAACACCAAAAAATCGTCCAGGTATATGATCAAGAACCGATCTAGATAATCCTGAAAAATGTCATTGAAAAAGTGCTGGAACGTTGCGGGAGCTCCGGATAAACTGAAATTCATGACTAGGGACTCGAATAATCCGAATTTAGTCTGGAAGGCGGTTTTCCACTCGTCCCCCTCCCTGATGCGAACTAGATTGTAAGCCCCCCGAAGATCCAGCTTGGTGTAAACCTTGGCCCCTCGAAGCCGGTCTAATAGGTCCGAGATCAAAGGCAGGGGATAGCGGTTCCGCTTTGTGATATTGTTCAATGCTCTATAGTCCACAACCAAGCGTAGGTCCCCTGACTTCTTTTTCACAAACATCACTGGGGAAGCGGCTGGGGATTGAGAGGGTCTGATGAACCCCTTGTGAAGGTTTGATTCTATGAACTCCCTGAGAGCTTCTTGCTCTGGTTCAGTCAGGGAGTAGAGATGCCCTCGTGGGATCGGGGCCCCCTCCACCAAGTCAATGGCACAATCGTAGGGTCTATGCGGGGGTAGTTTCTCGGCTTCCTTTTCATTGAACACATCCCAAAAGTCTGAGTATTTCTTGGGCAAGGTGATGATGGGTTCAGCGTCTGTGGCATGACAGACCTTGGCTACAAGACAATGGTTTTGGCAATATTTAGAAGCAAACTGCAGTTCTCTGTTGGTCCAGGAGATGTTGGGGTCGTGGAGTGTCAGCCATGGAATTCCCAAAATCACAGGGAAGTGAGGGACCTCGGTAACAAAGAAGGAAATCTCTTCCATGTGTTCCCTTATCCACATTCTGGTGGGTTCAGTCCATTGGCTTACTGGACCTGTCTTTAGGGGACGGCCATCTATGGCTTGCACCACCCGGGCGTTCTTGAAATCGTGATATTGTAATCCCAGAGAGTCGGCATACTCCCTGTCGATGAAATTGTTTGTTGCTCCTGAGTCTATCATGGCATGGATCATGACGGGTCCTTTTTTCGCTGACCACAAGGTGACCACTAGGAGGAATAGGACACCGGTTTGCGGCTCTTGAGTGGGGTTTTTGACCGGGTTGGCGAGCCTCTCTACGCCCGGTCACTGGCTTCCCCCGCCGGCTTTGCGCCAGCCGCCTCGGCCGTCTCCGTCTCCGCGGAGGACGCCGCCGCCAAGCGAGCGGCGGGCTTTCTTTTGGCTGGACATTCTCTGGCAAAGTGGCCCCCATTCCCACAGTACCAACAGAGGTTTAGACATTGACGGCGGGCCTTCTCGGCAACATCTAATCTGGGACGCACATTGCCCAACTGCATCGGCTCCTCCTCGCTTCCTCTGGGGTATGGGGCTGGTGGTGGGGGTCTCCACACTGGACGTGGCTGAATGCTGGCGGGAGCGGGAGGTTTTACTCCTGCTCTTCCACTCTGGCCTCGGAGCCACTGTTTTCTGTTGGCAAGCATGACTTCGGCTCGTAAACATTGGTCAATAAGTCTCTCAAGAGAGTTTGGAGGATCCACCTTGGAAATTTCTTCCTGCATCTCGATGTTGAGACCCTCACGAAACTGTCCTCTGAGGGCTATATCGTTCCAACCGGTGTTTTGGGCCAGCACTCGGAACTCGGCTATGTACTGGGACAATGGCCTGTCCCCTTGGAAAAGGCGCCGGAGTTTATGGCCGGCCGCCTCTAGATTGTCCTCGATCCCCCAAGTTGCCTTAAGGTGATTCAGGAAGTTTTGCGCGGAACTTAGGTGCATGGAGGCTTCATCAAATAGCGCCGTCGCCCAATTGGCCGCTGGCCCTTCTAGGAGGCTGTAAATCCATGCCACCTTGACTTCTTCTTGGGGAAACTCGGCGTGGCGGGCTTCCATGTACGCCTGGCATTGGCGACAGAAAACATGAACCTTGGAAGCTTCTCCAGAAAACTTGGTTGGTAGCGCTAGGGCAGGGAGACGGGCTCCGCGCTCCTTCAAGCCCCGTATTTCTCCCTCCTGCGTATGGAGCGTATCACGGATTTGGTCTAATTCATCCTTGGAAATGGTGTAGCTGAGTGGTTGGGCTTCCGCCCCGGTTCCTGTAGACATTCTGGTCTAGGTTAATTGGTGCTTAGGTTGGCGGAGTCAAACTGTCAGGACCCAGGCTGCAGAGCACCAATAACCATGCACGGAGACCAGAATCTATCTAATATCTTTATTAAAGGAACATATAAAGTCAATAAAAACAAGTGAAGAATATAGTTCAGAAGTAGACCTTTCAGGAAAGGTCAAATATAGTCCAGGAAAACAATGTCCAATATGTGATATTAGAGTCCAAAGTTATAATCCAATAACTGAAACACACACTTTGCCAGGCAAAGTGTGGGAAAATGACAGGGTCCTTTAGTCCAATGAAGCTTGACAACAAGGCTGGAAGCAAACTAGATTCTTGGCAACAAGGCTTGATACGTGGCTACAAAAGACAATAAGCAAGAACAGGGTCCGTGGCGAGGTCCGTGGAACAAGGAAAGCTTGATGCTAGAACAAGGTCCGTGAAACAAGGCTTGGAACTTGGTCCTGGAGGCAAGGGACTGGAGTAGCGTAGTCCACACACGATCTCACTCCACAAGGTGACGAATTGACTCCGCAAGGATTTCTTTGCGGGCAAACACCTATATAGGATCTTGTTTTCCCGCCAAGGAACACTTTCCCTGGGGAACAAGAAACGAAACCCATACTGTGTCCAGATGCATGACTCCTTAAAGTTTCCCAAGGGAAACAGACTTAATCAGCTAATTGTCTGGCAGCTATCCTGGCGCTCCTGCGAGTCGCCTCCCGAGCGCCTCTATCTCGATTATAATAATCCCGGCGAGAAAATGGGGGAGATTTCTGCTCAAGGCTTGTTTGGCTGACTTCTGGTGGGCAAACATCTTGCAGGTGCAAGGGCTCCAATTCTGGCTGAAACGGTGGGAAACCCAAGTTTTCCTCTTCATCTGCCACAATAGTACTGGGAACGGGACTACATGGCCCATGAGTCATCACAGTTTGTACCAATAGCATTTGTTTATTCTGTTTTTTTCCTATTATTACAAAATTTGTTTGTTCAATTCAATTTCTGATATTTTGAGGGCTATCATTCTAAATTAAGAAATTTACTTTAGGTAGTATTTTCATTTTGAATAAGGCAATTCTGCCAAACCAGGACAAGTGTATGTTGTTATATTCATTTAATCTTTTTTCTGTCTCTTTCCTCATTGCCTCTAAGTTTTTCCTTTCCATTTCACTTAGGTCCTTAGTTACTACTACTCCTAGATATTTTATATTTTCTTTTAGAGTTATTTTTATCTCCCTCCGATTTTTGAACTCTTCCTCTTGTTTTGTGTAATTAAATAGTATCATTTCTGATTTTTTCCAATTTATTTTCAGCCCTGTTATTTCTCCAAACTTCCTTATATGCTCCCCTATTATTTCCATTTTATCTGCTATTCCTAATTTCTAATCAACCCTTTTTGGGCAAGGTTCTAGAGGGAGTGGTGGCTTTTCAGCTCCAGGGATTCTTGGAAGAAACCAATAATTTTAATCTGTTGCAATCTGGTTTTAGGCCTGGTCATGGAATGGAGATGGCTTTTGTTGCCTTGGTGGATGACCTCTCCAGAGAGCTTGACAGGGGGAGTGTGTCCTTGTTGGTTCTCTTTGACATCTCAGTGGCTTTTGATATCATCGACCATGATATCCTTCAGGGGCGGTTCTCTGGAATGGGTCTTGGGGGCATTGCTCTGCAGTGGCTCTGCTCCATCCTGGAACATTGCACTCAGTTAATGAAGCTGGGGGAACCTGTTCGGACCCCTGGCCTTTGACCTGTGGGGTCTAGCAAGATTCCATTCTACCCCTCATGCTTTTTAATATCTACATGAAACCACTGGGCGAGGTCATCTAGAGTTTTGGAGTTCGGTGTATGCAGATGACACACAACTCTTACTCCTTTCCATCGAATTCCAAGGAAGCCCCTCAGATCCTGGACCACTGCCTGGCTGCTTTGATGGACCAGATGAGGGCTAACAAGCTGAAGCTTAATTCAGACAAAGCAGATGTCCTCCTGATAAATTGCAAGGTTGATTGGTGTATAGGGTGGCAACCTGAGGACACATGTCCACAATCTGAGGGTCCTCCTGAAGCTCCCTTGGCTGCCAATAAGTTTCCGGTCAATTCAAAATGCTAGTTATCACTTATAAAGCATTAAACAGCTCAGGTCCTACCTATCTTCATGACCACATCCCCCCAATGAACCGACGTGGGCTCTAAAATCTGCCGGGATGCCCTCCTCACAGTCCCACCACCATCATAAGCACAGATGGTGGGGATGAGGGAGAGGGCTTTCTCGGTGGTGGCCCCCTAACTTTGGAACTCCCTCCCCAGGGAGATTAGACAGGTCCCCACATCGTACTCTTTTTGTAGGGAATTGAAGACGTGGCTCTTCAAATATTTAGCCTTTATTTGTTACGTTAGGCGATCCCTCGTAGTTCGAGGATGATGGTCTTCCATTTCTTGGAAGACGCCTGTGCATGATTTTTTTTTTAATGTGTGTAGGTCGGTGCACAGCCAGTCAACACACAGTCTTCAGCGAATGAGGTCCCAGCAGTGGTGTGGTTAACACAACGAGAGTGGCTTCTCAGTCTGTTGCAGCCTTCTTCCGCCTTCACAGCTGTTGTAACATGTACCATGTTATCCTCCGCCTGCTCCACCGTTGAGGTCTTTGGGTCTTTGGATTATTCTTGGTCTGGATCCTCCCCTGTGGCCACTCCTGGGAGTGTGTAACTCCCATGGTTGTGCCCTCAGGTTCATTGGAACATGCAAGTCCCCTCACCACGTCAAGGTGACAATCCATCGAGGGGGAGCCTTTAGTTGTCCTATGTAGTAATAGCACATCCTGCACTTTTTCCCATGCCCTCTCTCCATTACTGCAGCTGGCGCTTATTTTATTCTAGTGTTTATATCATGACCTTGGTGCCAATTAATAATAATAATAATAATAATAATAATAATAATAATAATAATAATATCAACTTTTGATAACCCACCTCCAGGGCAAAATTATCACAAGTGGGAGTAAGGTGCTGGAGATCAGGGCAGTAAACAATTAAGACTGGGCAATAATAAATTATAAATTGACCTATTGTTTCAAAAGCACATTGAAACATCCATTCAACTGCCACAGTTAGAGGATCTCAGCTTGAATGAGTCTGAATTGATGTTTTTTTTTATGTTGCATGTATTTTATTTTATTGTATTTTATATTGTGTTCACTTTTATGTTTGTTTTTAGGCACCTTGTGCCGTCTGTAAGCCACCCCAAGTCCCTTCCAGAAGATGATGGCGGGATATAAGAATTAAGTTTAAGGGAGTGAACAAGAGAGAAGAGTGACTAGGAGACAGATGACTCACAGAGGCCATTTGATAGAAAACAAGATGGAGAGCTGACTGTGATTAGGTCAGGGGTCCTCAAACTTTTAAAGCAGAGGGCCAGTCCACAATCCTTCAGACTGTTGAAGGGCCAAATTATCATTTGGGGAAAAAAACCGAACCAATTCCTATGCACACTGCACATGTCTTATATGTAGTGCAAAACAACAACAATAACAATGAAAGAACAATACAATATTTAAAAATGAAAATAATTTTAACCAACATAAACCTATGAGGATTTCAATAGGAAGTGTGGGCCTGCTTCTGGCCAATGAGATAGTCAGTTTAATTAGGATTGTTGTTGTTGTTGTGTGTCTTCAAGTCATTTCAGACTTTGGGCGAGCCTAAGTCCAAAATTATTTATTTATTCATTTACTACATTTATTTACTACATTTATATCCCACCCTTCTCACCCCGAAGGGAACTCAGAGCAGCTGTATGTACATACAATATATTATATTATTAGCATAGCACAATATTGGCATTATACTATATTGAACTATACCACTATACTGTAATATTATATGTAATATATAACATATAATTAATATTATTATATGATATTATTGTTAGTATTGTATTGTATAAAATAATAATATTATTATCAGTATTATATGTATATACAATATATTATATTATTAAAACGGATATAAAAATATTATATTATAAATGAGGGCGAGGGCCAGGTAAATTACCTTGGAGGGCCGCATCCGGCCCCCGGGCCTTAGTTTGGGGACCCCTGGATTAGGTTATAGATAGGTAGTTGTAAGAGGGCTGCTCTAGGAGGGAGAAGTAGCAAAAAATAAATTTAAAAAATAAATTAATTAATTAAAATAAATAAGTAAAATAAAGAAAGGGAACAGTCGAATATATACTTAATACTAAATATTATTTACATTTGGTGATTAGAGACAATCTTTAATTTATTTCAGAGAACAAATATATTTAGGCTATTTATTTACAACCAATCAAATATTATCAATCAATTATTGATTATCATTCATATTAAATCAATTAAGCAGATAAATAAAATTTATACACATAGGTAACATTAATAGACTATTTATATTTTATATATTGCTGATAACTAAATTTCTATAATCAATTTTCAAATTTGCAAAAATATCTTGTTAAAATAAATTCCAATTCTCCCCGGAGGGCAAACTAAAATTTACTGATAATTTTATTTAGAGAATTTTATTTGCTTGTATATTACATCACTAAGAATGGCTACCCCCAAGGCAAAAGAAGATCCCAAGATGTTACAGCGAAGAACTGGTGGAAACTGTTAAAGTGTAATAAGGAGTTTCTATCAGTAGGTTTCCACCATCACTCCTTGAAATCTAACTTACCATACAATCAACTATTAAGATTAAAACGCAATACCAGCCTACAGGAAGACTTCGAATCTATCATAGACTCCTTCAAAAAGGCACTGAAGATGAGGGGATACCCTGAAAGAATTGTGGACTCAGCAGTCAAAAGAGGTCAAAGGGTCAATAGAAGTGTCTTACTACAAGAACAAACCAAGCCTAGTAAGGATCGTATCATCTGGGCCACTTACACTCACACCACTATCATCCAAAATTAAGAATATCGTCAACAGACACTGGCATTTAATACAAGAGATCTGCGGCTGTGAAAAACCACCTATGGTAGCCCACAAAAGATCTAGCAATTTCAGAAACTTTCTAGTACATGCAGATCTCATTACACCCACTACTACAGTAAGCATAAACAAAAAAGGACATTATCCGTGTGGCCATTGTAATTGTTGTAAGCAATCCCTAAGAATTCAGGATGATACATACCCCGTACTACATCTTCACATCACATTAAGACACTTTACTACATGTGCATCTGAAAATGTTATATATTTGATTATATGTCCATGTAAATTATTATATGTGGGGATGACCTCTAGAACATTGAGAACACGGATACAAGAACACAAATCCAGAATCAGGAATGGATGCACAGACTCTACTTTATATACACACTTTCAAGAAAAAGCTCATTCTGATGAGAGTTTTAAGTTCTTCATGATAGAGAAGGTAAAACCTATTGGAGATAATAAGAGACGTCTTCTACAAAGGGAGTCTTTTTGGACCTTTAAATTAAACTCTGTATTCCCCAAAGGGCTGAATGATAGGATTGATTTCACCTGTTATCTTTAGTGAATAGAGTATTTCAGTTCACCATGCAAGCCATAGGGCACTTGCAACTTTGAAAAAACACAGAGTCCTGCAAGAGTAACGACGTGTAAGTCAATTATATTTTTGTAAATTCTTTTATGATTAAGATTAAGATTAAGAATTGGAAAACATATGGGGTGTTTATACATATCTATTTTGGTATAACTATCATAGTTACTATTAGTATGTACCTATGTTTATGTTTAGAAATTGACCACATTGAAAGGCCTTGAACTGAAGCAGGACCAAGCAAGTCATTAAGATTAAAGAGACAGCAATATATCCACAACATATCGTAGAAGATTCTGAGAAACACAGTAAGAAGAAAAATATCATACATCAAAAGACTGTTTAAGATCTCACATAAATATCAACAACCTGAAGAAGGACTTCCCGAAATGAGGCAGTGTACCCGGGATTACTTGTTGTTGCATAGTTTTGTCTATATACACACAACAGCTGTGGACTGTTTTCTGTTGAGTTTGATGTATGCTTTACTTTACATGTTACATTATAAGGTTGTATAATTGTATATATACCATATTTATGGACTGTTTTCGGTTGGAGGTTTATGTGTGTTTTGCTTTATATGTTTCATAATAAGATATTACCCAGTTGGGACTGTAAAGAAAATACTCTATATACTAGCATACCACAATACACACGGTAAAACCTACATGAGAGTATATACATTTAAGTTGTTGTTTTTTTCAATATATATATATATATATATATATACACACACACACACACACACACACACACACACACACACACACACACACCATTCTTATAGCATTTGACATAGATATCTGTGCCCTATAGATATGACCTCTTCAGGCAAGACAAAGAGACAGGCTTTGCAGACAGAAATGATTTCTGGGACAATATAATGAAGTCTGATCATAAATTAATTACGAAATTATATAAAAAATTATTAGAATGGGGTATGGAAATGGAACAGATAAAGGAGTGTATGGTGAAATGGGCTCAAAATGTGGGACATCCGATTCAATTAAAAAGCTGGGAGAAGATATGGAACCAGGGCCTCAGATATACTTACGCATATGATATGCAATTGGCTAAAAATGCAATATAGGTGGTATATAACCCCCTATAAAATTTCGAAATGCTATAAAAATACTTCAGACAAATGTTGGAAGTGCGAGCACCAAACGGGTACGTTTTTTCACCTATGGTGGACATGTCCAAAAGCCCAACAATATTGGAAAGACATAAATGAAGCCATACAAACAATTTTACAGATAAAAATCAAAAGAGAACCTGAGTATTTTCTACTTGGAATGCTAGATATAGAATATGATAAAGACAAAGAGATTTTGTTTAACTATTTGGTTATTGCTGCGAGAATAACTTATGCCAGGCTGTGGAGAAAAAAAGAGACCCCAAAAAAGGAGGAATGGTTGAATAAAGTCATGGAGGTGATGAACATGGACAGGCTCACTTATTGGTTATCTCCAAGTCAAGGTCTGCCAAAGAAAGAAACTAACTGGGACCTGGTAAAGGACTACTTAAAACAAATGAAATTTGATCCTATCTGCTGATCAAATACAATCTTTGAAACTGATGAGGACGAAGGGGATAGGGGTTTTACCGATTTTCAGAATTTATTCAGAACCAGTTAAAGTGAGATGGAAGTCAACAGCTGTTTTTTTTCTTTTCAATTGTACTGTGTGCGCATATATATATATATATATATATATATATATATATATATATATATATATCTTCTCTTTTTCTTACTTTCCCCCCTACTTTCTAATAATAAGTGTTCCCCCACTTCCGATGTGAAAATATTATCTTTTACTAATATACAGTTTTTTCTTTCTATTTTCCAAATATAAAATTTCCAATAAAGATATTTTTTTAAAAAAAGAATAAAGTTATCATTGAAAGGAAACATGATAGCCAGCCATATATAAATACCTGAAGTGATGCCTTGTAGCAGATGCAGTGATCTTCTTTTCTGCTGATACAGAGACTAGAACACTAACCAGTGGATCCAATTTACTATAGAAAAACTTCTATGACATCAATGAACTGCAAAGACTAAGATCTTCTGGGGAGGCCCTGCTCTCGGTCCCACCACTGTCAAAGGCACATTTGGCGGGAATGAGAGAGAGGCCTTTTTAGTGATTGCCCCCCCAGCTATGGAATTCTCTTCCTGGGGAGATTAGATTAGCCCCCTCCCTCCTGTCCTTCAGAAAGATTGTAAAGTCTTGGCTGTTGAACCAAGCTTTGGGGCAGTGCAATGAGGCAATAATAGGAAACCTACTCCATTGAGTGGAGCCAACATGGTGTCCTGAGTTGGTTTAAACAGCTGATTTTAAAGTAGATATAATTGCTTTTAAAGTTTGTGTATATTTATAATTATTTTATGTCTCGGCATGGAATGCTTGCCATATATATGTTGTGCTCCGCCCTGAGTCCCCTTCATGGTGAGAAGGGTGGAATAGAAATGTTTTAAATAAATATCCAATCAATCAATCAATCAATATTTTGACAAACTCTTGACTTGCAACCATGGAACAGAATTCCTTGAAAATATATATTTAATTAGTAAATCAGAAAGGATGGATACCTCTCCTATATTTGTTTTAAATCTTTAAATTTTAAATCTTAAAACATCTTGATCCTATATATGATAAGTATTATGATTTCTTTACAGATATTCTCACTTACTAAAGTTATAAGGAGATATATAATATTGTTTTTCATCCCCGCATGGATGAAGTTATTACTCTAATATATGTACCTGAAAGCTGCTCTAGAACTTACTTGTAGGACTATCTATATTTGTTCATGAAATTTAAAAACTTAAAAATCTCATTGTAAGCTTCTAAAAGTATGAGGAGGGTGATTTCATCCATTTAGGGTGCATGCTGTATGATTAATGCAGTTTGAGACCATTGTAAATGCCATAGCTCAATGCTATGGAACCCCAAGAATTGCCATTTCACAAGGTGTTTTGCCTTCTCTGCAAAAGAATGTTGCTACCTCACCAAACTACATGTGTTGTATTTCAGTGTCAATGTTGATTTTTGTAGAGAGGTGGCTGCCAAGGTAGTGGAAATTGTCAACATTTTCTAATGTTACACCATTAAGCTGTCTTTCTGGCATTGCAGAGGGATTGCCTGGTGCCTGCTGAAAGAGTACTTTTGTTTTCTCGATATTCAGTGAGAGGCCAAGCTTTGTGTATGCTTCTGCAAAGGTGTTTAGAGTGTCTCGTAGGTCTTCTTCTGAATGAGTACACACTACATTATCATCAGCATATTGGAATTCTATAACAGACATTGTTGTCATCTAGGTTTTGGCTTTTGGTCTGCTGAGGTTAAATAGCTTGCCATTTTACAAGGTATTTTGCCTTCTCTGCCAAAGAATGCTGCTGCCTCACCAAACTACAAATGCCAGAATTCCATAGCATTGAACCATGACAATTAAAGTACTGTCAAATCGCATTAATTCTACAATATAGATAAACTCTAAGCAGCAGGCAACATCATTTCTGTTACAACAGACAAATCATACAACATGCCATTGGGATTCTCTAGCACAGACCCACATTAGGAGTTAGAAGTTGAAGTAGAACTATGGCTTTTCCCATAGCTGCAGCCTTAAGAAATCAATCCTGACCTCAGTCAAAGAGTTCACTTGATGCAATGTATTGTGATAGGATTCAATGGCACATTCAAAAAGTAAATTCCAGGACTTGAAAGTATTCTTTGATCAACAGCTTTCTTTCTGTAGTTTAACACAGATCTGTGCCATTATTTTTGATGTTTCAACTGTCACACTGTGATCTGCCATGAGAAAGAAAGAAAGATAAGACAAATCGATTTATTGACAGTTAATTAGCCATGCTATGAATGCAGATGAATACGTTTTTTAAAAAAGTAAAAACAAAATGGCAAGGCAAACAATAAAATAAATGTTCTCAAATTGGATTGATTTTGTAATAATTGAAAATATATTTTCTGTATTCCTATCTCCATTATGTTCAACAACTTTATTAAATATGTTTTATATAAAGTTCACCTTCACATTTAAAACCAACATAAATAAAAAATAGCAAAGCTGTAAAATTAGCAAAACTCCTTGTGACTTTCTACTGCTGTGCTGTAGAGAGTGTCCTAAACTACTGCATCTGTGTATGTGTGGTTTGGTAACTGCACAGTGGCAGATAGGAAGGTGCTCCAAAGGGTCACCATTTCTGCACAGAGAATCATTGGTTGCCGTCTCCCATCTTTATAAGACCCACAGCCTTAAGAAAGCTCATTGCATTCTTGGGGATCCAGCTCATTCAGCATATTTTTTAATTATTACCATCTGGTAGACAGTACAGGGTGACAAAGGCAAGGACAAATAGACTGAGAGACAACTTTTATCCTAGAGCTGTAACTATATTGAGCTCCATGGCTTCGCATTGATGTGGCACTGGGGGCTGTGCAGTAGGGTGGGAGTGTGGAGAGATGGGTGTGTTGTTTTGTGATGTGTGCTGGGGAAAGCTTTGGTTGTGCAATGTACAAAGACAATAAAGTTATTTATTCTATTTAATTCCCTCATCCACACTCCATACAATTTTTATGAATCACATGTGTTCCCTGCAGATTGCTATACAGGAATATAAGCAAGTTACTGAGGAAATTTATGTCCTTTCTCTTCTTCATATAAGAGAATGTGTCACAAACGGCAATCCAGTGCTAATTTGTTCCTGACTTCCTGCAATGGTTCTTTCCATCTTCCTAATATGGAGATATGGTAAAAAGAGTATTCTCATGAGATGACTCAAAGATAGAAAAAGCCTTGATAAATTTTGCATGTAAGGGTCATAGAGTCTGAGATGAAAACACACACACCTGCATTCAAATTTTTGAATTATTTTAAGGTGTTCTTCAAAAAAACCCAAAAACAACTGTGAGACTATTTTAGAAGCTTTCCCACTATGCCAAACTCATTTGCTTTCTGTTCCTAATGTTCTTTTATGCTAAAACTATAATTAATGGCAGTTATAATGAAAATCAAAATACCACTTTATTTCCATTCATCCTGGCTGTGTTTAGCATGAAGAATGGAAATGTGGTGGCTAGGTATTACAGTTGATTTCATTAATTATATTTCAGGAGAAAGGATGAAATAGAATTTGATCTCAATAAAATGTATTGTTTCATAGAGTGTTTTGACAAGCTTCAATTTTCAGTTCTTCAGATAACATGAATCTTCCAATTTTGGGGTTCAGCAGAGCAGGATGGCTCACTCAAAATACTGAGAATGTCACCACAAACCTATATTGAAAACAAAAATGCATGTAGGTAGCAGAGAAAGCCAGGGGTTCTCAACCTGGGGTCCCCAGATGTTTTTGACCTTCAACTCCCAGAAATCTTAATAGCTGGTAAATTTGCTGGGATTTCTGGGAGTTGTAGGCCAAAAACATCTGGGGATCCCAGATTGAGGACCACTGCTCTAAACCAAGTGGGCTTGGAGAAAGAAGAAAGAAAGAAGCCCAGTCATTTGCAAGTGAAACTTGGATACCTTTTTGGCTGAAGAGATAAGAGAAATAGAAATATGAAAGAATAAAACCAGAATGCACAGACCTTCCTTTTGTGCTTCTGTGAGCATGGAGAAAAGATTGCACATCCAGTTTGCCTGTCCCAAGGGCAAGAAAGATTAGTGATTAGAGGCTGGGATCTTCTTAATGGAACCATCATTGGAGATTCTTAATTATCATTGCAGGTTGATTTGCTTGATCAGATTGGTGGCAGGGTTTCACTTGAGGGAGTCCTTTACTGCTTGCCTTTACTGCTTGCTTTTTTCTCTAAAAGGAAGAAATGGCAACTACACAAAGAAAAAAATGAAATTGGTAATATATTTTATTTAGATTATTTCACAAAAGATATTTTCTCCAATAGCTAAATTATCTCTAGGGACCTCTTCACATGTGCCACCAGAATCACCATGGATCATGGTGATTCTGGCAGTGCCCATCCGGGGCATGTTAACCCATCGCCCCATGCCCCACATCACCTGACTCATCCATGTCCTCATCCCATGGGGGGAAGCATCCATTGCTCAGCTTCCCCCAAGGTAAGCCTCCCATGTTGCCTCTGTAGCAGCATTTACCAGTTTGCCTTCAGTTTTATGATGGAGGCCCACCAGAAGTTGCAGTGCATCATGGGATGGGAGCCAGTGAGCTCCAAACTGGCACATGCTGCTGATTATGCCCTGATGAAATTGTAAGACTCTGGATACCAGGGTTCAAATCCCCACTTGGCCAAAAACCTACTGGGTGAGTTTGGACAAATCATACTCTCTCAGCCTCAGAGGAAGGCAGTGGCAAATGTCTTCTAAACAAATTTTGGCAATAAAAGCCTGTAATGGGTTAGGCTTAAGGTCTCCATTGATTGGCAGGGCAGCATAGCAATCCTGGCACCCCACACCCCTCCCAGCCAGTAGCAATACTTCCCCATCACATATGGGGAAGCGTTGCCCCATGGCTTGTCCCCGCAATAGCCCTGTTGATCCAAATGGAACACAAAGAGTCTCCCATGTTGATGGTGCAGTGTCCTAGTACATTACCGCCTCAGTTGAACAATGGAACCCCCCTCCGGAAGTGAGGCTACATTGTGTGGTGGGTGGTGTGGGCTCCGTTACTCAATTGGGCCGGCAGTGTCCTAGGATGCTAAAAATTCCTCATGCAATGAGATCCTTACACACAAACGTTCTGACTTATTGTGTCAGAAGGTATCCAGTGTTCCTTATGCAAGCATTTCTCCATTCTCCCTCAGCATAATGGAGACATCTTACAGAGTGATTCAGTGTTCAGGTACAGATCTCTCTTCCTTGTGACCCAGAATGTCCACTAGAATGGCGCAAAATGACCATCAAAACTTCAGCTAGGACATAACTGCTGTGAAGTTAAACTGGTATATCTTGATAGTTCACCAGACCTGAACTGGATATTGGATATAATAAAACATAGTCCAGGACAAATATATAAAGAGTTCACCATCAAAGGAGAATGTAAGTTCTAAAGGCTTCTTTGCTATCTGTAGATATAAATTGGTTCTGTATTTCTTACACCTGGAAGTATTTGCTTTATTGAATTATAGCATCATTTTAAAAAATGGAAAGATGAGTCACAGAACATTACTGAAAGTAGAGGTGATTAGTGGGTTTTTTTTATGTAGGTAATGGTACCACAATGAATTGGTTTGTTTGATGTTTATTACATTCCAAATAATCTGTTGAATTTCTATGCTCACTGAATGGAAGCTGTTCAACTGAGCTTATTAGAACTTTATTCCAGTTCTGACAAGCTTGAATTAAAAAGAATAAATAAAAATGAAGAAATTCAAGCTATATTCCTGATTGTCATTCAAACAGGCCACAAACATAATCATTGTCATGAAATTGTTTAATAATTTCACCCATGCTTTTATGTATATTGGAACACTGATTCTGTGTTTATTACCTTAGGAAGTAAGCTATATAGGGTAAAGTCACCCAGCAAATGACAGTTGGTTTTGCTACATGGGGTGGCAGTTAAGCTGTATCTTCAGTAAATGTGTCCGAGATTAAGCAAATGAGTAGACACTGTAGGTTTTTCAAGAAGAGAGCTATATAACTCTCTTCTTGAATTCTGCCTCAGTGAGAAGTCTAGATGTACAGTAGAGTCTCGGTTATCCAACATAAACAAGCCAGCATAATGTTGGATAAGCGAAAATGTTGGATAATAGGGAGAGATTGCTCACTCGCTCACTCAGGCAGCAAGTTTGTTTACTAGCAAAAACAAAGAAAAAAGGCGGCAGCAGCGGCAGAAGCAGGAGCCTGGCCTCCCCTTCCTGCCTTCTCCAGGAACTGGCTCCCTCCCCTGCTTGTCCCGGTGGCAAAGGAGGTGGAGGAAGAAGCCATCTTTGCTGCCCTCCCTCATTCTGTCAGGATGTGTCCATACCAACTACAACAAGCTGCTTCATCCACCCCATGCTCTGGCTTCTGATAAGAGCCATCTGGACTGGGGGGAAACCTGGGAACCTTGGAAATGTAGCATGTTCTGTGGGAATGGGATGTAGCCATTAAAAATAGATAGTGGGAGGGGTCATGGGTCAGCTAGATGATATACTGCCAATTTGAGGGGGAACTAGTCAGAATTCGCTTTCTATAGCCCATGGTAAGAAGAAAAATAAAGCTGTTTCCAAGGAGTTGCCTTTTGTGAGCATGCTTTTATTCTGAGATCTTCCAGGGTCTAACATTAAGCAAGTTCTCAAGTTTCCAGCTCATCACAGAGATGCCAGATTCAAGGCCACGAAGTGCCTTGCATCAGTGCTGGAGGGGGAGTTATCCCCTGCAAGCAGTGAGGCTGATGCAGATCTTATGGCACCCTGGGCACCACTGACTTCTACCCAAGTGCCCTCTGAGAAAGGGGTGATGGTGAGATGGAAGATCCCCATGACAGATGGAGCAGGAGCAGTGGGCGAGGTTCCTTCAGCGACAAGAAGGTTGGAGAAGAAGTCAATGCAAAGGAGTGGATGTTGGGGACTTTTTCTTTCCAACTAGGTGATATGAGAAAAGAGGTGACAGCATCCTGGATGATGGTTGCTGAACAGAGAGATCAGAGGCGATCTCACTCCAAAGGAGGGGCAGCATCCCAGCTGTTGGGTTGGGTGGGATTTGTAGATGCCGGGGAGGATGCCCAGTAGCAAGGTGTGCTGGCTTTCCCAAGAGGGCTGTCTGGGAGAAGCCATTTGCAGACCGCACCGGGCAAGGGAGAACTTCACATGAAGTTCAATGGAGATCTGAAACAGTTGTCAAACTTTATAACAAATGTAAGACATTATATGGAGGAGTATGGGGATTTTTTCCCTTTGGAGGGGGTGAAGATCCACGCTGTAGGGGCAAATTTGAAAGACCGGCGTCTTGGCTGATGCAGATTGGCTGATGCAGATGTATGATACCCAGATGCCCTAGTTGAGGAGATTTCTTCTTTAAATCAGGCCTTCCAGACAATTAAATCAATGTATTGATTCAAGCAACCCAGTTGGGGGTGGGAACAGGGTGGTAAGGGTGGGTGAGATGGGGGGTTTAAAGGGGCAATTAATTAAGATATGCGGTAAAGAGAATCACAATTGGAACCTATATCCCAGCCATAAAGATTGTAAATTATGTTATCTTTTAGATGGCTAAGGTATGCAGTGTATTGTTTTGTTGTCTGTATGAAGAATAAAAAAGTTTTAAAAAAATAAAATAAAATCAGCCCAGAACCATCTGGTTCAAGAAAAAAAAAAGATTGGATGTTTTCTTGGGAGCCCTGAAAGAGAGGTTCCAAGACACCCTAGCTGGAAAAAAAGGCCAAGGGAAAATTTTAAAAGATTTACCAGGGAAATAAGACTGTGTCTGAATTGCCCTGGAGTTTAAAGCTATTGCCAGGAAAGTCAGAGATTGGTCAGAGTCCACTAAGCTAAGGAGTATTTCCAAGCAGGCCTGAGAGCAGATGTGCTGGAGTGGGCCTTACACTGTGGCAATCCAGACACCCTAGACGAGTGGATCGTACTAGCTGGGATATTGGAATGCGACAAAAAACAGATGCCATGCCGATCCAGGGAAGGAGGCTGATCCAGGCACCCGGCGACAGCTTATGCCGGAGGGATGCGGTGTTCCCCTCCCCGGGGCAGGTCGGCCAGCAGAGAGAGAAAGGAAAGGTGAGGAGCATATTTCACGTGAAGCCACGTGGGGCCTTGGGCAGCAGATTGCCCAAAAGGAGTGAGCCAGGTGAAAGGAGATAAGCCTGCTCCTCAGAAGGCCCCACTCGCTCCGAAGGTGGCAAAGGGAAAAGCATCCACAGCGACTGAGATGGCTTTGTCTCCCGGACAACTCCTTGCTGAAGAGGTAGAGTTGGAGGAAGAAGGAGAAGCTACCTGGTTGCCAGGAAATGACAACGATCTGCTTTAGACGCTCCATGGCAGATCACAAAATCCCAGGGCAGTGAGTTGACAAATTTCAATTGTGACATTGTAAGCGTTAGAGTGGGGTTGCTCAACCCTGAGACAGGCCAGCGAGTGGAGGCAGACGCTATATTAGACTGTGGATGTACCAGATGCTTGATCACTCCCACATTAGCAGAACAGTTGGGAGTGAAGCCCCAACTTTTAAAAACACCCTTTGCCTTTTCACAATTAGATGGGTCCACCGCTAATGGAGACCCAGTAAGAAAAGTCCAGGATGGGCTGGCCTGGGAGCCTCCCCAAATTCGCAAGCAACTCCAAGGGTTCTTGGGGTTTGCTAATTTCTATAGACAGTTTATCAAGGATTTTTCAGAGTTCGCTCTCCCCTTAACAGACCTGTTGAAAACCAGGGGAAAGGGGGAGATGAAGAAAATCAAGTCCCCTGGGGCATGGCTATCATGGACCCCTGATTGCCAAAAGGCATTTGATGAACTGAAGTGCAGGTTCACCAGTCAGCCCATCTTGGTCCATGCTCGAATGGACAAACCTTTTGTTGCCCATTGCGATGCTCCCAAAGCGGCTTATGGGGCCGTGCTGTTACAAATTGATGATGATGGAAAGTTGAGGCCTTGTGCTTATTTGTCTAAAAAATTCTCAGGACTGAGAAATGTTGGCATGTCTGGGGGAAGGAATTTTTTGCAGTCCGAAAAGCACTTGCGCATCGGCATCCCTTCCTAGAAGGGACGTCGATCCCCTTTGAAGTGCGGACAGATCATAAAAATTTACAAGCCCTTGCAGACCCTCCAAAGACTGAATGCTAAACAATTGCAATGGGCTCAGTTCTTTAGCTGCTTCAATTTCACCTTGAAATTCTTCCCTGGAAAACAAAACCAATTGGTTGATGCTCTCTCCCGCATGCCAACAGCTGACTATTCGGCCCCGGGGGAGTTGGAAACTGTGTTCTCTAAACAACTGTTGGGGCTGCTGGTCCAAACCCAGGCCAAAAAGCAGGACAGGCCTCCCCCCGATGGTCAATTAGCCGAGCTGACAGAGGAGTTGAAAGAAGCAGCACAGGGAGATGAGTGGCTCCAAACCCACAAGGGAGAATTGTCCATGCAGGGAGATTTATGGACTTCTGGATCCAAATACCCTGTTTCCCCGAAAATAAGACATCCCCGAAAAATAAGACCTAGTAGAAGTTTTGCTCAATTGCTAAATATAAGGCCTCCCCCAAAAGTAAGACCTAGCAAAGTTTTTGTTTGGAAGCATGCCCAGTGCCTGCCAAACAGAACACCAGAGCTTGCAGGATTGGTAAATGTACATACCAGTTGTACATGGAAATAATAGTAATAACAAGAAATTCTTGATAGGATTCACAGTTTGTCTGGTTATGCTGGTTTGTGATGGTAACTACTGTACAGTATATAATGAATGTTTATTTTTTTGTTCAACAATAAATGTGAATGGAAAAATAAGACATCCCTGAAAATAAGACCTAGCGCATCTTTGGGAGCAAAAATTAATATAAGACACTGTCTTATATTCGGAGAAACACAGTATTACATGCCTGCTAGCCTCCAAGGCAAAGTACTGGCCCAACCCCATGATTCTAAACTTTCAGGTCATTTTGGATTTACAAAGACTTTAAAAATATTGGATCGCCAGTTTTGGTGGCCTACTATGTGCAGGAATGTCAATGATTATTTGCAAGAGTGCTTGGTGTGTGCAAAAGCAAAACAAAAAGTGGGCAAACCCTCTGGTCTGCTACAACCAGTGGCCAACCTAACTTCGACCATGGACTCATATCACTATGGACTTTGTAGTTGAGTTGCCTGAGAGTAATGGCTATAACACAATATGGACTGTGATCAATTTGTTTTCCAAACAGGCTCCTTTTGTGCCTCTTAAGACACTTCCCTCTGCCCCTGAACTGGCTAAATTGTGCTTACATCATGTGTTCAGGTTACACGGGTGTCCCAAGCAAATCATAACAGACAGAGGGCCCCAATTTACATCACGTTTTGGAAGTCTTTTTTGACCATGTTGGGAACTGAGCGGGCACTTAGCACGGCATTTCATTCCTCGATGGATGGTCCCACAGAGCAGATCCAAAAGACTTTACAGCAGTTCCTGAGGTGCTATACCAACAAGACCAATGGGTCACCCTTTTGGACATGGCAGGACATTGTTACAATAACTTGGACCATGCCTTGACTTGGATCTCCCTGTTTAAAACAGTAGGGGGCAGGGATTTTCCTCCCTTCCCCACTTTGGATCTAAAAATCTCAGGGGGAGGGGGGATCCAGAAGGATGGGGTGCAAAGATTGCTTCCTCCTGGCATGTGATTAAAGCTGCTTTGGACTTTGCCAAACAAAATTACAAAAAGTTTGCTGATAAGAAGAGGGCCGTTCAGCCTGACTTTAAAGTGGGGGACTTGGTATATCTATCAACAAAATACTTGAGGTCCACTCAGCCTTCCAAAAACCCTGGACCTAAATACATTGGACCTTTCCCTATCTCAGCCATCATCAACCCTGTGGCTATCCAATTGCAGCTGCCTCATCCTTGGCGTAAAGTCCACCCCATATTCCATGTCAGCCTGCTAAAAAGGGCCTGTGCTTCTCACAAATGGAGCCAACCTGACTCGGCCCCCATTCCAATCATGATCGGGGCACACAGTAATTTTGAAATTAGGGAGATATTGGACTCCCAGAAGTCTTGTGGAAGGATATATTATTTCATCCAGTGGGCTTCCCAGGCCCTCCACCCTGAGTGGGTGGCTGCTGAACACGTCCAGGCCCCTAAATGGACTAGAGTTTTCAACAAAGACTTTCCCCACAAGCCTGGACCTTAATTTGTTTATTTCATGCTCTGTTTTTTGTTCTTTCTCCACAGGGCCATCTTCATGGAGGGGGAGTTATGTCAGAATGTGTCCGTACCAGCTAGCACAAGCTGCTTTGTCCACCCCATGCCAATTTGGTTGGGAAAGGGAGGAAAGTTCTGGCTTCTGATAAGAACCATATGGACTGGGGGGAAACCTGGGAACCTGGGAAATGTAGCATGTTCTGTGGGAATGGAATGCAGCCGTTAGAAATATATAGTGGGAGGGGCCATGGGTCAGCTAGATGATATACTGCCAATTTGGGGGGAATTAGTCAGAACTTGTTTTCTATAGCCCATGGTAAGAAGAAAAATAAAGCTGTTTCCAAGGAGTTGCATTTTGTGAGCGTGCATTTATTCCAAGATCTTCCAGGGTCTGACACATTCATTTGGTTACTCAGCGGGCTGGATCCTGGTTCTGCCACTGCTGCTGCCACCGCCTTTACCAATAAGACCCAGCCTGGTGAGTGAGTAAGCAAGCAAGCAAGGGAGGGCGGAAAAGGTGACAACAGTAGCAGAAGCAGAAGCCTTTGGTGCCTGCTCTCCCTCTCTCATTCACCCACACTCCCTCACCACTCACTCACCCACCCTCCCTGCTCGTTCACTCACTGGGCCAGGTCCCAGCAGCAAAGAACCATGACCCAGCCTGGTGAGTGAGTGAGGGAGGGAGGAAGGACAGGTGAGCAAGTGAGCAAGGGAGGGAGGGTAGCAAACGTGGCTGCCGCCGCCACTTTTGCTGCCGGGTTGAACGGGGTAGGGAGCTGGGGACCAGAGGAGGCAGGAAAGAGAGGCCAGTCTCTTGCTTCTGCCACTGCTGCTGCCTTTGCCAGCTGCTCTCCCTTGCTTGCCCAGAACCAGAATCTGGCCAAGAGGGCAGGTGAGTGAGCAAGTGAGAGATGGCAGCAATGGCTGCCACTTTTGCCACCGAGTGGGGCGTTGGATAATACGGAGTGTCATATGAGTGGAGGTTAAATAACTGAGACTCTACTGTAGCATTTTTTAAAAAAATATGATCTTTATTAAAGCTTTTTTTCAATATACAGATTAAAAAACGAGACAATAAAGTGTATCATAGAGAGAGAGAGAGAGAGAAGAGAGTGACAAGGAAAGAGGGAAAGGAGTGAGGAGGGGGGAATTGGAGTGGGGAAGATAGAGGGGGAGGGAAAGAGGGTCTAGATAGAAAGAATTAAAAATTATAAAAAGAAAGTTATATAATTTTGGCTTCTGAGCATCTTCTTGGAGATTTTTCCCTTTTTCTGTCTTCATGAGTTTTTCTCTTGTCCTCTTTCTCCCTGTCTTCTTTCCATTTCTCTGGTCTGGTGAGAGTTTTCTTCTCCTTTTCTTTTAATTATTTGTTCTATGTACCTGTAGGAACCTATTACGTATATTATTCTTCTTTTTATTTATTTTCCCTTTCTTTAATTTCTATGTTTTTAATAATTAGTTTGTAAATCTATTTTCTTCTTTATTCTATCACTATCTTATATTTTTCCCCTTTAAGTATTCTGTTACGTTGCCCCAATCTGTCTCCTTTATTGGGGTTCCCTTGCTTTTTGAAAGTAGAAAGGTAAACCTATCCATATTTTTAATATCCTGAATTTTTTTTCAGCCAATCTTCTTCCTTTGGGATTTCGTTTTTTTCCATAGTCTTGCATAGCAGATCCTTGCTGCTGTTGTTAATAAAAACAAGAGTTTGTCTTTATTCTTTTCTATTTTTTGTTCATGTATACCTAATAGCCATAATTCTGGTTTCATTGGTAATTTTATCCCTAAAATCTTTTGTAGATCTTCTTGAATTTTCCTAAGGTAGGTTTTAGCTTTCTCACATCCCCACCAAATATGGTAGAAGGTTCCCTCCTTTTTTCGCACTTCCAGCACTTGTTGTTAACATTTTTGTAACATTTTCCTAATTTTTGTGGTGTCATATGCCACCTGTAGGCCATTTTAATCCAATTCTCCTTCATATCTATTGCGTAACTATATTTTAACTTTTCCCCCAAATTTCTTCCCATTCTTCCTTTCTAATCTTTCTGCCTATATTTTCTTTCCATCTGACCATGTATGTTTTTTCCTCTTCATTTCCTGTTTCCCATTCTAATAATTTTTTTTGTAAATTTTTGTTATTATTTTCCTATTTGTTTGCATGACTTTTTCCCAAAATGTATTTTGTTCTTCGAATCCTATTTGTTTGTCTATTTTAAAATATTCCTTTATTTGCCATAATTGATACCAGGAAATGTTTTTGTCCAATTCCTTCATTTCCTGCCGAGTCTTCACTTCCCATTCCCTATTTTGTTTCACTAATAAGTCTTTATAATTTGGCCATTTATTCCAACCCAAGAGTCTTCTCCGAGAAGCTTCCAAGGGGGATAGCCAAAGGGGTGTTTTTTCGTATAATTTCTTTTTATATTTTTCACAGGTTTTAAACATTGTCAATTGTATTAAATGATTTCTGAAATGTTTCTCTATTTTGGTTTTTCCATACCACAGGTATGAATGCCTACCCAATCATAGATCCATTCCTTCCAAAATTAGAATTTTGCTGTTCTCCAATTTTGTCCAATCTTTTATCCACATTAACGCTGATGCCTCGAAGTATAATTTCAGGTCTGGAGTGGCCAGTCTCCCCTTCTTTCTTTCAGCAATCATATTTTTCAATTTTATTCTTGGTTTCTTTTTTTGCCAAATAAATTTCATTATATCCCTATTCTAATCTTTTAGCGTTTTCTGGTTCCTAATTATCGGGAGGTTCTGAAATAAAAATATCATTTTTGGCAGAATGCTCATCTTTACACATACAATTCTACCTAATAGAGATAGTTTTATATTTCTCCAATTTTCCAAGTCTTTCTTCACCTCCTTCCATTTTGTTAAATAATTGTTTTCTAGTAATTGGGAGTTTTTATAGGTTATTGTAATTCCTAGATATTTTATTTGGGATGCGATTTGGATATTCCATTTACTTCTTAATATCTCTTGTTCTTTCTTTGTTATATTTTTCGTGATTGCTTTTTCTATATTTATTTTGAAGCCTGTTACTTCTCCAAATTTCCTTATTGTCTCAAGCCATTTTTCTAATCTTGTATTTGAATCTTCGATTATACAGATAATATCATCAGCGAATGCTCTGACTTTGTACTCATGACCTTGTATTTTTGCTCCTTTTAAATCTTCTTCTTCCCTTATCCTATTTAGTAGTATTTCTAGTGTCATAAAGAATATTAATGGCGAAAGGGGACAACCCTGCCTAGTTCCTTTTTCTATGTTTATATCTTTTGTTTCTTGCCCGTTAATTGATATTTTTGCTTTTTGGGAATCATATATTGCATGGATTATGTTTTGGAAGAAGTAATCCATGTCCATTTCTTTATTAATAATTTTAAAAAGGCCCAGTTTACATTATCAAATGCTTTTTCAGTGTCCAAAGCTAATAATATGACTTTTTTTGATTTCTTATTTCATAATATTCAATGAGGTCGACTATAGTTCTTACGTTTTCTCTTCATTGTCTATTAGGCAGAAAGCCTGTCTGTTCTTCTTTTACCCAAATTTTAAAGATTTTTTTTAATTCTTTCTGCTATTATATTACTAAAAATTTTGTAATCTAAGTTTAATAGGGAGATTGGTCTGTATTTTTTTTTTTGAATCTGAATTTCCTTTGTGTAATATACCTATATTTGCTTGTCTCCATGTCTCTGGCATTTTTGAATTTTCTCTAATCTTATTCATTTTCCCCCCAAGTATGCCAAGTATGGCATTAATTCTTGATGGAATGTTTTATAGTATATTGCTACTCTACTGTAGTATTTTTGACCCACTGCAATTCTAAACAGTTTCTAAAGATAGCCCAATGTGGAGTGCATTACAATAATCCAAATGAAGTATAATCAAGCATGTGTCACCAGAACAGATGTATCAAGGAACATATATAGTAGGCATAGTATCTAGGTATGTGTGATCCAGAAAAAAATGGTTCTAAACTCTGTTCAAAAGTAGGGGGCGCTGGCGCTTCATTTCTAAAGTCATTTTTGAATTTTGAAGGCAAAAAGTTCAAAACTTTCAGAAACTTCTGAATATTCATATGCACCTCGTTAATGGCAGACGCACATGCGCATGAAGGAAAACATTACTGTCAATGGGGAAACTTGAGGGACTTCTCTCTCCATCATTTTTCAGCTATCCTGATGAAACTTGCTACAGTGGTAGAACACATTTACCACTGTTAGCTCACCAAATTTCATAAGGTTTGGCTTATCCTCAGATCTTTGGTGAATTTTTAAAGTTTTCATTATAAATATTTATAATAATTGAAGAAATCTGTTCCTGGTTTGAAAGTCTTATTTCCTGTTTCATTGTGTTGTCTTTACTTTGAAAGTCATTGTTCTACTTCAGAAACTTTGTTTTTGTGGCTAAAACTTTGTTAAATTGGTGGAGACTCAACAAACCATAATGTGCTATTTATAGGATGATGTCCCTTGTGCAAATGCAGTTTTGGCAGTGTAATAAAATTTTGCCATGTTTTTATGACAGAACCAATTAGGAAATGACATTTATCACCCAGGAGCAGAAATCATAGTACACCATCTATCCACTCCCAGCAGATGGCCTCTGAATAAGGAAATGTGTTCCTGGTTTGAAAGTGTTATTTCCTGTTTCATTGGGTTTTCTGGGTCTGAGAGTGTGTGACTTGCCCAAGATCACCCAGTGGGTTTCTTTAGCTGAGTGGGGAATCAAGCCACAATCGTAGTCCAATTCTCAAACCTCTCCCTCCATCCCTCTCTTTCTCCCTCTCTCTAAACTTCTCATACTTTCCAAGAATTCACAGATGAAAACATCCAAGTTTGGTCAAGATGGTCAATATTATTAATACGGAAAGAGTGAGGAAAAAAGGGAGTGGGGAATATTAAGAGGAGAGAGGAATTGGGTCATCTGGGAAATGTAGTTTTAAAGCAGGCATATGGCTCCTCCGTTACTATTGGGTGAACTTCAGGAGCTGCTATCTCCCTTATTTTTAAAGCTATTGGGGTGAGACTGGCTACAGGACAAATTCAGCATGCTTTGCCCATCAAGTTTCATAATGTTTCACTTATCCATGGAATTTTAGGGAATTATTAAAGCTTTTTAAAACAACTTTTTAAAAAGATCCTCTCTGCCCCTCCCCCCTCCTCCGTCAGCCTTGATTGGCTGAGAGCCACAGGTTTAGCTTGGCTTCCCTAGTATTGACACACAACTACAGGTTTATATACTATTATTTTCTTAACTCCACTTTGCAGATTCCATGAGTGTATATATTATAATAATTAGACTGTCTTGCAATGCCACAGATAGCTGCTCCAGCCCAATGCATTCTGGATAATGTAGTTTAGTGCAGGCATGCGCCTTCTCGCTTGGGGAAAATTCAGAGGCCTCTTTTTCCCTCATTTTTAAAGCTATCAGGGTGAAACTTGCTACAATGGTAGAACATATCTATCAATTTTTGCCTATCAAGTTTCATAATGTTTCACCCATCCACTGTTGTTGTTGTTTTTTTTTGGGGGGGGGGATTTAAAAAGTTTTTTAAAACATTTTTTTTAAAAAAAGACTACAAGAACGATGCCTATGCCTCTCCCTTCCTCCTCCAGCAGCCCTGATTGACTGAGAGGCATGCCAACATGTTTGGCTTCACCTCTCAGCGGGGCTTGGTCACAGCTACATCTGAAGATATCTGAGACATAAGAAACGAAGGCTTCTTTTGAGTCAACTTTTTAATATTGGGAAGGCAGTGAGCAGGTGGGTCGAAACTCACTTCAAAAGTGCTTTAGACCTGAATTAGATCTGAAATTTACAAAAATACGAACAAGTCACATAAGCTTAATAGTAGCTTTACCTATAACTCCATCCAACACAGGGCGAATCTCTATTTTCTGATCTGCTTTTTGGCTGACTAGGAGCACCATTGACTTGTCTTGATTAACTTTCAATTTTTGTTAGCTCCCAGAAGTCACTGTTTTAGCATTGAGATAGCTTCCTTGTAATTAGATGGAAAGGAGAGAGATAGTTGGGTGATTATTGACCTCACACTCTGGATATACACTCCCCGTGGCTTCATGTACATATTGAGTAGCATGGAAAGCAACTCTAAACCCTAGGAGACCCCACAGTCCAAGAATGACAAAGGTGGATTCAAATCTATGGGAAGTGGGGATTTCAAATAGATTTATGTTGCAGAGACCTTTTACAGAAATCTTTTGCTCACACTGTGGGTCTTTGCAATCACTCAATGAAGTGCATCACAAAATTTAAGACTGGGGAATGCTCATTACTCATGTGTGTATGCCATATATGATATGATCATTCTCCTCTATACAGCTGTACTCAACAGATACACTATAATCATGATTCTAATGGTGTCAAGCTGAGACTCCTATTGATGGGAATACAATTTACTAAAAGCAGGTAAAAGTAGGGCATACCTTCCAGTGGTTTGCACTTTTATTCTCAGTACCATATTATTATAATTTGGGCAGATTTATGCATTTATTTTATATTTATTATTTATGCAGCATGCTTTGTGGTACATAACATCTTGAGATGGCCTTTGAGTTAGCTATTTCTGTTTATACATTCATACCAAGCCCAGATTTAAAGAAGGAATATGGAGCCTTGTATAAACTGTTTTCTGTGTTGCCATTCAAGGTGGAGGGTTGGTAAAAGATGATAATTTTAAATAAATAAATAACACAAATACAATATAACATGATTATTTGGCCTACTGCCTCACAATTTGACCTCATCCCCATGGAGGCCAAAGAACCCACTGTATTTATTTGATAAAATGCATTGTTCCGGCATGGAAATTAATGTCGCTTTAAATTTTCGGGAGGGGTGTGTGGGAAATTAAGCATCCCTTATTGAATTTATCTTTGAAAATATGCTACAGCTGCTCGGGAGAAGGTCCTTAAATTAACAATTTCTGCTTTAAAATTAATAGCTTCATGCCATTGCACAAAGGCAAAACTTCACAATTTACTACAGCTGTTTTTTACATGATGATATAAAGCTCAAAACCCCTTGCAGAAATCCCACTGAGCTTTGAGCTAAATTTAAAAGCTTTATCTTAAAAGCTTACAGGTCCCTTTTGGGCTCTGGTACTTCAAGATTCTTCCAGCAATATTTTCCTTCCTTTCCTTCTCCTGCATTACAGGAAGAACAAATTACTTCAAAATGCACTAACATTTCAATATATACTATCTTAGAAAACAAACAATTTGGCAAAACATGGAAATTTAGTTATAAATATATGAAAGGAGAGACGTCCATCCCACCTCTTAACATTGCTGGCATATGGTTTTCCTACATCAGTGATTCCCAAAAGGGAAATTCATATGTGACAGTAACATAACAGTGCTGAAAGAATGTAGAAAAGACAGTAGGGCCCAGAGGAAAAGATTGATCACACTTCTTGTGTTGTAAAATTCTAGGACACTGCAACTTTTCATTCAGTTTAAAAATGTATTCACATAATAATGGTGGAAGAATAACCTAAAACATCTTACCATATATGGCCATTGGATCTTTCACACTCTTACCACACAGCACCTAGGGCTATATAATGCAGTCTAAAGTAGGCTTGAGAGTGGGGTGTCCACAAAACATACAACCCCAATGTGCACTGCAGCACACATTAAACCCAAAACAGCACATTAAAAAACTCACCAAAAATCCAGAATAAGCCAGAAAACATGCTGCTGCTGCTGCTGCTGATGATGATGATGATAATTTTATTCTTATAACATGCTTCCTTTTCCCGAAGGGACTCAGGGAGGCTTCGATGGGGACCAAGCCTGAAAAACAAGATATAAAATAAAATGCATAGCAACAATGTAGACAATAGCAAGTGATCAAGACTCAAATTGACAGGACCTTTAGGGTCAAATTCCAACATGCATTAAGGAATAAACTTCCAAGAGATGTGATTGTGTTGTTTACACGAAAGAAATTATGAGATGAAGCTTTGCAAGCTGACACTAAAAATCTGATTGAAAAAGCAGAAAGAGAACACCTGGGAGAGCAGGAAGAGATGGCAACCTCAATAGATCTTGTATAAGGAAGACATTCAACTACAGCTGTAGGCCACTCACACATTATGAAGAAGAATTGGATGATCATCTACTATTTCTCCTGTGTCATCAGATGGGAGCACCCTCCCCCAGGAATAACTGCCATTCTGAGTCAGAATGAAGACGGGGGGTAGGAAGACACCATTCCACCATGTCTCCTGTGTCATCAGATGGGAGCCCCCCCCCGCCAACGAATAACTGCCATGTCTTCTGTGTCACTATAACAATATAATAATACATAATAATCATATTATTCTATACTAATAATATAATATATTGTATATGCATATAATATTAATAATATAATGTAATACAATATAATAATAATAATAACAACAACAACAACAACAACAACAACAACAACAACGGCATAACTATGTGGCCCAAATGATTCATTGGAACTTATGCCTCAAGTACCACCTCCCAGCAGTAAAGAACTGGTGGGATCACAAACCTGCAAAAGTATTGGAAAATGAGCACGCAATGATACTGTGGGACTTCCGAATCCAGACTGACAAAATTCTGGAACACAACACACCAGACATCACAGTTGTGGAAAAGAAAAAGGTTTGGATCATTGATGTTGCCATCCCAGATGACAGTCGCATTGACAAAAAACAACAGGAAAAACTCAGCCGCTATCAGGACCTTAAGATTGAACTTCAAAGACTCTGGCAGAAACCAGTGCAGGTGGTCCCGGTGGTGATGGGCACACTGGGTGCCGTGCCAAAAGATCTCAGCCGGCATTTGGAAACAATAGACATTGACAAAATTACGATCTGCCAACTGCAAAAGGCCACCCTACAGGGATCTGCACGCATCATCCAAAAATACATCACACAGTCCTAGACACTTGGGAAGTGTTCGACTTGTGATTTTGTGATACGAAATCCAGCATATCTATCTTGTTTGCTGTGTCATAATAAAATAATAATAATAAAAATACAGTAGAGTCTCACTTATCCAACACTCGCTTATCCAACGTTCTGGATTATCCAATGCATTTTTGTAGTCAATGTTTTCAATACATCATGATATTTTGGTGCTAAATTCGTAAATATAGTAATTACTACATAGCATTACTGTGTATTGAACTACTTTTTCTGTCAAATTTGTTGTATAACATAATGTTTTGGTGCTTAATTTGTAAAATCATAACTTGATGTTTAATAGGCTTTTCCTTAATGCCTCCTTATTATTCAACATATTCACTTATCCAACATTCTGCCAGCCCGTTTATGTTGGATAAATGAGACTCTACTCTAATACACTATTATAATGGTATATTTATATTATATGTAGTATTACTAATAATATTACAATATAGTGTTATAGTACAATATAGTAATATTTAATGCTTATATTGTGCTATACGAATAATATAATATATTGTACATATCGCTTGTAAACCGCCCTGAGTCCCCTTCGGTGTGAGAAGGACGGGATATAAATGTCTCTAATAAATAAATAAATAAATAAATAAATTCAAGAAAAAATAAATCAGAGGATTCTTTCTTTAATATAAATGGACTAAACTCACCAAACAAGAGGAGAAGGGCTTTTCATCACATTTCATTATTTGCAATTTCCAGAAACCAAAAAAATCCCCACTCTAGATTTATGGATTATAAAAATAATGGCTGTGGCAAAAATTTACAAATTGTTCAGGTTTATTAAATTGCCAGATCCTCTCAATTTTGAAGAAGAAATTTAATACTGTAGTAATTAGAGATGGACAAATTGACTAGACTAATATAATCACCAGATTCTTCTAAATTTGAAGAAGAAGAGCAGTCTTTTATTGACTATTTAAAAGAAGACAATAAAATGAACACATTGGGTTTTCTATAGACATGAGGAGATGAAGAACAGAAGTAGGAGAAAGATGGAGGCTTGGGCAAGATATGAATGTGTGTAAATTTAGTTACATATATTTTGTAGTACAATTTTATTGATTTTTATTTGGAGGTAAGCCCAATTAATGTCATTGTGTCTTAAGTGTTCATCAGATTTCAGCTTCATGCTTTTTGTTTTGTAGCGAGTGAAAACTTCAAGCATATACTCCCTCACTTTACCAATTTCTGGCTTCAATTACAAAAGAAATTGTTATCTGTCTGAATATCTGTCTGTTCAGAGGTGTAGGAATAACAAGAAAATAAAAAATAGAGAAGTGATTGACAAGAATAACAGGACCTCCAATAGTATCCAAGGAATCCTAGAAAGTTAATGTAAAAAGTTTGTATGATAAAAAGAAAGGGTTTGTTTATTACGAAGAGGACAGCAGAGTCAGGGTAGGAAGCATTTGTTTCTATTTTCTCTTTTACATTAGAAAACACATGTTCTTTTTTATTTCTGTTTTCTTTTTTAACATCATAGTATTAGACAGCCATGGAAGAAGTTGAAAAGATAAGATGTTAAAAATGCCCCCTATTCTATATCAATTATTGTACCCCTCCCCATTCCTTATGTATTTGCAATAAAAATTATATGGGAAAAAGATGGCATTAGGTAATTTACTAGCTGGTAGCATTCTCAATTCCTGAACTCCATTTATTCAAAAATAGCTGAAATTAAGTTGAATTTCCTTATCACAACAAGTTTGTTCAGCAGCTGCTTCTGCTGTTGCATAAACATTGAATATTTTTAAACATCTTTCCATTCCTATTTCAGATATTAACTATACATTATAAAGGAAGTTTTATACCATTTCAAAATTGGATTATATTTTTAAAAAGCCTTTAAAGTAGTAATCAGACCCCAATTTCCTAAGCATGTATAAAGGCTTTGTAATTAAATCAATATCCTTGTGTGAATGTCAAAATGATATGTGCAACTATAAGAATTACATTAATTTTATGAACATCTGTGCAAATCAAAGTCATCCTGATCCATAAATGTTGGCAGACTGAATCTTATGTGAAGCATTGAAAGGCTTTTCCATTTTTGTAACTACTTTGATTTCTCAAAAAGTATGAAAAAGTTGAAAGTCTGTAATTCAATACTGGTAATATATGTAATGGTGCCAATTATTGTTCATTCTAAGAGACCAAGAGAATATACATCCATTTACATCATCTGGAAGTTTGATCAATTATTTAATGAAGTTGTCATTTCTGCAATATGTATTAATGCCACAATCCATCCCTTCACATTCATACTGCTCATAGCATGAATCTCCTGAATATTAGATCTGACAAAGAAACAAAGGTGATGGACCTATATGTTGAGACAGGAAAGTTTCTACACCTGAACTTATGAAAAAGTGAAACAGGGCAGAATTAAATATATTTTCCCCATTGCATGTTCATTTAGGATCAGTTCTGGAACATGGATGTTAGAATGCAGTTCTCATGGGAATGTTGTGGATTCCTCTCCCACGGGAAAGTTAGCCATCTGTGTGTCTTTACCTGAGGGTGTTTATCTTCTTGGCAGCTGTGTTTCAGTGTTATTGAAATGCTTCAGTGATAGTTGTGTCTTTACAAGCACTCCACATTTTCTGGTCATGGTTTTGACGCACACATGGGATGTACTATGATCAGCTGCAGTGCATTTTGTGGCTTGTTTCAGACTTCTTGGTAAGGTTTTTTAATGCTCTGTTTTTGGCTTGATATGTGCTGCAGTGCACATTTGGGGTGTGATCTTTGTGGCCACTGCATCCTTGATAAAGCTGCAAACTGCATTATATGGTAAGTGAGATGGACTCTAAAACTCAATGAATGTATTAAGCCTTGTGTTTGAATAGGCATATACAGAATTAACTCTCTCTTGTGTGTGTTTGGCAATGCAGTACAAATACCTTTTCACCTTTATTGCTGTAATAAGGTTATCTAAAATTTATTGGAGACAGTTAGAAAGTTCAAGTTGCAACACATGTTGCATGCATGCATGCATACACTCTGCATATATTCCAGAAATAAAAAACAATTTCATGTTGTGTGACTTTATAAGACATATGCTTAAATCAGGACCAAAATGTGATAAATTATGGGGGAAAGCATTCCCCATGGTAAAAACTATGCACTGACAATTCACATTCAGAGTTCTATATTTGGTTAGCCATTTTCACAAGGAAACATAGGAAAATTTATCAGGAAAGCCTACAGAGAGTGCTTCTGTCGTTGATGCTCCTACTTGAGAAAGTAAAGAAAGGTTGGCTCAACATGTAGAACAGCATGTGAATCTGACAGAGCATAATGGTTTGATGTGAGTTACTTAAAACTGAAAATAAAAATAAAAATGATAAAAGAGATTGTCAATGAATACCAAGTGCTGTAGATGATATTTCAGAGGAAGAACTGGCAAAATCAGATTTGAGGATTTCTTGCCTTTAAAGATCCTGTGAAATTCATGTGGTCACCATAAGACGGCAGGTGACTTCAAGGCACATACACACGTACATAATATAACAGTTCCATCAATATATAACACAGAATATTGTTACTACTTTCTGCATTAATCTAGAGAAAGCCACTTAATGTGGCTTAATGCTGTTAATATAACTCAGGGGAAAAACTGCATCCTTCATCAGGATTTGGATTCTCCCCCAAATTATGGCAATTCACACTATTGTAACACTGGCTGCAAGTGTTACAACAGCAATCTGTGCTCCTCAGGTTCAGGTGCCCAGGGACATGTGATGGCTGTCCCCTCCTATTCCCTCCACCCATGTCATTGGCTACAACAGTGACACCATGACCAGATCTTGGTGGCTTTGTCTTCCTCTTTCCGTGTCTTGTGATTCATGAAGGAGGAGGAGAGGTAAGAAAGGGAGGCTTTTAGTTTTCCATATTTTTGGTTTCCCATATTTCTCTTCTTAACAAGTGTATTGTAGACATTATGATAATATCAAAAAGTTTTGGCTAGCACACTTGTGTTTTAGAGCAAGAATTAAACTATATGCAGAAAGGGAGACTGGCCTAGAAATACTATCCTTGCTTGAAGCTAGGGTGAAAGTACTTCTCAGAACATATAGCTTCAAGTTACGATATTTGTGAAATGAGTCCATTCATAGAAAAAGTACTGTAGCACTAATATTTTATTAATGTAATTTGTTTATGCTCACGTGCCCTTATCCTGACTTAACATTTTATAGATATGAATGATGGTAGAGCCAAAGGGAAACCATATGGGCCATACTGTGATAAAGTGAAAAGAGAAGTGCAGCTTCCAAAAATTGTACATAGCCACCTTTCCTATTGTGGAAAAATAAGAGTGTTTACAATAAATATAGTCATATTTTTCTCCTTTACACCACTCTTAGTGTTGGTGGGGAGCTGTATTAGCAAAGGCAACTTTGTCATATCTCCACACATTTCTCTCTTGTGTGGCCTCTGTCAAATAGGAAAGATAAAGAAACCAGAGTTCAGATATACTTGTGACTGCCAGAAAGACAGATTTATTACCCACAGCTCCTGAGAGACCAATTAATATCTCCAAGCTTGTCAAAATATGTGTACCATGAAGAATATAGTCAGACTTTCAACACTGGAAGAATGCAAGGTCACACAAGAAAAGTACACTAGGGGACAAACAGAATCACAGTAGAGAAAAGACAATAAAGTCCCACTGTGGATTCCTCATGCAGAGACTGAAGACCTTACACAATGAAAATCATTGTTTTATCCAGAGCGGGGTTTCAAGGCCCTTTCTCCCAAGACCTATGTTACTGCAAAGCTCAACTGCACAATTATTTTGGAATTATCCTTCATGCACCTTGAACCTGATATCTCAATTTTGTACCAGAAGGCTGGACAAACAAGGGATTAGAATCAGATAGGGATGGGTCAATCACACATGTTGAATTCTAACCATGTTAGCATGTTCTTGTAAAAACCTTCATACATGTAGTATCAATGAAGATTTATTAAGAAATATGCTCTATTGTGTATGTGTAGAATTTGACCCCTAGGAAAAAGAGTTTGAACTACAAATACACAATAACACACACGGACACGCACACACCTATTTCTCTAGACCATAGTAGACCTTTCCAATGTTTATTAAAGGATATGTAATCATGTACTTTCTTATGCAAACTTTTTATTGGAATTCACTCAAAGTTTCAACAGCAACAAAGAATAATAAAACCAAATGGAAAAGTCCTTGTACAGCTCAATTTCCCCTCATACCCTCCTGGCAAAAACTTTATTATGAGAAAAGTCCATATACATGCAAGGGATACTACTTCATGACAGAAACTATGGCATCTGAAAACAAACCGTGTTACTAAGCTGAGTAACCTGTCCCAGGGAAAGGAGCTAGGGCAACACAACTTTCAAGCATGAGACAGATTTTGTTGCCTTCAGGTATTATTTTCTCTAGTGTTGCTCATTTTAAATCACAACAATGCAAAAACAGATTTTAAATAAACCACCTCCCATCCAAGACTGCTTAATTAATAGGGTATCCCATATGTTCATGACCAAAAAGGAGAAAATGTTTCAGAACAATGGAGATGTGATCTCTATAACAACAATTAGGCCTTCCGGAATCTCTTTTGTCTGGGGGAGGTCCTGTGCTCGAGCCTATAATTTCAAGAGCTTCCTGCTGGGTAAACTAATAAGTATCTCTAGGAGGTCCAATTTTTAGCAGCATGAATAAAATGGGAACAGACTTAAGCCCAGAGGTTGAATGGTTTAATGATCTGATCAGAAATCTTAAGCGACTATATATGATCTACAGAAGTGGTGGCTTTTTTATGTACAGAAAGCAATCACTAATTACTCTTTTATTTTAAGCCATGATTGGAAAATTCAGACATATGTGTATAATCTTTTCAATCAACATTTCTGACAGTAACCCATAACACTTTTTAAAAAATTGACACTATGAATAACTTTGACCAGAATGCTCTGTCATTATCTATGCTATTCAACTTTATGCATAATTAACCACATAGCAGAGGTGATACAGAATTCTATTAGTGATTTGGAAGCTACACAATGGAACACCAGCAAGGAAGTCCTATTGTCTATCAGTCCCAATGTACAATGGTTATGTATCTCCCTTACACAACACTATAAAATCATAAGATTGTTGTAAAACAAGTCTGTTTCTCACAGACAAAACTCAGCTTAGGAAGACATAAATCCCCCCCAAATGAATTCCAGTCAGAGTATTAGTATGTTAATATGGAACACTTAGGATAAAGTTTTTATCTATTTTGATGAGCTGTACAGAATACTGCTTTCGGATGGTTGCACAGGATTGTGTATTTCTAATAATAATGATAACAATAATAATATTGAATGTATTACTCTCCCTGTGGCTAGGGACAGGATACAACATCAGTTGGGATTCAACTCCATAATGCCGAAGTCTCTAGTCCTGAATGAGGAACAACTTAGTTAGCTTAGAATAGGCTGAGGATTTCCCTTCCCAGTGTCTCTTGACAGCTGGAATGTATCTAATGTCTTCTCTCCTCTCTGTTTCTACTCTCATTCTGACTGGTTGTGTAGAATGGATACTTTTCTACTGCAAGCCTTTACTTCTCACTTTAGCTTTTTACATCTTTGTGTGTAGTTGTGTGTTTTGAGATCTCTCTCTGTTTGTGTGTCAGGAGGGATGTAGTGATTGGTGTTTTTTCCCTCTCTTCAAACCTTAGAAGAGATGGGTGTTAGAATAGCTTAGACCCAGTTCTTTAACCATTAAGAAATGTAGTTAGTTCTTATTATTGTAAATAAACCTTTTGTGATTTTTAAGATTGTTTGCCTCCAAAGCTCATTACAGCCACATCCAATGGCACTTCATGATCTGCTCGCTGTGAGCTAAATGCTCAACATTTAGTATCCTATTTGTTTTTGAATGCTCTGCTATATTTTTCGGTAGTTTTCCCTAACAAAATCCTAACAACATCATTTTAAAAAGACATAAAACACTATTAAAAGACATACAACAAGATACTCCAGAGTTAAAATACAAGTTAAAATCTACTGATAAAATGCAGGTTAAAACTACAACTTAAAATTGACTGGGTAGGCGTGCTGGAAGAAGTGGTCTTCAATCAAGCTGTCACACTCTTCTGACAGGTCATTCCACAGTCTAGGGGCAGCTGATGAAAAGGTCCTCTGGGTGACAGACATCAGTTCTGGCAGGCTGGAATAGATGCCCCCCCTCCCCCCCAAAAAAAGACCTAAGTGTGTGGGGTGGATTGTACAGGAGACCTGTAGGTAACCTGGACCCAAACCATGTAGGGCTTTAAAACCAACTTTTTACTTTGCTCGGAAAATAACTGGCAATTGTGGAGTGACTTTAGTATATGTGTAATATGCTCACTCCTGGATGTTCTTGTGACCAATCTCATTGCTGCGGCTGGTTGACAGACCTCCATCTTTAGATTAGAACCCTTAATGGCAAGCACCTTTTTTTTGTCTGGATCCAGTTTCAATTTGTTTTTCCTCATCCACCTTCTTCACACATTTCCTCATCCACCTTCACACATTCATTCAGAGGAGACATGCAAGAGCTTCTTTTGGAAAGCACAGAAAAATATATTTGGGTGTAATCGGCGTACTGATAGCACCCTGCCCCATGCCTCTGGATAATCACTCCCAGCAGTTTCATGTAAATGTTAAAAAGCATTTGGGATAGAATGTCACCTTGTGGAATGCCTTATAACAATGTATGAACATCTGTGTTAGGATGATTCTACCTAGATTTACCATTCCGGAAATTAATTGCTTTTTGGTGCTATTGTCATTGTTCTAATGATCGACTTTATTCTCTCCCTCCCCACTCCATTTCTTGTTTTGCACTAAAATGCAAAGTGTTTTAAGACTCAAGATCCTTAAGGATA